>NC_056729.1:1213534769-1213637269 GCF_019279795.1 Protopterus annectens
ATCTGTCTCTGTGAGACCTTTTTGAAGGATGTTTGTGTCAGCTGGAGAGTTGATTATGGCGCCCAGTTTGCAGTCGCTCATGAACTTGGTGAGCCATAGTCCTCCCACATTTGCCTGTACCTCGGAAAAGTATATACCGAACAAGAGTGGTCCCAGGACAGAACCCTGTGGGACGCCACTTGTGACCGGTTTTGAGTCTGACATGGCTCCAGCAACTCTCACTCTGTGGGTTCTGTCTTTGAGCCAGTTTGCGACCCATCTTGTGACATAGGGGTTTATATTTAAGCTGGATAGCTTATCTATGATGCCCGAGTGGTGTATTGTGTCAAATGCCTTTGCAAGGTCCAGATAGGCTGTGTGGACTACCTTACCTTCATCTATGGCTTTGGTGACTGTTTCAAAGAAGTCAACCAGGTTCAAAAGGCAGGATCTGCTCTTGACAAAGCTGAACTGGGTAGGATCTAGTGTCTGTAGGTCCCCAATGTCTTTGTTTATGAGCTCCATGATGATCCTGTCCATAGCCTTGCAGACTAAGCTAGTCAGGCTTATGGGGCGATAGTTTCCAGGGTCCGTAGATGCTCCACCTTTGTGGAGTGGGACCACTGTTGCTGTACGCCATTCTGTGGGCACATATCCTGTAGTGAGGCTGAGATTGTATAGCTGTTTTATTTGAGGGATTAGTTCCTCTTGTAGTTCATGTAGGACGCCATCTGGTCCCATGGAGGCAGTGTTTTTTGCTTTGGAGAGGGCAGCCTTCACCTGAGCATCTGAGATGTTTGGGAGGCAGCCCTCTGCCGGGATAGATATTTGCTCTTTTGGGGGGAGGGGTGGAGAAGTTTGCACTGAACCTGTCTGCCAGGATATTGGCGATGTCTGTGGGTTCAGTGTATTTTCTGTCGTTTAGAATCAACTCAGAACAAGTCTGGGAGTTGCATCCCAGGTTTCTAACATAACTGAAAAAAGCCTTATGATTGTCTTTGGTGTCCTGTGCAATTTTTCTCTCGAAGCTGGCCTTGGAGGATTTTATGAGGGATTGTAATTTTTTGCTAGTACTGATCAGAGATGCCTTCCCTATTAGGGATTTTGCTCTATCATGTAGTAGCTTCCTCCTTCTGTTGTACAGTTTATTTATGGCAGGGGTTGTGGTGTCAAACATCTAACTAGTGCTGAATTGCTTTTGGGAGCCTTTTTTCTTCTGAGGCAGTTTAATGCAGGTTAACCATGTGTCTGATCCTTTATTACCAGAGATGCACCAAGCAGAATAAATCCCATTCCATGATGTCACAAAGGGATTCTCTCCTATTGGTGATGTCACAGAGATAATGTGAATATGTCAGCTGCCTTATCATGATGAATGTAGTGTAAATGCTGCATTACTGGTCTTAGAAAAAGCTTGTGGTTTGCAGGAGGTTTTGAAGCAGGCAGGGACAGAATTGAAATTTAAAAAGTGCATCAGGAGGCTTGGAGCATAAATGCTTTTTGATCTGTTTGGTGTTGAGAGTGATTTAATGAATTGTCCATAATTTTAGAAGTTTCACCCTGATTTGGAGGGTGAGCATGCAGCAGTGAAAACAGAGCTGTAATGTCACAAAATAACTAGTTCTAAAAGACAAACCACGAGAGTCCTTCTAGGATTAAGTGCTTTCATTTAATATATTCACAACAGAACTTCCTCAGAATCTTTTACAAAATGTTTGCATACCATTTAAATACTCTCCAGGCTTTTCGCCAGAACACACACACAACCAATCAACTACCATTCAAAGCACATGCACCCGATGAAATGCAATATTTAAATTAGTTTCAAAAATATCAAAAAAGAAACATTTCCTGGTATCCAGGACTAACGATTATACACTAAAAACAAGCCAGTCCTAGATCTTAATGGCTTTTTTTTACCAACCTGAAATAGAACCAGTCCTAGATATTGATTCTTTTTCCACCAGTCAAAAAAAAGTTAGTCTATTGTCAAAAAGTGATGTTCCCACATGGTTCTCCATCCAAATGCTATCCAGGCTTGATCCTACTTAACTTCTAAAGTCAGACAAGGTCAGGCACATTTATTCTAAACTAATGAGCTGTGATGTCATTTTCACTTATCCACCTTCTTAAAAAGGATTTACCAACAGGTATTTTGATTTTGAATTATTGCTGTTAGTGGCATTGTTTACTGACTGTTTTGTAAAACAGCCTATTGAATCCATCAAGTCTGGATTTAACTCTTTCAGCTTTCAGGCGAGCATTAAATCACTGTGAACAAACCATACCTCTCAACCTGTTAGAGCAAGAAATCTTGACAAAACCACAAATAATGGGAGGACAAAGGCCCAAAAATAGGGACACTTTTTAAATTTTGATCTGATGTTGCATTCATCCGAACTTAAACCCATGGGTTCGGATCCAAACTCTGATCCGACTATTACATAGCTTGGATCCAAGAACTGAGCTCTTCCTCCTCCACCCACAATTCCCCACTCCACCATCACTACCTCCGGTCTCATTTGCTGCCATCGTGAATAGCAGCTTCCAAACGAGCTCCTCCTGGGATTGGGTTTAGGTTACCGTAACTATTTTTTTGCCTTTTCTCCATCTTTCTTCCCTTCTTACCTTTTTTTCAGCGCATTCTTCGCTCAAAAAAAAAAGTCTTAGGCTTTAGTTTCTTCCTCTTCTCTTTTAGTCATGTCCGACGGATCAGCCTTTTTCGGTCCGTCCATTCGTGACAGTCTCTCCCAGAACGAGAAAGATGATGCTTTCTGCTATAGGGATCCATTTTGCTATCCCACAAAGATCCTTTTCCCAGAATCAGCATGGTGGTAAGAAGTTGTGGTTCCGGAAGTCCCAGAGCTCTTCCTTTCAGTCTCAGGGAGAGGTTTCCTTCAGAGGCAGAGGGGGAAACAATGGACGCCGTGCTAGGGGCAGAGGGGTTCCCAGAAACAGGGTTCCCAAGAGTCTTTCTCGGAGAAACCCTTTCTGTATCCCTGAGGGGTTACCCGACTGCTCCACTCTGGAGGCAGTCGGGGGCCCTCTATCACTTCACCCAACAGCCTGGGAAGCCATCACCACAGACTGTTGGGTGTTGACCATCATATCTAGAGGGTACAACATTCTTTTTCTGTCCAACCCTGGACCCAGGAAAAACCCTCCCCAATGTTCCACCCAATCTGAGGGAGGCAGCAGCCATGGAAATTTCCAGTCTGGTAAGAGTCATCCAGCCTGTCCCCCCAGACCAGACTGGATCAGCCATCTACTCAAGGTTCTTTTCGGTGCCAAAAAGATCGGGGACTTCAGACCTATACTGGACCTCAGATATGAACAAATCAGTTGCCAAAACAAAGTTCCGGAAGGTCGCTATTCAGTCCATTCTCCCCATGTTACAGGAGAGTGACTGGATGTGCTGTAGACCTCCAGGATGCGTACTACCATGTAAAGATGGACAGGCACTCCAGAGGATTTCTCTGCTTCCAGTTGGGAGCCAGTCAATTCCAGTTCCGAGTACTACTTTTTGGTCTCACCACAGCCCCCAGGGTGTCTACCAGAGTCATGGCAGTAGTGGCAGCCCATCTCAGACTGCAGGGTTTCCAAGTATTCCTGTACCTGGACGACTGGCTCTCATAGCTGCTTCCACCAGACATTGATTCTTGCTAGCCAGGAATTACATCTTACAACTAGCTCAGTACTTGGGAATTTCTATCAACTTGAAAAAGTCACATCTCCAGCCAGTACAAGTCCTTATAGGAGCACGTCTCAACACTTTACAGTTCAGTGCCCCCCCCCCCAATGAATCCTGTCATTGCAGCTTCATATCAGACAAATTCTACACATTCTGTGCCCCCTGGCAAACCTGGACCTTCAAGCTCTGGGGTCCATGGCCACAACCATTACCATTATTCCCACAGCCTGTCTTTATATGAGAATACTAGAAAAAGAACTGAGACAAATGAACAAATGAACACGCCCTCACTGCACCACTTCTATTAAAACAATCCAAATGGTATCGATATCCACCTTCAATGGACCGAGCAAAGCATAAAAGTTTTAAAATGTAAAGCCTTCAGTTTTAATTTCCGCTTTGCTCCTAGCAGGACTTCTTTAGACAAACAACAAGAATCAACAAATTTCCACTTTTTAAATAAAATCGCATTTCAATTACAGTTGAAATCACATTTCAATTAAAATGCTTAGTTCCCTGTAACAGGATTTAAAAAGGCCAAACCCCCAAGAATAAAAGACACAACACATTTTGTACTTTCAGTAATATTTGACTTTGTAAACAAGTAAAACATGAAAGTAAGAAATGAAAAATAGTAAAAACAAAAAACAAAAGAAATGAATATTCCCTTCTATATTGACAAGTTACCAGCAGTGCCGTTCAAACATACAAAAAGTGCAAAAACAACACACAGTGCCTGACTGTGTTTGTTTACCCCCTTTTTTCACTTATTCCTGACATGTTGACTAAACTTACTTCTTCACCTAAAATGGCTCTTCAGCAATCCTTATTTATAAAGTTACCCTAAGCAACTTCTCCTATTTGTATGAATACTGAGAAACATCGCTCATACAGCTGCCTTCTATACTAATAAATAAAGATTCCATGACTCGTCTGCATTTAAATCTCTATCTTTATATTTCCAGAACTCACCTTATGTTGCTACATATTAATGTGACCCAAAGTTGTTCAAGGTATTTCGCCTCGGTCTTGTTGCCACATTCAAGATCCCAGTGTGGTGGAGATGAATCACTAAACGTCCAATAAAGCTCCACTGTTACTCCATCCTTTAAACAATTTCCAAAATTGTCTGCTAGTTCATCTTATTCAAGCCTCCATTGCTCTTTGCTTGTGTAGTTACCCTAAAACACCACCTAGTGTTGTTTGTTGGTATATACCTACACAAGCTGCAATGGTTTAACATGTTATATCACACAAATAAACTTCCAAAAGGAAATTTTATGAGTGAGAGTGGGGGGAGGAGGGGGTGGAAGCCATGCCTGACCAAATGCAAAATGACCTGGTCTATGAGGCTATGCTGTTGTATATATATGAATTAGTGGACATTTTTCCTAAAATAATAAAAAAATATATATAATATTATAAATGAAAAGTAACGGAACACAGTGATTTACCTCGTGAGGCTTTTGAGCTTCAGTGTACAAGAAATAGAATAAATTTCATTCAAGCCCAGATGACAACAGGCTCTAGTTTGGAGTTGCCATAACAACTCCCTTTTCTCCAACAATAAAGAAGTTGGACCGCCCCTCAAGTCACAAATTTGATTGTCTATGGCTTTAAATTTAAAGGAATGCTGTGGGAAACTTTCCAGATGTCTGGCCAATGCGTTTTCCTTTTTTAACGTTCTAATACTGTACAAGTGTTCATAGATTCTCTCCCTCAGTTTCCTGTCCGTTTTGCCTATATAAAAGGCAGGACAGGTATTACACTGAGTGAGATAGACCACTCCCTTTGAATTACAGTCAAACTTCTTGTTGATTTTATAACTGACATCTCTAATTGTAAAATTTTGGCCAGCATCTACCTGTGAACAATATGAACACGTTACATTTCCACATTCCATTTCTACTCGTTGGATTTAAAGGTTTCCAGCTTTTTTGTAGTATACTTTTTAAATTGGCACCTCTTCTAAAGGTGACCCTGGGTACATCTCTCCATATAGAGGACAGGCTATAGTCAGATTTTACTAGTTTCCAATTTTTATAAATAGACCTAATTCCATATCCATCCATACTAAAAGTTATGAAATTTGATGAATGAGTATCCCTCTCCACATTAGTGCTAGATTGAACCTCAGTAGAATAACTGTAGAGGCTATCTGCTCCTACTGAACCTCCCAAAATAGGTTGGTAAACCCCTCTTGTTCTCTTTTCTTTCACTTCACTTATAAGGTCTAATACTAAGGTGGATGCATAACCTCTCTTAACAAACATATCTTCCAACCTACTACACTCCATATTGAAGTCCACGTCAGTGGTCACCATACGGGCTGCCCTGACCAGTTGACCCTTAACCACTGATCTTTTCTGGAAGAGTGGATGGTTGCTAGTAAAGTGTGAAGTAAGGCATTGGAGTAAGTCTCTTTTCTATAGATCTTTGCAATATAACGTTTGTTTATGTGGTCTTTACTAAGGTCTACGTCTAGGTATGCTATTCTTTCCTTTTCAAACACGTGTAAATTTTAAGAAATTAGTAGTGTTATTCAAATAAGTTACTAACTTGGATGCCTCCTGTTCTTCACCGTCCACTAACATAAATATGTCATCCAAGAAGCGTGTATAAAAAGATATTTTCCCCATGGATGTCAAGTTTCCTTAAAATATACTCCCTCTCCCAATATGCCATCACTAAGTTAGCAACACTGGCTCCACAGGGGGACCCCATCGCCACCCCTGTTTTCTGTATATACAACTTGTTGTTCAGTGTAAGATAGTTGTTAGTTAACACTATGTCCAAAAGTTCACATAGTAAAGTGATTTGGGGGGGGTGGGGCCCCCAATTCACCCAACAGTAACCTAATCCATTTTATTCCTTCATCCTGTGGAATGGAAGTATATAAATCCTTGACATCAATTGTAAGGAAATTAAGGTCATTTCTAAAGCCTATTTTTTGCATATTTGCTAGAAATGACCAAGAATCCTTACATATTTGGGTCTGCTGTTGTACGTATTTTTTAAGGTAAAAATCTATGAATTTCGCTAGTGGATATGTTATACTATTCCTAGCATCTACCAATGGTCTCATGGGGGGGGTCTTCAATGGATTTATGTATCTTGGGTATCCCAAATAATATTGGGAGCCTAGGTGAAAGCATATTAAAAAAAAATATATGTATTCAAGTCTATTCTAGCTTCGATAAACAGTTCTTCAAGGTGGGAATGAATTCTACTATATGCTATATTTAACTGATTTCTTGATACTTCCTCATAAGTTACGGACGTGACTATTTTTTCCATTCTTTCCATATAGTCATCAACGTCCATGATGACTAATCCACCCCCCCCTTGTCTGGTTGCATAACTCTTAACATGTGCCTCCCTGACAAGGAGTAAGGCCTGTTTTTCTTCACTAGTGATATTATATATATTATTCCTAGTTTGTCTTTGTGACAGAAGTTGAAACAAATCTAGCTCACAAACACGTTCGAAAAAACCCAACGTATGGTGCATTGGTGGACAATATGTATGGAAACATGAAATGGATTATTTGTTGGATTATTTGAGCCAAAAATATAGCCAAAATTAAGTTTTCTAATAAACAACTTCAGGTCCAGAATTGTTTCAGCAACAGACGCCCTTCTCGATGGTACAAAAGTTTGTCCTTTTGATAATAAGTCTGCCAACAAGGTGTCAATAATTAATGAAGAAAATTTAAAAATTTTAAAGTCACCTTTAGAATTATAAATGAGTCTAACCGCTTCAGGTCTGTACTCCATTGTTTCATCTACTGGTACATCTGCACAGGTGTCCTCTGAGACATTTTGTAGACCTTGCCTCAGGTTGTATCCTGAGGCTTGTTTCTGAAAATTTCGATTACATTTTGCTCCATTCCACCATGATTGGTGGTCGTTTTCACTGCCTCTGTTAGATGGTTGATTGTTGTTACCTCCCTCAGAATGTTCATTACGTTGGCTTTCCTGATGGCTGCCATGAGCTCCGTTGTTATAATCCGTTTGGACGTCTGGCTTGGTAATCTCTTCTATTAACTGGTTGCTTCCGTTGGTCTGATATTCCAGTTTGGGAGACAGGAGGTTTAGGATATGCTATTCCTGTTTTGTACGCTTCCCTGCCTCTCTTTAGCATCTTCACTTTAGTGCTCTTCAGTTTAACCAAGTATGAATTAATGCTAGAGAAGCATCTATCATATTCATATTTGTACCGGTTAAAGTCCAAGTCACCTTTTATTTTTTTAATTCAACACAGTAATTTCTTTTATTAGGATATCGGCTGCCAATTGGTAAAGTTTAATCATAATATCCAATAGTTCAAGTCCATGTTTGTTAAACAAACTGAGAAGGTCTTTGTGAAACAAGGAATTCTCAATGAGACCAGTGGGGTATTGCCACGATCTAAGGCCCTTCGGCATAATTCCTTCGTTGACACACTCTCTGAAGTATGTTATTTCTAATTGCAATTTTTTTATATTTCATAAGCTTCAAGTCAGAATTCTTTAAACAATCTACCAAACTTGATGGCCCCTCCTCTATTGTGGCATTAGTTGTTACCGGGGATGGACCACTCCCTTCTTGTAAGTTTGGTACTTCATTGAGCCAATTTTTCAGTTCAGGCCACAAAGGTCCTGAAGAGCCTTCAGTACTGGTTAGTGGACTTGGACGTTCATCCTGGACCACCGAATTTATAGAATTCAGTCCCGTCGGTGTTGGGTGTATGCTCACTTCCAATAATGTGTCTGATGAATTGTTCAAGTTGTTCCTTGGGGTAAGCTCCTTGTTGGGTGGTTGGACTAATGTTTCCCCAGTTAAACGGTCCATCCTGACCGTCAATGCTTCTATTTGTTTCGATAAATGCCCGACCAGCGTTGTTAACGCTCCTAGTCCTTCCTCCTCAGGTGAGGACGGCAGTGCAACAGTGTCAGGGCTGTGTTCCATGTCCCAATACCAAAACAAACTGATAAGGAATCCAGACACAAAAAAACAAACTAGAAAAAGAACTGAGACAAATGAACACGCCCTCACTGCACCACTTCTATTAAAACAATCCAAATGGTATCGATATCCACCTTCAGTGGACCAAGCAAAGCATAAAAGTTTTAAAAGGTAAAGCCTTCAGTTTTAATTTCCGCTTTTCATCCTGCTCCTAGCAGGACTTCTTCAGACAAACAACAAGAATCAACAAATTTACACTTTTTAAATAAAATCACATTTCAATTACAGTTGAAATCACATTTCAATTAAAATGCTTAGTTCCCTGTAACGGGATTTAAAAAGGCCAACCCCCTAAGAATGAAAGACGCAGCACAATTTGTACTTTCAATAATATTTGACTTTGTAAACAAGTAAAACATGAAAGTAAGGAAATGAAAAATAGTAAAAACAAAAGAAATGAATATTCCCTTCTATATTGACAAGTTACCAGCAGTGCCGTTCAAACATACAAAAAGTACAAAAACAACACACAGTGCCTGACTGTGTTAGTTTACCTCCTTTTTTCACTTATTCCTGAAATGTTGACTAAACTTACTTCTTCACCAATCCTTACTTATAAAGTTAGCCTAAGCAACTTCTCCTGTTTGTATGAATACTGAGAAATTAATATGTAGCAACATAAGGTGAGTTCTGGAAATATAAAGATACAGATTTAAATACAGACATGAGTCATGGAATCTTTATGTATTAGTATACAAGGCAGCTGTATGAGCGATGTTTCTCAGTATTCATACAAATAGGAGAAGTTGCTTAGGGTAACTTTATAAGTAAGGATTGCTGAAGAGCCATTTTAGGTGAAGAAGTAAGTTTAGTCAACATGTCAGGAATAAGTGAAAAAAGGAGGTAAACAAACACAGTCAGGCACTGTATTGTTTTTGCACTTTTTGTATGTTTGAACGGCACTGCTGGTAACTTGTCAATATAGAAGGAAATATTAATTTCTTTTGTTTTTTGTTTTTACTATTTTTCATTTCTTACTTTCATGTTTTACTTGTTTACAAAGTCAAATATTATTGAAAGTACAAAATGTGCTGTGTCTTTTATTCTTGGGGGGTTGGCCTTTTTAAATCCCGTTACAGGGAACTAAGCATTTTAATTGAAATGTGATTTCAGCTGTAATTGAAATGTGATTTTATTTAAAAAGTGGAAATTTGTTGATTCTTGTTGTTTGTCTGAAGAAGTCCTGCTAGGAGCAGGACGAAAAGCGGAAATTAAAACTGAAGGCTTTACATTTTAAAACTTTTATGCTTTGCTTGGTCCATTGAAGGTGGATATCAATACCATTTGGATTGTTTTAATAGAAGTGGTGCAGTGAGGGCGTGTTCATTTGTCTCAGTTCTTTTTCTAGTTTGTTTTATGTGTTCGGATTCCTTATCAGTTTATATGAGAATACTTCAGTGAACCCTGGCAATGCAATGGTCTCTCTTGGATCTTCCTTTCTCTCTCATCCGGTTTGATTGGCAAGGGTATGCAGACTTTCTCTGATGTGGTGGCTTCACCCTCAGAATTTTCTGGATGGTTGTCCTTTCTTACCTCCTACACCCTCAGCCACAGTGACCACAGCCCTTCCCATTTGGGTGGGGGGCATTACCTGGGACAGACTGTCCAAGGCACATGGTCAGCCCTGGAGACCAATTTTCATATAAATGTCCTGGAGATGAGAGCAGAGCTTCTGGTATTGCAAGCACTTCAGGATTCTCTTCCGACTGTAACTATTACTATCCAGACCAACAATATGTCAGTAGTGTGGTATATAAACAAACAAGGGAGGACAAGATCTTATCCCCTATGTCAAGAAGCTATGAGGCTGTGAGAATGGTCGATCTCTTCCAACCGGTTTCTTGTTGTGACCCAAATTATGGGGAAGTCCAACGTTCTAGCTGACAGGTTCAGCCGAACCCTGCTTTTGCCTCATGAGTGGTCTTTCAACCAAGCAGTGGCGAACATGATCTTCCAGAAACTGGGTCATCCTTGCTGCAATCTCTCTACCTCTCCTTCCAACACAAAGTGCAGCAAGTTCTTCACCCTAATTCCTCCACCAGGGGAATCCCCAAGAGACGCTCTAGTTCACGCTTGGCACTTTGGTCTTCTGTACGCATTCCCTCCCTTGCCCCTTATTCCAAAATTCCTTCAGAAAGCCAGGAGGTTGAAGTGCAAGATCATCCTCATTGCCCCATGCTGGCCTTAACAAATCTGGCTTCCCATTCTATTGTCTTATCTGTTGTATCCTCCCTGGACTCTGCATCCATCTTAGGGCTTCTTTCACACCCGTCCAGTTAGCCTTCACTCGGACATTGTCAATCTCAGGTTGGCAGCTTGGCTAATCCACTTCCAGTGATGGCTAGAGTTCCTGGGCTGTCGTCCTCTGTTAAGAACATCATTTTAGCAGCTCACAAAGCTTCCACTAGGAAATATATATGCTATTAAGTGGAATAGATTTTCTATCTGGGCTCAGCAACACAAAGTTTATACTTTTTCCACTTCTATTCCCTTTATCTTGGATTTTCTTTCTTACCTTTTTCACAAAGATTATACCATTAAAGTGCAGTTAGCAGCCATTTCTAAATACCATTTTGGTTTTAATGCCTCTTCTTTGGCTTCTTCACAACTTTGCAATATATTTCTCAAAGGTACTTTCCTTCTCTGTCTGCCTGTTAAAGAAGTAATTTCCCCTTGGGACCTCACCCTAGATCTTCAGGCCTTAACATCTACCCACTTTGAGCCAGCTGCCAAAGTGGATCTTCAGTTCTTATCCTGGAAAACAGCTTTTCTCATAGCTAATACCTCAGCAAAGAGAGTTTTAGAACTTCAGGCATTATGCATCAAGCCCCCGTACCTTATTTTTCATAAGGACAGAGTTACTCTTCTCAATGATCCCTCATTTGTCCCAAAAGTTGCTTCGGAGGGCAACATCAATCAAGAGATCACCCTACCATTTTTTTCCCCCATCTGCCAGAACAAAGGGAAATACCGACTCCATTCTCTGGATGTACATAGGGTCTATATTAGAACGTCGAAGTTTAAAAATTTTGAATGTTCTAATATCGACCCGTATTCAGCAAAAGCTAAAAAAATTGAACATACAGAACAGCAAATTTTTTCCTAAGGAAAAAATTAGCTGTTCCAAAACACATACACACAACACAAGCACACCAAACAGCAATCCACACACATACACCTAAAATCTTACACCTAACCCTACACTAAACTATACATACACCACTAACTATCCACTTACCATAACCCAAACCATAACCTAAAGGTCCGTAACTATCGCACACTCATCTCACCCTAACCCTAACTCACCTACCCCGCACTAACCCTCACGTCCACACAGTCGCACACTTACCTGACCCGCGCCCTAACCCTAACTCACGTAACCCTCGCGTCCACACAATCACACACATACCTAACCCGCACCCTAACCCTAACTAGCCTAACCCCCGCTCAATCGCACACTTACCTGAACCCGACCCGTAACTTTCCACCACAGCGCTGAAAATACTGAAGCAACAAAAACAGACAATCTAATTATTTCCCTAGGAAAAAAATTTGGTTTTCTGTAGCTTCGATATTTTCAGCTTTCACTGAATAGGGGTCGATATTAGAACATTTGAAGTTTTGAAACTTTGATGTTCTAATACAGACCTGTACATAGACAGTTGAGATTTTATCTGGATAGAACCAAATCCTTTTGCAAGCAGATCAATTATTTGTCTCCATTTCAAAGTCCAGACTAGGAAAACCGGTTTCAAAGGTGACCATTTCTAATTGGATTTCCAAGTTTATTCACGTAATTTATAATCTTAAACGTATTCCCTTACCAGACAAAGTGAAAGCCCATTTCACCAGATCCATTTCTACCTCCTCTGCATTCTGGTCCAAAGTTTCCATAGATGACATCTGTACTGCAGCTACATGGGCTAATCCTCCATACCTGTATCAGTCATTACAAATTGGACATAATTTCCAGAAGCCGAGCATCCTTTGGCTTTGCCGTGCTCCAGAACATCCTTCCTTAGGGTCATCCAGGGTCTAAGTAGCTAGGGACTCAGTCCCATGGGTTGAAGATCAAATGAAAGCAATGGCATCAGATAAAGAAAGGTATGTTCTTACCATAACGTTCCATCTTTGTTGTCTTTCATCTGTCTTCAACCTCCCCCCTTCTGTCCCCTTTCCTTGTTTTCGAGGACTGGCAAGATGGAGCTCAGACCATTTCCTGGTCACCTTTGAGCTCCTGAAGATGGTGGTGTTTTTTCTGGTATACTTATTCTTCTGCTGTGGCTCTTTCAGCAAACTCAGTCTGAGGTAGTGATGGTGAAGTGGGGATTTGTGGGTGGAGGAGGAGCTCAGTTCTTGGATCCAAGCTATGTAATGTGGCCGAGTCGGATCCGAACCCCCTGGGTTGAAGACAGATGAAAGACAACAACACAGATGGAACGTTATGGTAAGAACATAACTTCTTTTTCTTACAAATGTAGAAAGTTGATAAAATAGTAGGTTTTGTATTGGCATGAATTTTCTGAAACATATGTCTGAAAATTAGATGTCTGTAATTTTTTGACTTCAGTCCTCAGTGATTTGCCAGAGAACGACAATTTTATGAGAAACGGACCAAATGAGTAAAAGGTCTGGGCATTCTGCGAAAATCTGGACAGTTGAGAGCTATTATTCAATAAGGCACTGTACCGCATCACTTCTAGATCACATCTGAAAACTTTTATTTATTTATTTATTTAACATTTGTTAATTGGGAAAGTCCGACTTGGAACAAAGCCAATTTTCAGAGGTGGCCCGGGGAGAAATGCTCCAGATGCATGTCTTGTAACGTGGGAGGAAACCGCAGCACCTGGAGGAAACCCACATGAATGCATGGAGGACATGCAGACTCCGCACAGAAGGCACCCCAGCCAAGAATCGAACTGGAGAACCTCTTGCTGTGAGGCGACAATACTACAGAGCCTTTAAATGGTTGACAGACAAGTAAGTTGACCAGGTGTTCATTTGTGGTGCTGCTGATCAAACTTAGGAGCCAGAAGGCTGGTCTGGAGGAGGAATAGTGAGCCATGAAAGCCTGCTGTGATTGTGGAAAGAGATTATGCTTTGACACCTAAAACTGGTTAGAAGTCAGCTGCTGAGCAGTGTACTGTCATAGTAATTTGGACAGGAAGTATGTTGGAGGGAATAGTTTAGCATGCACCCTGTGTGGCTTCGTTATCTGTTTTGCACATCCTCTTTACTGAAAGTAAGGGGTAGGACAAGTAATAAAAAATAAATAAATAAATAAAAGTTGCAAAGCAACCACAGTAGATTAGTCGGAACTACTACTTTTAGAGAAGTTTGTGTTGTAAGAAGCCCTTATTTTTCTGTTAACACGAGGTGCAGTTGTGAGAATATGTACAAAATAAGAACAATATGTAACATAAAAAAAAGATTAAAAGTTGAATAAACAAATATTTAAAACTTCTAAGTCCAAGTCTGATATTGCTGCTGCTGTCTGCATTTTGTCTGAGCAAAAACTGCAAAACTGACCTTTTATTGCCTTAATTGCCTCTCGAGGAGAGAATAATGATAAGAAATTAGTCAGCAGTTGCGTGAATTAGAATGCTGCGGATTACCTAATGTGATCTGAGACCTCAGGGTGCATATGATACCTGAACTGTGGGCTGAGCATTTTTTTTTTTTTTTTTTTACTACAGGTAACTGCAGACTTGATCTTGCATGTTTGGTATTCTCCCTTTGTCTGTGCCGGTATGATAGATGTCATAACTTCTCCCACAAGTCTCAGAGTAAGATGTTATGCACATAATCTGCCTGTATATTGAACTTTGTTCACTGACGTTGTTTACCTTTTATATTTCTTTCTTTTTTGTTGTACTTTGTGGGTGTGATCAACATGTCTGGAGAGCCGGTGAGTGTAACCTATTTTCTCTCTTCCCCCCCAAGACATATTATCTAAACAATTTTGTATGTCTCAACAGTGTAAACTTGCTGTATCGCTAATTAGTGCTGTTAATGTACTTATTAATGACATTGTGGGAGGGTGTTGTAAGGACTGGCCCTTGTAGTAGGTACTGATGGTTAGATATCCTGCTTGGTAGAACTGTGCAGGAACAGGTCACTGTTCTGGTCAGTCCTGATTTAAAAAAAAAATAAAAAAGAATCTTTGTAATTGCTTCACTAAGTAGCTGTTGCAATACCTAACTTGTTTTGAAGGGTGTGTCATTTTGACCTAAACGTGTGTGTTAATGGTCTGCATATATGAGCCTCTGTTGAATTACTGCTGCTGCTGCTGTTTTGAAACTGAAGTAATAGCTGATTGTCTTAAGGAAATGACGGCTAAGTGAAATGACCAGAAGTGGAAGGCAGTCATTCTTTGTGCTAATAGAGTACACAGTTGTATATTGTTTGTGAGCTCTTTGAGTCTGAGTAGGGTCAAATATGGAAGCAGTTATTTATATAATATGTGTCTTCTGTTTGTATTGCAGTAATTTCAAAAAAGGTGACATTTTTGTGATGGTGGATATTCAAGTTGTATATCTTTTTTCCCCCAATAGAATAGTAGTCAAACAGCAGTGAAAAAGTAAATAGTACCCAGATAATCACCTTGGATTGCTTTGTTTCTGGGTTTAATAAAAGTGGTTTTCAGTTTCCTTATTTGATAGTCAGCAGGGATATAATGTGCACATCAGCTGCAGAGTATTTCCTCAGAAAGCTGGATTGGTTATGCTGTATGTGTGAGAAAATAACCAGTTTAGATAATGAAGTACACTACAACCATATAGTTGCAGCCCCTTCGGTTTTTCATTAACCAGTTAAACCCAATAGATGCAAGTGCTTTTTATTGAGGCAACCCAAGACCGTCGCCTGGTTAATTGATTTTTTTCAGTGTTGTACATTAGACAAATGGAGACAGAGAGGCTAAAATCTAAGACTATGTAACAAAGCTCTTTAGCAATGGATTGCCTTAATCCTCTCTAGTGAGCGATCGGAGTATTTATTAGTTAAACATTTATACTTTATTTTGGGTGGAATTATTTTATTTATTTGCAGTTTGTTTGCCAGGATGGTCCACTGGGCCACGAGGAGCCCGTTTTCAATGGAGTCCTGGGGAGAAAAGCTCCAGTAAAATATACAAATACAAGTTAATTAAAAAGCAATTTATAACAGTAGATAGTACAGCAGTACAGGTAATAAGTGGCATTAGTGAAATGCAAATGCAGGCATTCTTTAAAAAAGAAAATAAACGTTTTATACAATCATATTTATATACAAAATATGTTGATTCCAACAGATGATTATCAGAGTTTAAAAAAAAAAAAAAAAAGAAGTTTGCAGATGTACTGGATCCTGGGGAGTAGCTTAAGTTGGGGGACTTTATGCAGGATGGGAACAGGAACATTCCCATTGAGATGTTAGGTGGGATTGGAGTAAGGTTTTGAAGGAAGTGAGGCTGCTAGTGGTACGGATTAGTGGAGGGAGATAATTCCACAGGCGAGTTAGAGAGAAGGGCAGAAGATGTTTGCCTGGTGTACGAGAAGGTTTGTGTAGTTCAATCAGATTTTGGGAGTTAAATCTTGGGGATCTGTTGGGTAGATGCATTTTAAAAGTGGTGGCAAGGGAGGGGCAGAGAGAGGGGCTAAAGATAGGTTTGTGTGCTTGGGCAATGTTGAATATAGGTGAGGTAGTTGGGTAGCTCTAGCCAATTATGTTTGTGAAGGGCAGTGCAGTGGTGCGTAGAAGATCTGTGGCCTGTTGCACATTTTGAAATTTTATTGCAACAGGAAGGGAGTTTTGTTTTGAGGGAGGATTGTAGGTTAGTAAGGAAGGAATGGGGCTCCAAATAGGAGGGAATGAGATAAGGTATGTTGTAGAGAGTATTAGCTTGGTGGAGGGGCAGATGTACCGGTTGTGACAATAGAGCATGCCAAATTTCTTATGCGTTTTATTGATACTTGTTTGTAGGTGGATATCAAACTTGAGCTGGTCATCTTTTAGGACTCCTAGTAATTTTGTATAAGATACTATTTCGAGAGCTGTATTATTCTGGCTGGTGATAGTGAAAGTGTTTTTGTCTAGGATGATGGTTTTTGAAGGAGTAAATATAAGTTTAGTTTTTGTGGCATTGCGTGCTAGGTGGTTGTCTTGCATCCATTGTTCAGTTAAGGAGAAGGCATTTTGGGTTAGTTTTGTTAAAACGGTAATGGAGGTGACAGAACAGATTATAGTGGAGTCGTCTGCATATTGGATGAGGTTAGTGTTAGGGATGGACTGATGGAAGTAGTTTATGAAAATGTGAAATAGTAGGGGCCCTAGAGTGGAACTCTAGGGTACTCCTGTGAGAGTATTGAAGAATGGGGAGGTAGCTTTTTTTTCCATCTGACTGCTTGTTGCTTATTAGGTGGAATTAGGTGTAAATGGTATTAAATAATGCCCATTTGTCTTTCAGTCATTACACTGGTACTCAACTTCTCATCTCCATATAGGGGTACTTATTTGATGCCTGTAGAATATTTTCTAGCTGAAACTTTACAGTGATCCATACTTTAAAGAAAAAAAGTTAAGAAATTGCTGTTAGGAAACTGTTGTACCATGAGCAGATAGATTTATGTACTGTGAACACTGAAGTGTTGAGGTATGCTTGTGTTGGACTAATAGTTCCAATGGATTGTGTATTTGTCTTTGAGCTGTTTGTGATAAATTATATTTTAAATACTCACAATTACTTAAAGCCAAAGAATAAGGAAAGTTAAGACCTTGGGAAGTTTAAGTTACAGAAGTTAAGAAAGTGGTTAATTCATAAGAATAAAGGGATTAGTGAAGGTAAAGAACCTAAACAATATCAAAAGTCTGTCTTTAAATGTTTAAAAAAAAGTGAAGACTAAGGGAAATGGTTAAAGTGCAAAGAAAATATGTTTAAAAGGGTTTCCTTTTGAGTCCTGATTCCAGTACTTATGGTTGCCACTTTTTCAGATACCAAAATTAGGACATTTTTAGAAAAGCATGAGATTGTGCAAGATACAGTAATTACAGTCATTTTTAAAGGACTGGACGTCACTTTTTTGATAAAAAAGCTCTTGTCTACTGTTAGACTAATTTTCTGGTGATGAAAAGTGATGAAAAGAAAACATGAAGTGAAAACATCAACCATAGTTGTTGTTGTTTATCTTTTGGATTTTCCCGGTTAGGGGTTGTCACAGCGGAACTCCGGTCCGCTAATGATTGGCAGTGAATTTTTATGGTGCCTATAACATCAATCATAGTGAGGTATACTAATTTCTGTTGTATTAAGGTGTTTCAGATACAAGGTAAATATTTTACGTAACTATTAGTAAAAACTTGGAAATAATATTTTTGCCCTAAAAAATATCAGGACATTTGGAGTTTTTGTTTTTCCCCACAAGGTGTTACTATGCAAATTAGGACTGTCCTGCCTAGAAAGACTTCTCTGCAGACTTGTCTTACCACATACAAGACTCTGTTGTAAATTGCATTTAACTGTTGATCTGAAGATGTTTTCATTTAGTCTTCAATCTGTGGGACCCGGATCCCGCACTGATTCGACTCTGCCGCATACTCCAGCATTGGATCCAAGCTCCTCCTCTACCCATAATGCCCCTGTCCCCTCCTTCCCTCAGATCCTGTTTGCCGCTCGTGAGAGACAGCAGCAGCGTGGTTACAGCTGCAAGCTCCCTTTAGTGTAAGTTTAGTGTTTGTCTGGGTGTAACACACCTAGAGACCTCCTGTTCAATCTGCATGTGTTTCAATCCCCGTGCCTTGATCGACGGGAGGAACAAATTGATTCTGAAGGTCCTCCTTCTGTCAGAGGCTACTACTTTCTCCCCCGCCCTGGCTTCTGGGACCTAACCTTCCACCAAGAAGTCTGGGGGCAGGGAAAAGATAGTGGGTAAGGAACAGGACAGGCCCAGAAAGCGGTCCTCTGACCACTGTTCTGTGGTCAAGCCCCCGGCCAAGTCTAGGCAGGATCTGACCTGGGGATCTCCTCGACTCCGGTCTCCCCAATTTTCTCCAGAATTTGAGATTTCCTGGGCTTGGTACCCGCTGTCTGCCTCCCCTCGGCACCACTCCAGGCCTGGGTTGGTGGCTTCCTCCATCCAGTCCTCTCATAGCCTTTCAAAAGCCGAGGTGGACAGGATGATATGGCGGTTTATCCAGACCCAGATTCAGATGAGAGTCTTGCCTGCTCTTTCCCCCTCCGAGGCTGGGAGCAATCAGTCCGTTTTCCTTTCCATTGCTTCTGCTCCAGTCCGACCTCCAGTTTGAGTCATCAGGTCAGAGGTTTCCTGGTGTTGAGGGGTCAGCGCAGGTGGTTCTACGTACCTCGACGCTGACCATTGTCCTGAGTGATTCGGCTCAGAGCTTTTCAGAGCTGTAGCCCCTGCATCAGATCTGATGGAATGGAGTCGACTTAGAGGTTTTTGGAGTCGGCCCATCCAATCAGGGTTTCAGCACCTGGAGGTTCGGCTCCAGCTCCCCCCTCTGAGCAGAGGGTGGCAGATCCAGTTATGATCACTCCTGCTGCTGGGATTTGTTCGCCCTCTGCCTTCAGTGTGTTGGAGAAGGTTCTCTTGGTCACTTTGAGATCCTTGACAGTGTCATCTTCATAATCCATCCTGGCTCCCTCTTTTTGTGGTCCAGAGTGTGCCATCCTGCCCCCTCAGGGACAGCCTGCTGCCACTATGCCACAGGAGACCCCCTCCAGGGAGAATTCCCCAAGGTTTCCAAGTCCTCCCAAGAAACCCCCCTGAGGAGCTCCCTCAGAAATGCATGTGCAAGAGGAGGCACTTGGACTCACCACTGGAGTCCCTCATGGAAGATGCTGACTTGGAGGAAGGGGAGGGCTCCCCCCAATCACCCTAGGAAGTTGTCTCCTTTGGAGACATCGTGGAAATTCTGTGCCAAAGAGGAGGGTGGTCTACCCAAAAGCCCAATCCAGATGAGTCTGTGTTCCTGGAAGCATTTGGCACAGGACCCTTTACTTCCTGGGTGTCCCCTCTTACAGATCCCCATGGGAATTTAATTTCATCCAAGGCATGGAAAGGAACCGGATACCCAGACAAAATAGTCAAAGTTCCACTGGATCGGCTGCATTTGTCGAAGGGATCCTCTGTTGATGCTGTGGTGGTGGGGGCTACCAGAAAAGAGCTCGCTCAGGAGAGCTCTACGGGTCCATCCTCCGGGCTTACATATCAGCTACGTTTGCATCGTGTGCACGCTGAACTACATGGCGCATGTTATCAGACTGCAGCAGGACATGGTCAAAGAGTTCGCTAAGTGTGCCTCGGGGTCCATGTTAGCTGAGGAGAAAAAGGTGTGTTCTCCTCCTGTATGGCCACCCTTACTACCACTTCAACATCTAATGCTTACATTAGGCTCCTATCACACCCTAAGAAAGGTGCCTCTAGGGCTGCCAGAACAGGCGTAATGCCTGGCTCCGGTTTTGTGGTTTCTCGGAGTACTTCAAGGTGTCGTTCACGAATGCCCCCTATGATGGTTCCACTTTTTTTGGCAAGACTGTTCGAGACACTTTAGTCCAGAGCAAGAAAGAGTGGAAGACCTTATCTGCTGTTGGGATTCGCTTCTCAACCCCGCACCGATCCTTCTCTAAGAATCAGCATGGGGTGAAAAAAATGTAGTTCCAGAAATCTCAGGGCTCTTCCCATGACCCTCAGGACTCTCTTTCCCCCAGAGGCAGAGGGGGATGCAACAGATGCAGCCCTTGTGGCAGAGAGGGCCTGAGAAACCAAGGGTCTCAGGATTCTTTCCCGGACAGACCCTCGCAGGTATGTTTCTGCACTTGGGCTTTTAGGACGTTTTCATTTCAGTGTTTTAAACTTTTATTAAAACTTTTATTCAAAACTTTACTGCTTGCGGTTCCATTACTGATGTTCTTCGTCTCACATTGCTGCAGTCATAACCTGTGGGTAGTCCGCTGTCCTCGGTCGGCCTGAATACCAAAGAGTTAGGCTGGCGTTGGTCATGGGCGCCCGGAGCTGACGTCAGTACGTAGTAGTACTTAAGCGCATGACCGACGCCATATTCTCAGTCTTTCTTGCCGCGTGGTCCGAAGCAGAAGCAGCGTTTGCAAGTGCCGTTCTGAAATTTTCAGTTTTCGAGTTTCAGACCGAAGACCAAGTTGGGCTAAGTACCCCGTTGGGGAAAATTTTTGTCTTTTCTTGCCTCAGTTAATCCGGATGTCAGAAAAAGTTAATTGTATTTCTTGTGGGAAACAGATACCTCATAGGGACTATCATTCTCTCTGTATTCCTTGCTTAGGGCCTGAACACGACGTAGTCGGGTGTCGCTTTTGCGCTAGATTTAATAAGCGCACCATTAAACGCATATTAGACTGTGCTAGGCTTGTTTTCGGTAAGCGGTGTAACTACAACATGCCGTCGGATCCTCCAACGCCCGCTACCGCAAAAAAGCGAAAAGATAAATCCTTAAGGTCTAAACCGGATGAGTCGTCTGTTGCGGACGCCGGTTCTATGGAATCTACGGTTGAATCTGTGGATCCAGCCGAGGTCTCGGCTGAATCCCAGGGGAACCTTTAATTTTACAGGAGTTAGCCTCTCAGGAGTTAGGTCAGGCCGAGGGTGCTTCTCAAGTTTCTGTGGTTCCATCCTTACAAAAGGTTATTAGGCCTTCTACTTCAGTCACTAAAGGCCCTGCTAAGGCTAGACCTGGTGTTTCTGGTACGGGCCACAGCCCTGGTTCTTCGGGCTCTGTTCCTAAAAAGCATATGTTGAAAATGGCAGAGGATTTGATTACTTTGATCAGGGGTTCTATGCCCCCTCCAGAGAAGAGGCCTAGGGTGGAGACAGATTTAGAGGGAATGGAACATTCCTCAGATTATTCTGAGTCCTCAGCTGAGGATATTTAGGATTTTCCTCCCTATTCTGATTCTGATGCAGAGGATTCCTGTCCTCCTGCTTCTCCTCCAGAGGATTTTTCCTTTTCTGAAACCTTGCATTCCATGAGGGAGCATTTCAAGTGGGAAGGTCAGGATTTTCAGATTCTCGTAAGAGGCTTAGGGAATTTTGTTTTGCCACAACATAGGCCTTTGGCAATTCCCCTGTTTTAGATGTTGTTCAGGATGTTTTTTCTGAAGCTTCCCTTAATCCTGATTCTTTACCCCCTGCCCCTGTCAAACCAGACAGGTATTACAGAGTTCCAGAGGCACATAAATATTTGTATAAGAGCCCTAGAGCTGACCCAGAAACTATAATCCAAGGGCCTAAGGGTGTCAGGGCTTCTGTGGTTAAGAATCCAGTTCCTTTGGATAAAGATTCTAGAGCGTTGGATAGGTGGGGTAAAAAAGTGTACACCTCTTCTACGTTAGCTATGAGGGCTTTAAATTGCCAATTCCATATGCTGAAGTATCAGAATTTTCTGTTAGGTCAATTGAAATCTAAGGTAGATGCTTTATCTGAGGGTATAGAGTGTAAGGAGTTGCAGGACTTGGTTCATGCTTCAGATCAGGTTGGTAAACATTCCCTGCAGTGTGGCTTCGATGCCCTTCAGGCTTCTTCCAGGGTAGCTGCTACTGGTTCAGTTATTCGTAGACATGCCTGGCTTAAAGATCAAAATTTGTCAGAGCATGTTAAAGCTCGGATTTTGGATGCTCCCCTTCAATCTGAAGTTCTTTTTGGTTCCCCTGTGGAGTCAGTTTTGAAAAAGATGGAAGACAAAGCCAAGTCTATGCAGACAGTTAAGGAATTTTTGCAAGTGCAGCCCCCCTAAGTTTAGCAGGAATTGGCCTGCAAGAGGATGGTCTTACCCTTCTTCAGATTTTCAGTCTAAGGGCAGGTCTAGACGTGGTAGGGGCAGGGCTCACGCTCAGGGTTCTTTCAGACCTAGGACTTGGAGTTCTCCTGCACAATCTTCTGGTGAGGGCAGGGGTCAGCCTTTTCGTAAACAGACCCAATGACCTGTATCTCCAGCTGCCAGATCCTTCCTTTCTGGCAGCTCCTCTAGGAGGAAAGTTGGCACTTTTCAAGCAAAATTGGCATTTGGTCACCCAGGACAAATGGGTGTTGGACATAATAAATCAAGGCTACAAGTTTTATTTTCACACTTTTCCCCTTTCAAAGGCATGCCAGATGTACCTCCTCGGCAAAGGCTGGAGGCTCAGGAACAAATTTCTTTGCTTTTACAGATGGGGGCAATCCAGGTGGTACCTCCGTCAGAAGTAGGCCTAGGGTTTTATTCTCGTCTATTCCTAGTGCCAAAGAAAGGAAACACTTGGAGGCCAATTCTGGATTTGTCCATTCTCAATACATACCTAGACATTCCAAAGTTCAAGATGTTAACATTACAGCAACTTCTGCCTCTGCTAGGCAAAGATCACTGGATGGTAACTCTGGATCTCAAAGAGGCCTATCTTCACATTCCTATCAGGCCCAGCTGCAGGAGATTCCTGCGTTTTTGGACTGGCACTTCTCATTATCAGTTCTCTGCATTGCCCTTTGGTTTATCTACTGCGCCCAGGGTGTTCACAAAGGTTCTGGCTCCTGTAATAGCTTTCTTAAGACTGAGGGGAATTCAAATTTATCCTTATCTGGATGATTGCCTGATTCTTGCTCAAGACAAAGACAAGTTACTTCAACAGCTACAGTATGTAATGGCAGTTTTAAGGTGCCTCAGGTATTCTGTGAACGAAACAAAGTCCAGTCTAGTACCCTCTCAGGACATGTGCTTTCTGGGTGTGAGACTGAATACAGCCTCTCAGATGGCCTTTCTGACCCCGGACAAACAAAGAACTCTTCACCTCTACTTCCAGCAATTATCAGTACGGTCCAGGCTGACTGCAAGGACAGTCCTTCAAGCCTTGGGGTTCATGGCATCTTGCATTCTGGTACTTCCCAATGCCAAACTGCATATGAGGAAGCTACAATGGTATCTCAAAAGTATATGGACTCAACACTGCCACGACTTGGACACTGTCATTCCGATAATACCGTGCATCCAGAAGGAATTCTTGTGGTGGGCACAGGAATGTCACCTAAACAAGGGACTCTCTGTGACCCGACCAGAGGCGAGTCAGATCTTAACGACGGATGCCTCAGACCTGGCTTGGGGAGCACACTTCAATGGGAAATGGATTCAAGACACGTGGCCTCCCAAATTACAGCATTTGCATATCAACATGAAGGAGATGTTAGCAGTCCAGTTTGCCCTGATGGCTTTCAAGGGCCTACTTCAACCAGGACAGGTGTTGATTCAAACAGACAACACTACAGTCATGTGGTACATCAACAAGCAAGGGGGGACCCATTCTTACCCTCTTTGCAGACAAACTATGATATTGTGGGAGACTGCTCTGGGGTTGCATATCACTCTTCAAGCACGGTTTCTGCCAGGAGCACAGAACTCCCTAGCAGATGTATTGAGCAGACAAATTGTGGATCCCCACGAGTGGAAATTGGATCCTCAGGTATTCCAACAGTTGACAGTGGCTTGGGGAACTCCAGACATAGATCTGTTCGCTTCTCCTCTAAATTTCCAACTACCAAAATTTTGCACAAGGATGTTTCACCCAAAAGCTTGGAAAGTGGACGCTCTATCTTTCAGTTGGAACAACCTTCACGTCTATGCTTTTCCTCCTCTGCCTCTCCTTACCAAGGTACTCTTGAAAGTCAGGAGGGACAAGCCTTGCATGATTTTAATAGCACCAGATTGGCCATGTCAGCACTGGTATCCTCTGCTGAGGAGTTTAATTCAGGAGCCTCCTTGGCCTTTACCACAGCTTCCTCATTTGTTGTCCCAGTCAAGCAGTCATTTGCTCAATGTCAGGGTGCAGTCCCTGCATCTAACAGCCTGGCGTATTCTGTTTTAGAGCCTGTGGGTTCTCAGCTTCCCAGCAGGTTTTGGATGTCATTTTGGAAGCTAGGGACTAGCACTAGAAAAGTTTATGCTGATAAATGGAAGAGATTTTTTTCTTTGGAGCACAACAAAGGATTTTGATGTCTCTGTACCTAATTTGAGTTGTACATTGAAGTACCTTACTGAATTACTGGACAAGGGTTTGTCGTTTTCCTCTGTGAAGGTTCATGCTGCAGCCATTTCTGCTCACTATGATTGTGACCCTCCTTTATTTTCTCACCCTTTGTTTAAGCAATTTCTTAGAGGGGCAAAAAATATAAGACCCCCACGTAGAGCTCCTACTCCTTCCTGGGATCTCAATTTTGTGTTGGAGAAGCTTACTTTGCCTCCTTTTGAACCTGCAGCTACGTCTGAATTGAAGTTTTTGTCTTGAAGACTGCCTTTTGTTGGCCATTACTTCTGCCAGAAGGGTATCTGAATTGCAGGATCTCATGGCAGTTGAACCCTTTCTAATATTCCATAAGGATAGAGTTTCTTTGCGTACTAACCCTACTTTCATGCCAAAAGTGATTTCTAATGTGGCCTTGAACCAGTCTATCCATTTGCCTACCTTTTATGCTGATCCCCAAAATAAGGGGGAAAAAATCTTGCATTCTTTGGATACACACAGGCAGTTACGTTATTATTTGAGCAGAACTAAGGAGTTCAGACAGACTCAACAGTTATTTGTTACTTTTGCTTTGGGTTCACAAGGGAAAGCTGTCTCAAAGCAGACTATTTCAAAGTGGATTGGTAATTGTATTGCTTTTTGTTATTCTCATCATGGGAAGAATGTTCTTGCTGGGATTAGACCTCATTCCACTAGGGCTACGGCCACTTCTACTGCTTTTTTGAGGGGGGTAGCTACTAAGGACATTTTGGAAGCAGCTACTTGGAGTTCAGTACATACTTTTACTAAGCATTATCATCTCCCTCTTTTCTCCAAGTCCAGGGCTGGGTTTGCCACTGCAATCTTACAGGGCATGTTAGCAGCCCCTAATGCCTTTTAGTTTGCCAGCCTCCCTTTTCCTTTGCTTTGGGATTCTACCCACAGGTTATGACTGCAGCAATGTGAGATGAAGAACATAGTAGTTTTGTACCTACCATAAATGTAGATGTTCGAGGATCCACATTGCTGCAGTCCTATTTTCCCTCCCTCCTTCCCCTCTTTGGTTTGGGGGTGTTGTTGTTTGTTGTTCTTGTTCCTTGGGGATAATTATTATTTTTCTCCTTTTGTGGCTCTGGCCTTTTCTTTTTAAGGCCTTCTGACATCTGGGGCAAGAAAGACTGAGAATATGGCGTCGGTCATGCGCTTAAGTACTACTACGTACTGACGTCAGCTCCGGGCGCCCATGACCGACGCCAGCCTAACTCTTTGGTATTCGGGCCGACCGAGGACAGCGGACTACCCACAGGTTATGACTGCAGCAATGTGGATCCTCGAACATCTACATTTATGGTAGGTACAAAACTGTACTTTATTCTTCTTGGATGTTGGTACTCTTTCTAATAAGGATGAACAAACTTATTGATGGGTATGTGGAAAAGTGTGTACTTCTATTACTTTGATTTTCAGAATTTTAAATTATCAGGTGCATATGTTAAAGTTTGGTTTGACCTATTATGAAAGCATGTTGACTGCTTTAAATAACTTAGTTTCTTATGTTGCACAGGTCACTACTCATTTTTTGCAGTGTTATGGCCACAGATAGTGTTTAAAGGAGGTTTGCTTCGCTGTATTCTCAGAACCTCACAGATGATTTAAACATGAGATTTTAAATTCTCTGTTAGAGATTAGTGTTTAGTCCCTTTTCTGCAGAGGTAGTAAAGTGTGATGAAAGGGATAGACTGATACAGGGAATCTCTAAGATTTTTCAGCCCTCCTCTTCCAAATTGTCCAAGAAATTTTTTTTCTCCTCACCCAAATTTTGACATAAAACTTAATAAATTGTCTTAGCAGAATTCAGGTAAACAGAGGATGTTAAGTTGTCTATCTCGCCTTCATTCTTGCTGGATGGGTTCGGAGCCGACCTCGGCTCCGACGCGGCCACTCTAAAAGCTCGAGAGTTGGTTCCACCGGCTCGAGGCTCCCCTTATATCCCACAATGCTAGGCGTGAGTTACCTCAGATCTCGTTTGCCGCTACAGCGATCGAGGTGTTGGTTTTCTACCGGTTCTTGGTAAGTGACTTTCTTGTAAAGTTAGAGTATTAAAACCCCTTTAATTTTAATATTTATACTTATTTCCCTTAGTTTAGAGAATTCTTATCCCTTTCTTAAAATTCCTGTTTTTCCCACAAGAACTTTAAGTTTTTCCCTTGGGCCTACAGGCCTTTTCTTTCCTAGTGGAGTGTGTGTGTGTTATTTTTTCTTAATTTTAAAAAACCTAGCTAGTTGTTTTATTTTAAGCTAAACTAGACAGGGTGTAATCAGTGTGTGTGTGATTGCACCTTTGGAATGTCTAAAGAAGCAAAGGTCTCAGTTCAAGAAGTGTGATGCGTGCTGTCAGAAAATGTCTCTGACAGGCGCTCACACTTCTTGTGTCTACTGTCTGGGACCTTTGCCTGCAGGACTCCTGTGCTGTTTGCCATGGCTTCAGCCCCAGGGTCCTGCAGGAAAGAAAAAATAAGTTAATTTTAAGAGGCTTACTCAAGCCAGAGGATTCCCTTACTGTGTGTCTTCAGGGAAGCCCTCTAAGGCATCTAGGTCTTCGGCCCAACTGAGCCGAGACCTAAGGCTTCTAAACCTCTGCCTACATCGGCTCCGGCTGGAGCCGATGAGTCTCAGTCCATAGTTTCTGTGGTTCCCTCGGCTCCGGCTGGAGCCAGGTATTAGGCTGTGTCGGCTCCGACCAGACCTTGAGCCGACAACTAGGAAGAGATCCAGGTCACCATCCCTTGGCTCCGTTCATTCGGCTCCAGGATCTCCCCTGCTGTCTGAACGGAGCCAAAGATCTCACTCCTCTAGGTCATCGAGGCTGTCGGATCATGACCTTCAGAGGGTAGTGAGTCGACTTCTTAAGTCCGAGGCACTGGCCCAGATGCTTCAGAGCCCGACTCATCAGTCGATGCCTGCCCCTGTCCATCAATATATTCCTCCTTCGACTCTCTTGAGCTTGGAGCCGGGTCGTGTCGGAACCAAGACTGTGATAGCGTCGGAGCCGATACAATTGTCTTCGGCTCCGTCATCAGCTCCGATTTCTTCCTTGGAAGAATCTCGGCGCCGGACTTCCCTCGTCGGCTCGAGGGGTGAGTGGCATCGACCCTTGTCCCCCCTCTCCCTCTCGGTGCTTGCGCTGGTGACTTCGGCTCCCACATCGACCTCGGAGCCATCACTGTCGGTGCCGAGGGAGGTTCTTAGCTTCTCGGAGCGGGGACCTCTGGCTTTGCCTGACAGGGGTGCATTCGAGGTCATGCGGAGTGTGTTAGAGCCTGGCTCTACTCCACAGTCGGCTCCGTCCCCCTCCCCACGGTGCCTCAGGTCAAGTCGACTCACTCCCTCATCCCGGACCGCAGAGAGCCAGCTCCTCAGGAACCCCTGTGGGATTTCATCCTCTTCCGAGGCCTCTCCTGATTTGGCAGAAGAGCCCCTCGGAAGAGGAAGTGTAAGAGGAAACACATTGACTCACCTGAGTCCATCACATCTGACACAGATTTAGATGATTCTGAGGGTTCCCCGTGCCCCTTCTGAAGATGTCTCATTTGCAGACATTCTAGAGATCCTGAAGCAGAGGGAAATTGGCCAGCCCTCAACCCTTCGGAGGATGAATCTGTGTATCTTGAGGCGTTTGGCTCTCGCCTTCCACCTCCTGGGTGTCCCCCTTGACCCCTCATGCAGGTGGTTGCTAAGAAGGCATGGACGGCTCCTGATTCAGTGGACCCCACTCCCAGGAGACCCTCAAAATTCATAACGCCACCAGCAGACAAACAGTTCTTGACAAAAGCAGTCTCTGTGGATGCTATGGTGGTACCTGCTGCCACTAAGAAGGAGCTAGCTGGAGCTTCAGTACCTGTCGATCCACCTAACAAGGAATCTAGGTCCATGGACAGGTACGGGAAGCGGATGTTCTCGTCAGCGACATTTACCATGCGTTAATGAACTACCTATGCCATTTTACTGTCTTCAAAGGGACTTGATCAAAGAAGCGGTGAAATGTTAAAGGACCCTACAGCTGCGGGTTTTCAAGATAAGATGAACACGCAGCTGGCTACCCTTAACTCCATAACCAACTCCTCCATGCGCCTTCTCTTACGCGGCTGATGGAGCGAGTAGAGCCGCAGGGACAGGTGTGGCCTCACGTAGGCATGCCTGGATGCGGCTATGCAATTTTCGGACCCTTCAAGGCGTCTTTCACTAACTCCCCGTTTGATGGATCATCTCTTTGGTCCTCAAGTGAAAGAAACCTTGACTAGGTGCGAAACTGATGGCAAGACCCTTTCTGCCGGAGTCCGTTTTCTACTCCTTCTAGGCCTTACCCCAAAGGCCAGAAGGGTGGAAAGATGTGGTTCCGTAAACAATCTCAAGGGACTTCATAGCCTGACGACAGAGTCGCTTCCCGCCAGAGGCAGAGGCGGAATAACAATGGTAGACGCCGCCTAGGGGCAGGGGGTCCAGAACCAGGGCAATCGGAAGCCTTCTCCTGACAAGCCCTTTCAGCATCCCTGAGGTGTTGCCCGACTGCCCACCTTCGAGGCAGTCGGGGAAGATTGTCACTGTACCCAGAAGCCTGGCTATCCCTGACTCAAGACAAATGGGTACAGTCCATCATTTCCAAGGCTATTCTATCCCCTTTCTTCGCATTCCAAACCAATCAAAAATCCCTTCCAGATGTTCCACCCGCTCAAAGGGATCTAGCGGTTTTGGAAATTTCAAAACTGCTTGCAAAAGAGCAATTCAGCCAGTTCCAGCAGACCAGCAAGGATCCGGAATCTACTCAAGGTTCTTTTTAGTTCCAAAGAAAACAGGGACTGGAGACCAATTTTGGATCTCAGTATCTTGAACAGATCAGTCAAGAAAACAAGATTTCGGATGGTCACGCTGCAATCCATCCTTCCCTTTTGGGCAAAGGAAACTGGATGTGCTCTATAGATCTTCAGGATGCGTACTATCACATAAAAATGAACAGACGCTCCAGAAGATTCCTCCGCTTCAGGCTGGGAACCAGTCATTTTCAGTTCAGGGCCCTGCCCTTTGGTCTCACCACTGCCCCCCGGGTGTTTACCAAATGCATGGCAGTGGTAGCTTCTCACCTGAGACGACAAGGATTCCAGGTGTTTCCATATTTGGACGACTGGCTCCTCACAGCTCCCACCAAGCATCTCCTTCTGATGGCCAGAGATTACACCTTTCGCATTTGTCAAAAGTTAGGCATTTCAATAAATTGCGAAAAGTCTGTTTTGTCGCCTTGTCATGCTATTACTTTCATAGGCGCAAATCTGGACACAGTGGACATGTCTGCGAGACTAACACATCAGAGAATAGCAGACATTCACAAACTGGTCTCACTCCTTTTCAACAACAACAGAATCAAAAGCCAGGTTAGTTCTGAAGGTGTTGGGAATTATGGCGGCCATACCTCTGCTTCCGTTAGCCAGATTCCACATGCGGATCCTTCAATGGATGCTCTTCACACAATGGTCATACCAGCAACTTCCAATGTCTCACACCATTATGATCACGCAGGCGCAGAAATCATCTCATGTGGTGGATGTCTTCCCCTCAGCTCTTGTTGGGAAGACCCTTTGTTTCACCCCCTCCGGTTGCTACTCTGACAACGGATGCCTCCCTGATCGGGTGGGGGGGGGGGCAATATCAGGGCAGGACGGTCCAGGGCACATGGCAACCAAACGAATGCCACTTGCACATAAATGTTCTAGAGATGAGAGCAGTGCTTTTAGCGTTGCAAGCCCTTCAAGACTCTCTTCCCTTGGGAACGATTGCAGTCCAGACAGACAATATGTCTGTAGTGTGGTACATCAACAAACAAGGCGGAACCAGGTCATACCCCCTGTGTCGAGAAGCACTCAGACTGTGGCAATGGGTGATTTCTTCTCAGCGATTTCTGATAGCAACGCACATCCCGGAAGTCCAATCAAATTGCGGACAAGTTGAGCAGAGCTATTCTCATGCCTCACGAGTGGTCTCTGAAAGACTCTGTTGTGAGAGAAATTTTTCCTCAAGTGGGGTCAGCCTTGCTGCGATCTTTTGCTACTCCCCAAAACAGCAAGTGCAGAGAATTTTTCACTCTATTCCCTTTACCAGGCCAACCCAGCAGAGACGCTCTAGTCCAAGTTTGGCCCCGGGGACTTCTGTATGCATTTCCTCCTTCCCACTAATCTCTCAAGTGATACAGAAAGCTATCGCTCAGAAGGCCTCATTGATCCTCATTGCTCCTTACTGGCCTCGACAGGTGTGGTTCCCCTTTCTACATCAATTTCTATTGAGCGACCGTGGCATCTGGACCTAGTTCCAGATCTGTTGATCCATCAGTCGGGTCATTACATCGCCCCTCCCTCTCTGAACCTCACTGCTTGGTTCCTACAGTTCCAACCTTAGCCAGGCTTCCTCAATTATCTCACTCCGTTCGAGATATTTTGATAGCTTCCCATAAATCTTCCACTCGGAAGATTTATTTGAGTAAGTGGAAACGCTTCACTTTTTGGGCTCAAGGAAAGGACATAGATCCTTTCACTGCTTCCATCCAAATAGTCCTTGATTTTCTAGCTGAACTCTTCCATGCAGGCTCATCTCCTTCTACTCTTAAAGTTCAATTGGCAGCTATTTCTAACTTTCAGTTGGAACAACCTTCCGTCTATGCTTTTTCCTCCTCTGCCTCTCCTTACCAAGGTACTCTTGAAAGTCAGGAGGACAAGCCTTGCATGATTTTAATAGCACCAGATTGGCCATGTCAGCACTGGTATCCTCTGCTGAGAGTTTAATTCAGGAGCCTCCTTGGCCTTTACCACAGCTTCCTCATTTGTTGTCCCAGTCAAGCAGTCATTTGCTCAATGTCAGGGTGCAGTCCCTGCATCTAACAGCCTGGCGTATTCTGTTTTAGAGCCTGTGGGTTCTCAGCTTCCCCAGCAGGTTTTGGATGTCATTTTGGAAGCTAGGCGGCCTAGCACTAGAAAAGTTTATGCTGATAAATGGAAGAGATTTTTTTCTTTGGAGCACAACAAAGGATTTTGATGTCTCTGTACCTAATTTGAGTTGTACATTGAAGTACCTTACTGAATTACTGGACAAGGGTTTGTCGTTTTCCTCTGTGAAGGTTCATGCTGCAGCCATTTCTGCTCACTATGATTGTGACCCTCCTTTATTTTCTCACCCTTTGTTTAAGCAATTTCTTAGAGGGCAAAATATAAGACCCTCAATAGAGCTCCTACTCCTTCCTGGGATCTCAATTTTGTGTTGGAAGCTTACTTTGCCTCCTTTGAACCTGCAGCTACGTCTGAATTTAAGTTTTGTCTTGGAAGACTGCCTTTTTGTTGGCCATTACTTCTGCCAGAAGGGTATCTGAATTGCAGGATCTCATGGCAGTTGAACCCTTTCTAATATTCCATAAGGATAGAGTTTCTTTGCGTACTAACCCTACTTTCATGCCAAAAGTGATTTCTAATGTGGCCTTGAACCAGTCTATCCATTTGCCTACTTTTTATGCTGATCCCCAAAATAGGGGAAAAATCTTGCATTCTTTGGATACACACAGGCAGTTACGTTATTATTTGAGCAGAACTAAGGAGTTCAGACAGACTCAACAGTTATTTGTTACTTTTGCTTTGGGTTCACAAGGGAAAGCTGTCTCAAAGCAGACTATTTCAAAGTGGATTGGTAATTGTATTGCTTTTTGTTATTCTCATCATGGGAAGAATGTTCCTGCTGGGATTAGACCTCATTCCACTAGGGCTACGGACCCACTTCTACTGCTTTTTGAGGGGTAGCTACTAAGGACATTTTGGAAGCAGCTACTTGGAGTTCAGTACATACTTTTACTAAGCATTATCATCTCCCTCTTTTCTCCCAGTCCAGTGCTGGGTTTGCCACTGCAATCTTACAGGGCATGTTAGCAGCCCCTAATGCCTTTTAGTTTGCCAGCCTCCCTTTTCCTTTGCTTTGGGATTCTACCCACAGGTTATGACTGCAGCAATGTGAGATGAAGAACATAGTAGTTTTGTACCTACCATAAATGTAGATGTTCGAGGATCCACATTGCTGCAGTCCTATTTTCCCTCCCTCCTTCCCCTCTTTGGTTTGGTGTTGTTGTTTGTTGTTCTTGTTCCTTGGGATAATTATTATTTTCTCCTTTTGTGGCTCTGGCCTTTTCTTTTTAAGGCCTTCTGACATCTGGGGCAAGAAAGACTGAGAATATGGCGTCGGTCATGCGCTTAAGTACTACTACGTTCTGGCGTCAGCCCCGGGCCGCCCATGACCGACGCCAGCCTAACTCTTTGGAATTCGGCCGACCGAGGACAGCGGACTACCCACAGGTTATGACTGCAGCAATGTGGATCCTCGAACATCTACATTTATGGTAGGTACAAAACTGTACTTTATTCTTCTTGGATGTTGGTACTCTTTCTAATAAGGATGAACAAACTTATTGATGGGTATGTGGAAAAGTGTGTACTTCTATTACTTTGATTTTCAGAATTTTAAATTATCAGGTGCATATGTTAAAGTTTGGTTTGACCTATTATGAAAGCATGTTGACTGCTTTAAATAACTTAGTTTCTTATGTTGCACAGGTCACTACTCATTTTTTGCAGTGTTATGGCCACAGATAGTGTTTAAAGGAGGTTTGCTTCGCTGTATTCTCAGAACCTCACAGATGGTTTAAACATGAGATTTTAAATTCTCTGTTAGAGATTAGTGTTTAGTCCCTTTTCTGCAGAGGTAGTAAAGTGTGATGAAAGGGATAGCCTGATACAGGGAATCTCTAAGATTTTTCAGCCCTCCTCTTCCAAATTGTCCAAGAAATGTTTTTTCTCCTCACCCAAATTTTGACATAAAACTTAATAAATTGTCTTAGCAGAATTCAGGTAAACAGAGGTTTAAGAAGTGGCAAGGAGGTTCCAAAAATAAGTTTCAAACCTCCCAAAACCAAGGACAGTCCAACTAATTTGACTTTTCAAGAGAGCTTGTCACCCCCCCCCCCCCCCCCCCCACCATGGTCCCTGTTCTCTTCCAGAAAATCTGAATCTACATTTTTCTCTTTGGCAACCGATTGATTTTCAGAACCCATATGTCTGAAAATTTTAGCAGGGTTACAAATGGCAGTGGGAGGAATATCCTTCTTTCAAGGGAGTCATTTCTTGTCCTGCAGATCAGATTGTCTTGTTTCTTCCTTTTATTTATCACATGCTGTCCCAAGGAGTGATAGAACCAGTTCCGCCTTCCCAAGTTTGGAAGGGATTTTATTCAAGGATGATGCTGGTGCCAAAAACAAAATGCTTGGAGATCAGTTGTCAGTTGTGGATTTCTCCTTCCTGAACCTGTTTGTGATATTGCCCAAATTCAAAATGTTGTTTCACAACCTGTTACTACTACTTCCTGTTTAAAGTTTCATGGTAACGCTAGACTTAAAAGATGCTCATCACATCCTTATTCATCTAGACTTCAGGCATTTCTTAACGTTTTGTGCATCTGGATTACATTGTCAGATGTCCTTCTATATCACTGTCGCAGTATTCTTTACCAGTGGGATTCCCTACTAAGGGTAGCTCAATGTCTGGCCAATATAGCAAAGCCTTATGATTTTATGGATTTTTGTCACATTTATGCTGCCCATTCAAGTCATAAGGCGTAAAGGTGATGTACGGATGTACATACCTCAGAATGACTTTGCTGTCAGTCTGAATGCCATCATTGATCGCCGGTCTGAGCACTGCTTCTGTACTAATTACCAAGCCGTGTTTCAGATAAGTACCCTATTGGAGTTTCTGCTTATTTTTTTTTCTCTTTTAATGTTGTGGGTTTACATGTCACCCAGAAAGGAAGAACGTCTGTGTGGGAGGCAGATTCCCCATAAGGATCTTCATGAGCAGTGTTTCTTCTGTTTGGGTGCTTCACATGACCATAAGTAATGACCATAAGTAGTGTTCTGTCTGCCAAGCGTTTGTTTCTAAGACCCTATATAGTCATCTTGCCTCCTTGTCCATTTACTAGGAAACCAGCATCATAAGTAGTTCATGCAGGGTGCCATGGCAGAATCTCCTTGTCCCAAAGGTCAGCTGCCTGCCAAGAAACTTGGGTCTGATTTGGCTGCTGTCCCGGACATCTCTGAGGCTGGTAAAAGCCCAGAGAATTGCCTGGTTGTTATGTCGGATTCCTCTGCCATGAACCTATCGGAGGCCAGCATAGATCTGACCTCTCGTATGTCCTTGGAGGCTCTGCAAACATCTGCTCCAGATGTTGAGGGGGGGACCGCAAGGGGCTGAGTGGGATACCACAGATGCTTATTCAGGAGGAGATTCCTACTACATTGGTTTAGTGTAGAAAGAAAAAGCAAAAAAAATTCAAGCATGTGTCCCCTGCTCCTAAAGATCCTCAGTGTGAATGGGAGAATTTTACTCATGGGTTATTTAATACACTGATGGTCTTAAAGCCCCCCTTGAGTTTCTGTGCTTCCTTCCCCTTGGTCAACTAGCCCATTCAAGAGGCCCAGAGAGCAGGACTCCTGTAAAGAGGAATTGGATTCTGGGGAAGAGTCTTTGGCATATTCCTCTCAGATCTCTTCTCCCTTAGATTATGGCTCTGAGGAGGAAGAGGAGGAAGATTCTATCAGCCCAGACTCTCCCTTGTAAACACTTTCCTTTATGGATACTATTCTCATATGATGGAATATTTTAAATGGGACTCTTCTCAGGTATCTGACATTTAAAAGCGGTATTATGAGCTCCTCCATATGGAGTCCCCTAAGTCCTCTACTGTACATCCAGTCTTGGCTACCCTTCTGTATACCTTTTCAGCAGCCTGTTTGGCCCCGGATTGTCAACCTCCTGCCCCTAAGAAACTTGATAGGCACTTGATGAATGTAAGTTCCTCTAAAAATGTCCTTCTGTTGACCTTTCAGTAGTGTCTTGTCTCTTCTGACAAATCCTTTAATCTTTTGTCTCCTACTAAACTACTTCCTTCAGACAAGAACAGTAGAGCTGTGGAACAGCTAGACAAGAAGGGGTATATACTGCTGTCATTTTGGCCTTTTGGGCTATTAATTACCAGACCAATATGATGTCATGAGCAGTCTCTCTTCTATTTGGATGCATCTCATGACCATACATGGTGTTCTGTCTGCCAGCTGTTTGTCCCTAAGAGCCTACATAGTCGTCTTGTCTCCTTGTCCATTTACCTGGAGAACCAGTGTCTTAAGTAGTTGGTGCAGGGTACTATGGCAGACTCTTCCAATCCTGAAGCTCAGCTGCCTGCCAAGAAGACCAAGAAACTTAGGTCTGATTCGGCTGCTGGCATGCCTTTCTTAGGCTTCCCAGTCTATCTCAGACCTCCTTGATCCTGAAGGGAAGGCCTGGGCCATCTCTTTTCTGGGCTGTACTTCTCAAGTAACTCGCCACTCTATTAAATGTAGTTATACAGCTGGTGCCTCCTTTAGGGCTGTTGCTTTTGGTTATGTTTTGAGACATTACTCTTTGCTTTGTCTCCAGCCTTTGCCTGATCATGTTAAGGCTAAACTGTTTGATGCTCCTTTTGATAATAAGAACCTGTTTGGTTCTGCAGCTGCTGACCTTTTTAAGTCCCTTCAGGATAAAGGTAAGGTGTCGCAGGAATTGAAACAAAGTATTGCGTCTCCTATTTCTAATTTCCAGAGGAATTATCCATCTAAAGCTGCCTTTGTTCGCAAACATCCTCACCCTCCTCCAAAGGTAAGAAGGGTTTCAGGTGGGTTCCTCCTACTAAGTCTACTTGGACTCCTGCTTCTCAGAAACCTCCTTTTCAAGACAAGCCAGGTCCTATCTGACTGTTTGCTTCCTTTTTTCTCGAGTCAGGTCCCCCGTCCATTTATCTTTTCCAATCCTTTCCCAATTGGTTTAGAGTCACTCAAGACTGTTAGGTTCGTAGGTTAGTACTAGACTAACTGCCCTTGTGGGGCATTTTAAGCTTAGCTAATTATCCCTTGTGAGAATCAAACCTTATACTTTGTGTCTGTAAGGTGAACACCTTAACCATTACACCAGTGTCCCACCACTCTTTAGTTTTGTCCGTCATCCATTGTAGATACCTCATGGTATGGAAATCTCTTCCTCCTTTTTCTCCCTTCCTTCTTATCTGGGTATCCCTCAACCTCCTTAGGAATACCTTCCTTTCTTCCCAGAACTGCTTCAGGGTCTTTTGGCCCAAGGCACAATTCAAGCTGTGCCCCCCTCCCTGAAGGGGGTGGTTTTATTCTGGTTCCCAGGAAGGAAACCACCTGGAGACCCATTCTGGACCTTTTTCAGCTCAAAACCTTTCTTAAACTCCCTTCCTTTCAGATGTTATCCCTTCAGACCCGGTTTCCTCTTTTACTTTCTCAGGCTTTCCTGGTCTCCCTGGATCTCAAGGATGCTTATCTTCACATTGTTACTCATCCTCTTTTCAAGAAGTTTTTGTATTTCTGTTTCTTCTTTGCATTTTCAGTTCTCTGCTTTGCCCTTTGGCTTTTCTACTGTCCCAAGGGTATTCACCAAATGCCTCGCTCCTGTGATTGCTTTTTGTGGGATGAGAGGGGTTCAATTCCGTCCTTATCTGTATGACCTGCTTATTCAGGATTCCTCTTCCAAGATCTTGCTTCAGCACCTCCAGTGTACTGTATGTCTCTTACAAAACCTGGGATTTACAATAAACTTTCAGAAAATCGTTTTGGTTCCTTCTCAGGATCATGTGTTTCTCAGTTGCAGGCTCCAGACCATTCCTATGCTGGCTTCCCTGCCTCATCTGAAGGCTCTTTCTCTAATCGCCTTTTTTCAATCCTTTCTCCCTCCTGTTTCTTTAACAGGCAGTACATTTCTCAGTGCACCAGGATTCATGTTCACTGCCATTCCTGTGCTTCTTCTAACCAGACTTCATTTGAGAAACTACAGTTGTTCCTAAAGTCAGTATGTCTCCAACACTGTCATCTACTAGATTTTCTATTCCCTCTTCCAAGCCTCAGGATCAAGCTTCACTGGTGTGTGCATCAGCTGTCTCTCAACCTGGGATATCTTTTTCAGCCTTCTGTCCCCGCTCAGGTACTTTTTTTCTCAGATGCCTCAGACACAGGGTGGGGAGCCTCTGTTAATTCCATGAAGGTCCAGAGTCTCTGGCCTCCTCAACAGAGGTTGGACCACATCAACATGAAGGAGATGAGAGAAGGAGATGAGAGCTCTCCTTTTCACCCTTCAGACCTTTTATTCCCTTTTTCCTTGAGGGCCTGTCAGAAACTTCAGTCAATACCACAGTAATGTGGTATATCAAGAAGTGGTGGTGGTGGTGGGGGGGCACGGTCCTACTTTCTTTACAGACTGGCCCTTCAAGTTTGTGATCTAGCTGAGAAGTATCAAATGACTCTTCAGGATGTGTATGTTCCTTCAGAGCAAAATATAGTGTCAGACTGTTTGAGTATGTCCAAAATACAGGCTCACAAATGGATGCTTAACAGAGATGTGTGTCTAAGCATCGTCTGTCAGTGGGGTACTCCTCAGGTAGATCTTTTTGACTCCCCTTTGAGCAGACAACTTGCTCTTTTTTGCAGCAGAGTTCCAAGTCTTCCGGCATAGAAGGTGGACTCCCTATCATTTTCTTGGAAGAGGATGTTTCTCTACACCTTCCTTCTCCTTCCTCTGATTCTGAGGGTCCTGCACAAGCTAGAACAGGACTCCCCCAAAGTCTTGTTGCTGACTTCCTTTTGCTCCCTACAGTATTGGATCCTGAGGGTCCTGCACAAGCTAGAACAGGACTCCCCCAAAGTCTTGTTGCTGACTTCCTTTTGCTCCATACAGTATTGGATCCCCCTTCTGCACCTAGTCAGGGGCAATCACCACAAGTTACCTGAGACTGGACGTACTCACGCAGGAGAACGGGTCTCTAATCCATCCTCGCTTGCCCACTCTTCATCCGACATTGTGGGTGATAGAGTTTTGATCCCTTTTATAGGTTCATAGGTTCATACTAGGCTATCTGCCCAAGGGCATTTATAAGCCTAGCCCAGATTTTTGTGGCTTTCGCCACCCCTTTAGTTTGGAGGATACTATGCCCATTATTTTGCTGTGCCTCTGTCAAGCAGTGACACTGAGATAATCCCTGGGGTATATCTGCGATCTCCCATCCATTGGTCAATATTTCTCTTGAACAAAGCCAGCGAGGTGCTCTGCCTCACATGTACCGGGATTTTGTTCCACAGCATAGGGAGTCTCTGGGTGATGAATCTGTCCCTCCAGCACGTCCTATTAATAATCGTGTCAAGGTTTAAGTCTCCCGCCCTTGTAGTTCTGAGGGATCTAGATTTTTTGAGGTGAAGCATGTTCATCAATTCTGGGTTGGACATGGCCTTGTATGTCAGGCACAAGTCACCTCTGAGCAGACGGTAAGCGACTGAATAGAGCTGAAGTTCCTTCAGTCGGGCAGCATAGGACATATTTTTGAGACCCTTTATCCTTTTGGTGAGGAACTTTTGGGGCCTTTCCAGTTGCTGCAGGTGTCGTGTCAGATACATTCCGAATGGGGCATTGTACTCAATCATTGGTCTGATGAGTGATGAGTACAGGGGGACGATGACTTCCCTTGATCTAGATGTGAATCCCTTCATGATCAGGTGGGCAATGTAGAAGGTCTTCCTAACTACTTTGGTGACGTGAGTGTCAAATGAAAGGTTACTGTCAACCTGGGTACCCAGATCCCTGATAACCTCTTCTGTGCTTTGTGGGTTGCCGCCTATATGGTAGCTAGGGGTGACCTTGTTTTTCCCGAAGGGTATGACTATGCATTTTTTGGCGTTTAACTTTAGGCCATGGCTCTGGCACCAGTTTTCCGTTTCTATAAGACCCTTCTGGAGGAGGATATCTGTGTCAGATGTGTTCTCAACTATGGCGCCCAGTTTGCAGTCATCTGCAAATTTTGTCAGCCATAATCCTCCTGTGTTTGCTTGTACTTCTGAAAAGTAGATGCCGAACAGGAGAGGGCCCAGGACTGAGCCCTGTGGGACACCACTTGTGACAGGCTTTGAGTCTGACATGGCGCCAGCAACTCTGACCCTGTGGATTCTGTCACTTAGCCAATTTGCAACCCATCTTGTGACGTATGGGTTTACATTTAAGCTGATGAGTTTTTCAATGATACCTGAGTGGGGTATTGTGTCGAAAGCCTTTGCCAGGTCGAGGTAGGCTGTGTGGACTGCCTTTCCTCATCAATGGCCTTGGTGACTGTTTCGAAAAAGTCAACCAGGTTTAAAAGGCATGATCTGCCCTTGACAAAGCCAAACTGGGTCGGATCCAAAGTCTGCAAGTCTCCTATATCTTTATTTATGAGTTCCATTATGATCCTCTCCATAGCTTTGCAGATCAAGCTTGTCAAGTTGATGGGACGGTAATTTCCCGGGTCGGTGGAGGCACCGCCTTTGTGAAGTGGGACCACAGTTGCCGTACGCCACTCCTTAGGCACGTATCCTGAGGTGAGGCTAAGATTAAACAGCTGCCCTAACTGCGGGTTTAATTCCTCATTGAGTTCGTGGAGCACACATCCGGGGACACCATCTGGTCCCATGGGTGCTGTGTGTTTTGCCTTGGAGAGAGCAGTTCTCACCTGAGCGTTAGAGATGTTTGGGGGGGGGGCTATAATTTTCTGGTATAGATATCTCACCTTTTGGGAGAGTTTGCACTGAACCTGTCAGCCAGTATGTTGGCAATGTCTGTAGGTTCAGTAATTTTTACATCATTTTGAACTAATTCTGAGCATATCTGGGAGTTTCCTCCCAGGTTTCTAACATAGCTAAAGGCCTTATGATTGTCCTTTGAGTCCTTAGCGACTTTTCTCTCAAAATTTGCCTTGGATGATTTTATGAGAGATCTTAGTTTTTTACTTATAATGATCAAGGGTGTTTTCCCTTTTAAGGATTTTGCTCTATCTTGTAGTAGCTTCCTCCTTTTGTTGTAGAGCTTGTTTATGGCTGGGGTCCACCAAACTGGACGCTTGCCTTTGGTACAAAGAGTCTTTGTTTTGTTTGGGATTGCCTGATCCATGCAGTCCTGTAGGTGCTGGTAGAAGGCATTTGTAAGTGATTCAGCGGCTTGAGTAATGGTTTCGCAGGCTCGGGCCTTAAAAGAGACCACACTAGGCTTTAGAAGTGTGAAGTCGGCTTTTAAGAAGTTCTTCACTGTGGTCTTTTTATCTCAGGTGGGGCGGATGTGGACTTCCAGTGAGATTAGTTTATGGTCTGATCTCACCAGTGAAGGGTATACCTCCGGTGTTGAACATTGTGACCCCATGTTCATGATGATGAGATCTAGTATGTTATCTCCTCTTGTGGGGATGGTGACTAGTTGTTCCATGGCATTTGAGTTTATGAACTCTAGGAACCTTTGGGCTAGAGTGTTGGGGCTTGAGTAGTGATCCCAGTCTATATTTGGGTAGTTGAAATCACCTAGTATGATGGTGTTTGGAGATACATTTATCCCCTCCAGTGTTTTCAGGAATGCTATGTGAGATTCCTGAGATTGAGAGGGTGGCCTGTAACATGCTACAAATTGCAGAGCAGTCTTGCCTATTGTTAATTGCACCTGGATGGTCTCTGATGCATCGTGCGTTGCCACCAACCTTGAGGTGTGGGTGTTCTTGATGAATATAGACACCCCCCTCCTTTCTTGGTGTTGTCCGGATTTTGTGGCCGGAACGCATGATATGAGGTAAAGCCTGTTAGCGCCGGGGTGCTCTCGGGAGCCTTGAACCAGGTTTCAGTCACAGCACAGACATCAATGTTCTCCATACTGAGAAGGGCCTCGAGTGCGTGCATCTTGAGGTTGAGACTTCTGGCATTGAGCAGCATTACCCTTAGTTTTTTTTCCTTTTTTGTGTTCTAGGGTGGTAGGTTTAGAATTTGAGCCTTGCCTAAAAAAGGCACTATGGGGGTGGCAAGAGCCTTTGCCAATATCCGATAGCCCAGGGGTGACGGGTGCAAGCCGCCCTCATGGCAGCATGGCTTGTCCAGCGTGTCATCCCAGGCAGACAGACATTGGATCCCCTTTGAATGACACCAGAGTTTAAGCCAATTATTAAAGCTGATCATCTTGTCACTGTATTGTGGCATCATTCTTCGTGAAGGTAGGATACTGCTCAAGGTCAGGGTCTTACCTGCCTGGGCTACATAATCAGAGAGCTCCTCTATGTCTCTCTTCATGTAGTCCAAGGAGGTACGTCTCAGGTCGTTCACACCAGCGTGGACAATGACAGAGTCGTACTTGTACCTGCTGTTGAGAGACCTGAGTGCCTGCGTTATGTGGCGGATTCTAGCGCCCGACAGGCAGATTACTGTGACCTTTTCCTTGTTCAATCTGGTGAGCGGGACGTCAGTGTGTCTGACTATGGAGTCACCAATGACGAGTGTGTCTGGCATTGTGTTTGGCCTTAAGGGCTGTGACTGTTTGGCACACTGACTATGTGGTCTATGTGTTGCATGTGTTGTGTCCTGAGGTGGCAGTTGTTTGGGTGTCTGCTTTGGTGGCCTCTGCTGTTTTGGTAGATTTTTGATCAGAGCCTCCGAATATGTCTTTGTGTATTTATGTGTATGATTTGAGGTTGTGATAGTACTATGTGAGACTGGGTTTGTGGTGTGTGTGGTTACCTTCTCATCCTGTCTGGTCTTACCAGTCCTATGTTGAGAGAGCTCAGCCTCCAGTTTGGCTATATAGTTGCATCTCTCGCATGTATTTGTGTTTTGTGGGAGAAGGAGAGGGTTGTCCGTGTACATGAGACAATTGTAACATTGCCTGAATATTCCCAGATTCACCAGCTGAGCAGGAGAGGACACTAGCAACTGATCCCTCGACATGCTAGAAGGAATAGACAAGGACTTTAAAAGACTCCGGGGGATGTGGGTGATCGAAAGGGGTTTTTGGCTGGTGGGGTACTATGTATAATAAAAGTGCTATATCAAGTAAAAAAGTACTTTAGGAGCAAGTGCTAGGCTTTACAGATAGAGAATATTCTACTTGGGAATCAAGTAGATTTGAGCTTTTTAGATATAGAATACGCTGGTTAGATCAGCAGTACAGTTCAAGGAAGGCTGTTTTAAGGGAAAATTTGAAGAGTGGACTTTAGGTAGCCCGAATAGTTTAACCTTGATTAACCGCTGCTGCTCTTGTGTGCTCCTGTAGCAACTCCGCGCTAAAGCGTGCTTTATAGCAGGGGGCTGGAAAAAACAGGAAATGACCCAAAATGGCCAATGGATTACCAGTTACTGTCTCTAACCACTCCTCTGAGGACAAACAGGCAGCTCAGTACTCCCCACTCTCACTGGTGAGTAAAGAAACTTCCCTCTGGCTACACAAGAAAATGGAGGAACACAGGAACCAAATACAAAGCCCAGGGATCAGCAAAATCTGATCACTGGAACAGCTAGCTAGGAAAGTTAGGAAAGCAGAAGTATTTTTTTTTTTTTAGTTTTTTTACACACACAGACAGAAAATACAGTAAATGCTTGGTTTTTCGACTAAATGCTATCAAAGGCTGGTACACTTGAGTGTATTAGCCTGTAGGTTAACTTATAAGCAAAACTTAAGCTAAGAAGTGCAGTCAACAAATTAAGCTCAGAAAAACAGAGAAAACAGGTAATATCACAATAATATATGCAGAAACAGTGGTCGAAATGCACAAAAGGTCGAAAAAAGCAATAAAAATGCTTAAAAAATACTTAGAATCAGGAAAGTCGCTTTTTCTGCTCTCTGCTGCCTTAGGAACTCTGCAGGGGACCACGAGGAGCTATGCCAAGTTTTCTAATGCCAGAAAAGCCCGCCAAAGCGTGCTTTATAGCAGGGGCTGGAAAAACAGGAAATGACCCAAAATGGCCAATGAATTACCAGTTACTGTCTCTAACCACTCCTCTGAGGATGAACAGGCAGCTCAGTACTCCCCACTCTCACTGGTGAGTAAAGAAACTTCCCTCTGGCCACACAAGAAAATGGAGGAACACAGGAACCAAATACAAAGCCCATGGATCAGCAAAATCTGATCACTGGAACAACTAGCTAGGAAAGTTAGGAAAGCAGAAGTATTTTTTTGTTTTTTAGTTTTTTTACACACACAGACAGAAAATACAGTAAATGCTTGGTTTTTCGACTAAATGCTATCAAAGGCTAGTACACATGAGTGTATTAGCCTGTAGGTTAACTTATAAGCAAAACTTAAGCTAAGAAGTGCAGTCAACAAATTAAGCTCAGAAAGACAGAGAAAACAGGTAATATCACAATAATATATGCAGAAACAGTGGTCGAAATGCACAAAAGGTCGAAAAAAGCAATAAAAATGCTTAAAAAATACTTAGAATCAGGAAAGTCCCTTTTTCTGCTCTCTGCTGCCTTAGGAACTCTGCAGGGGACCACGAGGAGCTATGCCAAGTTCTCCCTTGTTTTTTTTTTTTTTTCTTTTTCTCTCTCTCTCTGAGGACATGCTTAGGGTTCCGCAGGAGGCCAGAAAACCCACTCCAGGAAATCCTTTGTGTCCAAATGGAAGATGTTTTCTGTTTGGTGCCTTGGTTGTAACCAATATCTATTTTCACTGATGGATCTTCTGGATGTTCTTCGTGTTTCACTGTTGCAGTCATTACATTTGGGTAATCTGCTGGCAGGTTGCCCTCAGTTGGCCTGAATTCCAAAGTCCTGGGTCCTGCGTCGGTTGCTGTCTTCTCTTCCATGACATCAGGTCGTCAGGGGTATAAAACATGCATCAGACGCCATTTTCTTTAGTCTTTCTTGCCGCGCGGTGCCCGAAGTAGAAGCATTTTGCAAGTGCCAGTCGGACGACTACTGAAATATTCGAGTTTGAGTTTCAGAACCAAAGTCTTTACTAAAGCGAAGTACCCCGTTGGGGAAACTTTTTTCTTGCTTTTTACCGATGTCAGAAAAAGTTAATAATTGTGTTACTTGTGGGAAGCAAATACCTCATAAGGATTTCCATTTATACTGTATTCCTTGCCTAGGCCCTGATCACAACGTGCCTGGCTGTCGGTTTTGTGCTAGATTTAACCAATGCACTATTAAGCATCGGTGAACCCACGGTGGTGGTGCTGTGGTAGCATTGTTGCCTCACAGTAAGACGCTGTCCGGTTCGATTCTCAGCTAGAGCGTCTTCTGCATGTAGACATGTGTGAATGGGCATACTTTCGTTGAAGGTTGTGCGTCAGGGCTGGTAACTCTGCACGTAAAAATCAACTACCAATCATTAGCAGACCGGAGTTCCGCTGTGGTGACCCCTAACCGGAAAAAGCCGAAAGACACAACAACAACTATTAAGCGTTGGTATACTTTTGCATCAAAGTATTTTGGAAACAGATTTAACTACTCAGAAATGTTGTCGGATAGCAATCCAACTACTGGAGTACATAAAAAACGCAAAGAAAAGGACAGAGAAAGGCAGTCAAGATCCAAAACCGATGACAAAGCTTCTCCTAAGCCAGTCGCCGGTACTCAGTGAGGTGCCTTCGCAGCCCCTGATACCCGCTACCTTCGAGTCGCAGGCCTCTACCGACACCCATCTGGAGTCCGGCATGCCGCAAGATACTCAAGATATTGGACCAACAGATGTATCTCCCTCGGATGGGTCCGGAGCCGCTGAGCAGGCACCGGATTCTGAGGGTATATTCAGACCTCAACATTTGTACATCAAACTGACGACAGCTGCAAAACCAAAGACAAAAGCAACTTCTAAAACTAAAAAAACGACACATGAGCCACGTGCACAGGCCTCCATGCCTAAAAAAACAGATGATCAAAATGGCTGAAGACCTTATTACCTTGATCAGGGGTATCCATCCCCCTCCAGATAAGAGGCCTAGGCAAGACACTGGTTATGAATATTCAGATCAGGTTTCTATTTCTTCTGATTCCTCTTCTGATCAGGAATTACCTATACCTCCCTATGAGGATTCTGATACCGAGGAGTCTATTCCATCTGCATCTCCTCCTACGGATTATTCATTTGGAGAAACCTTGCATACTTTGAGGGAGCATTTTCATTGGGAGAGTCAAGACTTCTCAGAATCAGAAAAGAGGCTCTGGGGTTTCCTTCTTCTCCCTCAGCACAAGCCTTTAGCCATTCCCCCTGTTTTAGACATTGTGGATGATGTATTTTCGGAGTCAAGCTTGATCCCTGACTACTTACCTCTGGCTCCCAGTAAGCCGGACAAATATTAGAGGGTCCCTGACTCACATAAATTTTTATTTAGAAACCCTGCTGCTGATCCAGAAACTTTTTCACAGGGTCCAAAGGGAGTTAAGTCCTCAACAGCAAAAAACCCTACCCCCTCTGACAGGGATTTAAGGGCACTAGACAGATGGGGAAAAAAGGTTTATACGTCTGCAACCTTGGCAATCAGGGCCTTAAACTATCAATTTCATATGCTTAAGTGCAAACAACATGTTATGGAATTGCTGAAACAGAAAATGATGTTGATTTCAGAATGTGCAGAAAATAAAGAATTGCAGGAATTATTGCATGCAGCTGAAAAAGTTAGAAAGCATACTTTGCAATGTGGTTTTGATTCTTTAGAGGCCTCCTGCAGGGCCACAGTTACTGGATCTGTAATTAGGAGGCATGCCTGGTTAATGAAACAAAATTTGCCTGACCATGTTAAAGCTAAATTGCTAGATGCACCTTTACAGCATGATTCTCTGTTTGATATTAAGACAGAAGAGGTTTTAAGTCTATGCAAACTGTTAAAGACTTCTTACAAGTGCAGCCACCTAGATTCAGTAGACACTGGACTACAAAAAATTGGTCCATTCCTGTGTCGAGTGTCAGACAGAGCTCAAAGGGGCAAATCCAGATGCCCTAAGGGTTCCAGATACCAGGCACAAGACTCATACAGGTCAAAGCAATGTGGTGCATCCACCTCCAAATCTGGAGGAGAAAAAGCGCAAACCTAGAGAAAGCAGTCCCAATGACTTTGCTCTGCCTGCACCAAGCACTTATCATTTGGCAGCACTCATATGGGGAAAATTAGCACTTTTTGCTCAAAATTGGCAGTTAATAACCCAGGACAATTGGGTACTAAACATCGTATCACAGGGATACAGATTCCATTTCCACACTCTGCTAATGACAAATAGTTGGTCAGATCTGCCAAAAAATCAAATGGGCAGAGGCACAGAAACAGGTCACGTCCCTCATGGATATGGGGGCCATTCAAACAGTGCCAGAACAGGAAAAAGGACAAGGTTTTTACTCAAGACTGTTCTTGGTACCTAGAAAGGACAAGGCCTGGTAGCCAATACTGGATTTATCGATTTTGAACACATACCTGGACATTCCAAAATTCAAAATGCTCACTTTGAAGCAGCTTCTGCCCATACTGGGCAAGAATGCTTGGCTGGTGACTTTAGACCTAAAAGAGGCATACCTGCATGTCCCAATAAGACAATCGTACAGAAGATACCTCAGATTCAAGGCTGGCTTAATGCATTACCAATTCTCTGCACTGCCCTTTTGCTTATCTACTGTGCCCAGGGTCTTTACAAAGTGCCTGGCACCAGTAATTGCATTTTGCAGACAAAGAAGTATACAAATATATCCTTACTTGAACGACTGTCTCATTCAAGCAGAGAACAAGGACAGTCTTCTATGACACCTGGCTTTTGTGAAAAGGCTTCTAACATGCCTAGGGTGCACAATAAACGAAAAGAAATCACAACTGGTACCTTCTCAAAGGATAACATTCCTGGGTACAAGCTTGAATACAACTGCCCAGATGGCTTACCTCACACCAGACAAACAAAGGCAACTGACTACTTCAAACTGATAGCAACAAAAACCCAGTCTTCTGCAAGACAAATTCTGCAGGCTCTGGGCTTCATGGCATCCTACTAAATCCATATGCAAGACTGCATATGAGGAAACTTCAATGGTACCTAAAAAGTTTATGGAGTCAGCATTCACACAGTCTGGAAACAATGATTTCTCTCATTCCCTGCCTGTAGCAGGAGTTTCTTTGGTGAGCAAAGGCCTGTCACCAAAACATGGGACGGCCCTTCACTCTACCCACTGCCAGCCAAACCTTAACAGATGCATCAGATTATGCCTGGGGGGCCCACATGGCAGGAAGATGCATTAAGAGCATATGGGCACCAAAACAAATGCATCTACATATCAACCAGAAAGAGATGCTAGCTGTTCAAAATGCCCTAAAAGCCTTCAAGGACTTACTTCATCCAGGACAACTACTGATAAAGATGGAATATACCACAGTCATGTGGTATATAAACAAGCAAGGGGGCACACACTCATACCCCCTTTGCAGATTAGCCATGGCACTGTGGGACACAGCTTTGACCTACCAAATACATCTTCAAGCTCAATTCCTACCAGGAAAACAAAACATTCTAGCAGACGATTTAAGCAGAAACCTTATGGATCCTCATGAGTGGAAACTAAATCCACAAGTCTTCAGCATGATAACAGAGAAATGGGGGATCTCAGACATAGATCTATTTGCCCTCTCCTCAAAATTATCAGTTGAAAAGATTCTGCACAAGGACTTATCACAGACAAGCATGGAAAGTGGATGGCCCTATCCTTCAGTTGGAAAAACCTATCAGTTTACGCCTTTCCTCCTCTGCCTCTTCTACCCAAGATCCTCCTAAAAAGACCGACAAGAGAAGCCAAAGATGATATTAATTGTCCTGCCAATACTGGTACCCAATCCTAAGGAAATTGTCTCAATACCCAGCTTGGACCTTGCCTCAAAGACCACAACTACTGTCCCAGCAAAACAATCAGATCCTGCACAATCAACTACAGACCCTGAACCTGGCAGCATGGCTAATCATGTAATCATACAAACGACACCTCTCAGTAAAGCTGTGATGGATGTCATTTTGGAAGCCAGAAGGCCTAGCACTAGAAAATGTTATGCTGACAAATGGAAGTGATTCTTTGCTTGGAATCGAGCACAAGGAACTGATACAGCTGAACCACATATTCCGCAGATATTACAATACTTAACTGAGATGCTTGACAAAGGCCTATCTTTCTCATCAATCAAGATCCATGCCTCTGCCATTTCGGCTCATTACAATACAGAGCTACCAATCTTTTCTCATCCTTTACTAAAGCAGTATCTTAGAGGAGCCAAAAATTTAAGGCCTCCTAGAAGATCACCATTACCTGCATGGGACCTCAATTATGTGTTGGAAAAGCTCACCCTGCCTCCATTTGAACCAGCTGTTACCACTGCTATGAAGTTCTTATCATGGAAGACAGCTCTACTACTAGCAATTACTTCAGCAAGAAGAGTTTCAGAGCTACAGGCCCTCATGGCTGTAGAGCCTTTTATCATATTTTACCCAGACAGGGTGTCTCTGAGGACAAATCCTACTTTTATGCCTAAGGTGGTTTCCAGTGTGGCTCTTAACCAAACAATTCATCTGCCAACTTTTTATCCACATCTGCAGAACAAAGGGGAAAGAATTCTGCATTCCTTGGACGTACACAGACAGCTAAGATTCTACTTGAGCAGGACCAAAGTTCTAAGCAAAACGGAGCAATTACTACTGTCATATGCTGCAGGATCCGAAGGAAAGGCCATTTCAAAGCAGGCAATTTCAAAGTGAATAAGCCAATGCATCCATTTCTGCTACTTACACCATGGTAAACCTGTGCCCAAGGGCATTAGGTCTCATTACACCAGAGCTGCGGGCTACCTCAGCAGCCTTTCTCAGAGGAGTACCAACCAAAGACATTCTAGAGGCTGCTACTTGGAGTTCTGTTCACACCTTTACAAAGCATTACCATTTGCGTCTCTACTCTAAGGCCAGGGCAGGCTTTGCCACTGCAGTTCTGCAGGGCCTTATAGCTGCACCTAATGCTATTTAGTGCCAGCCTCCCAACCATAACTTTGGATTCTACCCAAATGTAATGATTGGAACAGTGAAACCCTGGAACAGTGAAACACAAAGAATATAGTACAGTTGTGTACACTTACCATAAATGTAGATGTTCGAGTGTATTCACTGTTGCAGTCCAGGTTACCCTCCCGCCATCCCCCTGTCATTCTACAGTTTATCTTTCCTTCTCTATCTTCTACAACCTATGCGGTGTATTTGCTTATAGATGAAGGTAAAGTTTATGTTGATGCTTGTATGTATATATATATATATATATATATATATATATATGTGTGTGTGTATGTATGCATATATATATATATATATATGTGTGTGTGTGTGTGTGTGTGTGTGTGTGTGTGTATATATATATATATATATATATATATATATATATATAATATTGCTACCTTTTTGGGGGCACCTGACATCGGGGGTAAGAAAAACTAAAGAAAATGGCGTCGGCTGCATGTTTTATACCCCTGACAACCTGACGTCATGGAAGAGAAGACAGCAACCAACGCAGGACCCAAGACTTTGGAATTCAGGCCGACTGAGGGCAACCTGCCAGCAAATTACTCAAATGTAATGACTGCAACAGTGAATACACTTGAACGTCTACATTTATGGTAAGTGTACACAACTGTACTTTCTGTCTTATTTGTTTGAATTGCTCCATGCTGAGTTAGCATATTCTTCTGTTAAAACTCAACTCTCAGCTATTTCTGTTTATCTACCATTCACTTCTCCTCTGGCTTCTGTGTTTGAGATCAAGCAGTTTCGCAAAGGCATCCTTTGTATCAGGCCTTCCAGGAGGCCTATTCCACCTTCATGGAACCTTCCTTTTGTACTTTGAAAAATTGACTCAGGCTCCTTTTTAGCCTGCAGCTATTGCTTCTTTACAACACTGTGCATGGAAATCTATTCTTCTTTTGGCCTTTACTCCAGCTAAGTGGGTGTCTAAACTCCAGACTCTTATGGCTGTTCCCCTTTTTTGTTTTTTTTTCATAGGGGATGGGGTGTCTCTTCATACTTCATAGTAATCGTATTTATGCCCAAGGGGCTAATGAATTGTTCCTTAATCCATCTGTTAATTTGCCCTCCTTTTTTCCAACTCTGCAGTCTGCTAGTGAGAAGGTTCTTTACACTTCAGATTTGTACAAACAACTCTGATATTATTTAGATAAGACTAAGGCCATTCACTAGTCTGAGCAGCTTTTTATTTCCTTTCATTCCAGATGTCTAGGTTTGGCTGTTTGTAAACAAACCATGTCCACCTGGATACTCCTTTCATGGAAAAAGACTTTCTAGCTCTGTAAAGGCTTATTCTACAGAGTTGTTCCTCCCTCTGGTGCTTTTTCAGAGGATGTATACCAATTCCATCCTTGAGGCTGCTACTTGGACCTCTGTATATACCTTCAATAAGCATTACAAACTGGATCTTGTTTTCAGAGCAAGAGCTGGCTTTTTACCAGAGCTGTCCTGCATGGGTTTCTTGAGGGCTGTTTGGGTCCTTCCTCCTCCAGAGTTTCCTGTTGAGCTTTTGTACTCCCCCATTGTTAAAGAATACTGCAACAATGATATGCAAGGTACATAGTACAGTTGTGCAAAATCTTAACCATAACTGTAGATGTCCTTCTGTTCACTGTTGCAGTATTCTCTCTCTACCTCCTCCCCCTTCTTCTTTTCTCCTTCTGGATGCACATGTTCCTCCTACTTCCTTAGACTATTGCTCCTTCTGGGGCTTTTCAATTCTGAGGTATGTACATCACCTTTATGCCCTACGCTTTGAGCGGGGAGCATACGTGTGACGTACGGCATCTATAATATAAGGCTATGGTATACTGGCTGCACATTGGGCTACCCTTGGCAGAGAATCCCATTGTTAAAGAATATTACAACAGTGAAGATAAGATCTTACATAACTGTTCTTTCTCTGCCTCACCCTTTACACTATCCACTGCACGAACAATGTTCATAAAATGTCTGACTCCAATTATAGTCATTGCAGGCTACAGGGTGTCCACATTTTTCCATATTTAGATGACTTACTTATCTTTGTGGAGTCTTTTTCAGAATGAAGGGAGTCTCTTTCTTGGGTGAGAGATCTCTTACACAAGCTGGGGTTCCAAGACAGCATTCAAAAGTCTTTTTTTACTCCCTGTCACAGGATTGTGTTTCTGGGATGTCAACTAGCCACCTCAGTTCAAAAAGCCTTTTTTCCACATTTTTATGTGGACCTATTTCTAGGCTTTTCCATTCAGATTTCGGTTACTGTGAGGGAATACTTCAGAATTTTGGGTCTCATGGCATCTGTGATTCTCATGATACCCCTAACAAGACTCTACACAAGAAAGATATAGTGATATCTGAAATCTCATTGGTCCCTGCATCACCGTCCTGTATCTTTTTAGATCATAGTACTGGGATTTGTTGGAGGATAAATATTTTGGTGGAGAAAGCAGAGATTCTTAAATCCAGGTCTCCCCTTATCCATCCCTACTCTAAAACAGTCAGTTACCATAAATGCTTCAGACTTTGCTTGGGGAGCAATTTTGGGAGGGTGTGGGACATCAAGGACAGATTCAAGCAAATAAATGTCAAGGAGATGCCTGCCTTGATCAAGGCACTCAACTCTCTGAGCCATCTTTGGTCTCCGGGATCTCAAGTTGTTACAGACAATCCTACAGTCTAGTGGTAGATCAATAAGCAAGGGAGACCCACATTGTACCTCTTTTGCAGACTAGCCGTGTTACATTGGATATAGCTTCATAGCACAGTCTTAGTCTACAGGGATCCTACATTCCATCAGAGCAAAACTGTGTGACAGACAAACTAAGCAGGAGCAGGGCAGACCCTCACGAATAGAAACTAGATCAGGGTTCTTACAAGATTTGATCCATTTGTGGGGAGTTCCTCAAGCAGACCTCTTTACCTCCTCTCTGAACAATCAACTGGCAGAATTCTGTTCCAAGACTCCTTGCAAGAAAGCCTGGAAAACTTGATGCCTTTTCTTTAGACAAGAATGCTACTGTGTGCCTTTCCACTAATATCCAGGGTAATTCTGAAGATTTAGAAGGAATCCCGCCAAATCATTGTGGTGACTACCTTCTGGCCCAAACAACCGTGGTTCTCCTTTCTTTTTGAAATGGCCAGGGCAGTTACTACAGACTTCCTCAGAGAAGTAATCTATTCACACAAGAACAAGGGTGTTTGATTCACCTAGACATCAAACATCTTCAGTTGACTGCCTGGATTATAGGGTCTTAATTCCTTTAGACACCTGTTTTCTGAGGATGCGCAGCAGGTAGTAATGAAGGCAAGAAAGCCTCCTACTAGAAAATCTCATATTAGTTAAATGGAAAGGTTTTCTAGTTGGTGCCAACAACAGAACCAGCACCCATTCAGGTATCTTCGTTCTCTGGTTTTATATTGTTTGTGAGAGTTACTGTGTAATGCCTCCTCTTTCAAGGTAATATTGTTACAAAATGTTCTTGAAAGGGGTTTTGCATAAGAAACCTCCAAGAAAACTGGCAGTCCTTCCATAGGATCTTAATTTTGAGTTCGATGAGAATACTTGCTCCATTCGAACCAGATAATATGGCCAACTTGAGGTTCCTAAAATGGAAAACAATTTTACTGATTGCCCTGACTTTTGCAGGAAGGTTATCCGAATTTTATGGTGAGAAAAACTCTTTCTCATTTTCCATAGGACAGGGTTCCTTTGAGAACTAGTACTTCTTTTATGCCTTAAGTGGTATCCTAGTGTACTTTAAGCTGAACTATCTATCTCCCTGTTTTCTTTTCTCAACCTAAAAATGAGGGAGAAAGGATGCAGTATACCTTGGATGTCCACAGACAACTTGGTTAATCTTCTGCCAGAGCTACATTTTTCAGATCATCGGATCAATTGTTCATTTCTTGTGAAGGTAAGATGGGACAATCTGTGTCAAAACAGACTATTTCCAAATGGTTGTCTAAGGCTATTACCTTTTGTAGTACTGACCATGATAAATATATTCCAGGCAGGATAAAGTCCCACTCTGCCAGGGCCTTGCCTTCATCTATGGCTTTATGAAAAGGGTTGGATTCTAGAAATATTCGCCTGCATAAACTAAAGCACTGCTGGTGATTCCCTGCTGGGTGAGGACAGTAAACTTTTATATTTTCTTGCATGTCTGTGATAAAGCTGCTTTCTGTTTTATCTGCTCCATTTTGTTTTCTGTTTTAAGAAATCTGCTTGGCCTGGTGTTTTTGTACTATGTGAGAGATAGATACTTAAATTAACTAGGCTGCACATTTCACGTTTTTTCATTGGTTAAATTGAGTGAATACACTGAATTTCTGTGCTTTTGTCTTTTCTGAAGAGATTTCAAGCCTGCAGAAACTGAAGGACTGCTGGTGATTTCCCCGATTGTTTTTCCCACCCCTCTCCTTCATTGATCTGCTTTTTAAACCTGGTGATTTATAAGCTGACTACCCCCTTTCTACACTGCCTTTGATATCTTGAATTATTTGCCATTTATTGTGCTTGTATTGAAAGTGCATTTTGCCTCTCACTATCTGTTATACTGATTTACTTGCTCTGAATTCATTATCTAGCTAGCTGTTGGATAAGGTAGTATATTTTTACACTCTAGCAAGCACTTGTTTTTCCATCAAGAGGTCCGTGGATTTTCCATCTGTAGTGCACTAGGGGGTAGCCTGGTCTGTTTTGGTTGGGGAAATACTTGAGATTTCTACATGTAGTTTTATTGGCTGGAGGGCTCATTAATCAGCATATCTTGTTTTTTTTTTGTTGCCTTTATACATTCTGTACAATTGAGTATCTGTTTGCTCATTTATACAAAGTGAAGACTTTTATTGAATAATCACACTTTTATAAACTGTTTAAAGTATGCTGCTGTATCTATATCTTTTAAGTTTGTTTGTAGCATTTCATATTTTTTAAGTTTATTGTACAGTTTCACTCTGGGCATTCCTTTAATGTGCTTTTACATTAGGAGGACTGGCATTGTTCATCTAGTACTTCTCTTATACACTGTGACTGTACTTTAGTAGTTTCAAAAAAAAAGTATTGTCTGCTGCTGCTTTAAGTAATTAATTGCACCGAATCACATTGTATCTGTTAGTTGTAGGTAGTTTGCGTGGTCTTGTTGCAAATAAATTATTGAACACTAAGAAGGTGTTTTTCTGCTCTTTTGTGGCAGACATGCTGGTCTAACCTGTCTGAATTGGGGATTGCTGGTGGAAGGCTTATTGTGTACTTTCCTGATTGATAGTTTAAAACTTGTTTCTTGTTGTTCGTATTTAAGTCTTGCTTTTGTGTGGTGCTGCTGCTCTTGTAGCTGGAGTTAGCAATACCCTTGTATAAACGCAAAAGCCTAGACATTTAGTTTTTCCCTAAACAGCTGTCAGTGAAACTCTTCCAAGCTTTTCTGCTGCTTTAGGAGCAACTCAGTTGTGCACTGAGCAGTGTTGTCTTATTTATCAACCGTACCCTAAACAAAGTATAGGTCCCTCTTAAAGTCTCGGCACTACCAGCACAGTCCTGTCAAATTAACCTGTTTGCTTCTCTAATGAAACATGCAGTAAGAGCCTGCTGTCATGGATGGTAGGTTTCCCATCCGCTCTCTGGCCAGCCTGACAGACATGGGCATCTTGAGGCAGTTTAGCAGTTCTCATGTATACTGACAACTGCTTACTCCTTATACAAACAAACACAGTTTATGTGAGAGATGTAGTTACATTATGAATTTGGAGGCAAGACTCTCGCATAAGGGCAAATTGAAAGCTAAACAGGTTGTCGGCACACACACATTTCCCACATTAAATAAGGATGCAGCACATGAACCCACATATGCCGAGGTACTCACTAGTAACATACAAAAATGTCAGAGGCCTCCCAAATTGAAAACACCTACACACAATATAAAAAAAAATGTAATACACAATAGCATACATAAACACACACGCACCAGTATCTCAACAAATAAGCCCATAAGGTGTAACACCATAAAACGTAATGTATTGGTCATAGGAGACTCCATTGTGAGACACACTGATGTTCTTCTCACCAGGATGGATAAGAAACGGGTTATGGTTAGCTGTGTCAGGCGTCAGGATCCATCAAGTCACTGAAGCACTCAAGTTGCTCAACCACAAGTACTGGTATGACTCCGTCATAGTCAACGTGGGGGTGAATGACTGGAGACATACCTCACTTGGCTATATGAAGAGAGACATGACTGAGCTCTTGGATTATGTGTCACAGGAAGGTACAAGTCCTAGCCTTAAGCAGCATTCTATTTTCTCCAAAGATGATGCCACAGTACAGACAAAAGATGATTTAAGACTTACTGGAGTCACTTGTCACACAGCCCAGCACCTTACTCATGGATGATTTTAATTGTCCTGCCATCGACTGGAAAAAAACATACATGACTACAAACATGCTGGCTCAGAGGTTCTTGGACTTGGTCAGTGCAAATGCTCTGGAACAGTTAGTTATCACACCCACAAGAAGCATAAATGTCTTGGACGTAGTACTCACTAACATGAGAGCATTGCACTCCCCCCATGTGATGTCTTCTCTGGTAAGATTGGATCATAAATCAGTCTCATTCGATGTAATTATAAGACCAGATATTCCAACAAGCTCAGAAATGCTTAAGACAAGTTAACTCATACTAAGTGATGGTATAAGAAGTTTCAAAGACCCCTTTAACGCAGATAATGTGGACTCTTTTATGCAGAGGTATACGCCAGTGCCCTGTATAACCACTTAAGCAGTTGCATAGAATTGGCTGTACCTGACTAGATTAAAACTAGGTCTTGCTGAAAAACAAGCCACCCTGGTAGAACCCTAGTATAAACAAGGCTATACAACAAGAGAGAGAATCTAATGTCCAAGAACAAGAGGGAATTGGCTCAGCAGAGTAAAAAGGCCCCCTCTAGCTTAAACAAACAAATTAGAGATCTTGTCAAGTCCTCCCAAGCTAATTACGAAGCAAAAATAGCCTCCCTAGCTAAGGATAATCACAAGGCATTCTTTAACTACATCCAAAATCTAAAAGGGAATACCCAGCTATGTTCTGAACTGGTGGTGGATGGCACCACCCATCCTCAGTTGGAAGTAATAGCTAACCTGCTAGCTGACAGATTTGGAGCAAACTTCACCCCCCCTGTCCCCTCCAGTCATCTCCCAAAACATACCTGCTGCCATTTCTCAGACTATTATCTCAAGAGAGCAGGTCATCTTGGTGCTCCTTAAGGCCAAAAGTACGGCATCAGTAAGACCAGACTACATTCCAGGTTGCCTTTTAAACCACTTAAAACGTGACCTAGCTGACCCACTTGGATCCTTGTTTAACCACAGCCTGAGACCTGGCTATGTTCTGGTGGGATGGAAGACAACAAAAGTAATCCCTCTGCACAAAGGGGGTCCATCAACTGACCCTGGGAATTATAGGCCCAGTAGTTTGACTAGCCTCCATCTGCAAGGCCATGTAAAGAATTGTTATGGACCTTATTAACAAGGGCACAGGTCATCTCCAAACTCTGGACCCAACCTAGTTTGGAGTCATTCAAGGTAGATCATGCCGGTTAAACATGGCTGACTTCTTTGAGAAAGTCACCAAGGCCCTAAAGACAGCACATAGCCCCTATCTTGACCTAGCCAAGGCATTTGACACAATCCACCACTCTGGTATTACAGAGAAACTCTCCCAGTTGGGAATTAACCCTGCATTACCAAATGGGTAGCCAGCTGTGTCTCATGACAGGACACATACTGTCAAAGTGGGTGACTTTGCTTCTAGCAAAAGACTAGTCACTTGTGGTATATCACAATGTTCTGTGCTGGGCCCCTTACTGTTTATAATTTATTTCTCAAAAGTCCAGGCAAAATTGAGCGGCCTGTGGCTCACCAAGTTCGCTGACTATTGCAAATTGGGAGCAATCATTGAGTCTCCCAATGATGTTGATTTACAGTACACAGGGTTAGCGCAGACAAATGATTGGTGCCAAAGCCATAGATTAAAGCTAAATGCAAAAAAAAAAGCATTATTATTTCCTTTGGGAAAACTGACATCCCTGCTTAATTACATTATAGACAGCACTCCCCTAACTGTAGACCCAGTGGTACGTGATCTGGGTACTCAGGTTGATGACAATCTGAACTTTGACCACCACATAGTCAGAGTAGTAAGGAAATCCATCTATGTAGCACATGTGGTAAGTAAAGGCATCGCATCTAGATCTAAAAATGTTTTAATTCCATTATACTCTGCCCTCATCAGACCAATAATTGAGTACAGTGCTCCCTTTTGCATGTACTTCACCAGACACCGGTCACAGTCGGAGAGAGCCCATAGGTTTTTCACCAAGAAATTACAGGGTGCACAAAACAAGTCTTGGGTGGAAAGACTGAAAGTGCTGTCAGTGTATTCTGTTTTCTACAGGTTGCTGAGGGGTAGTCTGTGACCCTGCCCTGATGGAAATGCTACCCATTCGTAAATCAAGCTGCAGGTGGGTTACTCATTCCAGGGATCTTAACCTAGGCTCTGACATGAGCAGGTCATGCTGGAGAGAGAGGTACATCTCCTAGAGATTGCCACTTCTCTGAAACAAGCCCTTCTGTCCCTCTTCAGTTGCAACCTAGATCAGTGGATGGGTGACCTGATATTCACTGCTGGGGTGGTGTCCATGTCTCTCCTGGACAGAGGAAGTTGGCATTAACTACCATAGAGCCTTACTTCTGCGAACTTCACTCACCTAACCACTGACAGTTGGGGCAACTCGGTATAAATGTGGCTAGGCTTGTAAGGTTTCTAGGACCGTTAACCTAGTAACTACCTGTGAACCCATGAACTTTGTTTTTTCTCTCTCTCTCTCTACATATTTTTACAAAGTACTATAAGCTTGATTCCTTTAGGTCTAGATTAGTTTTCGCTAGGACCATTCTCCAGGGTCTTCAGGACCCTTCTGCCTCCCAAATCTAGTTACTTGTTGTAATCTACCCATATAGCTAAGGCTTCTGTAGCAGTGAGCAATACAAAGGACATAGTACAGTTGTGCAAGTTGAATTGACCATAACAGTAGATTTTTGAATGATCACTGCTCCTCTATCCCCTTTGGGGTTTTTTTTGGGGGGGGGGGGTATTTTTTTTTTTACACCGGTGTGGGCATCATTTTTATTGAATTATTACTTGGCATAGGCAAACTTTCATTTATATAAAATTAATCAAACCATATTAATTAACTCATTACATCCAAGTGACACCTCTAGGTGCATCTGCAGTGAACTCCTGACTCCTGTAGACATCAAATATTGCTTGTTCATATTTGCTTCAATAATTACAAAACCATGCTATGTACAAGGTTTTAAAAATTGTCTTAAAGCATTTACAATGGCAAACTTAACTGCATTAATATTTGACCTCTGTCTAGTGCAGGTGAAGAGATATTAACTGTTTTTATGGTATTAATTTATGTAGATATCATTTTCACATTTTTCTACATATCTCAACAACCAAGTAACACAGACAGAATTCTTCAGTTTAGTATGAAAGTTCTTAGCTAGATGCATAAGATGTTGCAGACAGTATGTGTGCAACTGGAGTGGTGACTGAGATATTGTAAGTTGTTTACATGATATTACAAACATATTCATTGGTTTACTATGACTTATAAAAAAAATCCATTTAATAACTAGAACCTAAAGAATACTACCACTATAAAATAGTTTGTGCTGAAGGGTTTGCCATTTATACTTTCATAACCTCTATGGTTCTAGAGATAAGAACATTTGTTTGAAATATGAGGACATAAGGCTTCTCTTAAACCTCAGTCCTCTTTTAAAACATTTTTCTTCATGTATTGTTCCCACAGATTCATTTTTTATATGTAATATGCTCCTACTCTTTTCTAAACATGCAGATTCTTGTTCCTTTATATGGTATTCACTACTTTTAGTATAGTTGTTTTAGATTTCCATTTTCTAGTGATTGCTTTTTTGGCAGCAGCCAAAATTAAGCTTAACAAAGCCTTGTTGTCTGTGCAATTCAGATCCTGTATTCCAGCTCAAAAAATCATTCCCTTACACTCATTTGCTCACCCAGTATTCCTGACACAGAATTCTAGGGAATTTTTAGTCAGCCAACTCATTGCACTCTCAAAACATTTGTTCCCAGTTAACTCTTCCTTCCCCATCACATCTCCCAACGTTTGCCATCTACCTGTGGAAAAATTCTTTGTAGTCTTCTTGGGGCGTAATCGATCCAAGCACTTCCAGGCAAAAATTCTAAATCTTGTAGACTTTGTTGCAAGTTAGTGAGCCATACATATGTCTTCCCAGTGTTTCTTTGTGAATAGCTTATCTAATCTCTCTTCCCAATATTTTTTGACCTGTTCTGATTGATTCCTGTAGCTATTGTGCAGTATTTTATGTGCCCTAATAATTCCTTTTTTAACAGCAGACTCTGATGCTCTTCGTGTTTCACTGTTACAGTCATTACATTTGGGTAATCTGCTGGCAGGTTGCCCTCAGTCGGCCTGATTAGCAAAGTATTGGGTCTTGCGTCGGTTGCTGTCCCTTCTTCCATGACGTCAGGTCGTCAGGGGTATAAAACCTGCAGCCGAAGCCATTACATCAGTCTTTCTTGCCGTGCGGTGCCCGAAGCAAAAGCAGTTTGTAAATGCCAGTCTGCCGACTCCTGAAATGTAAATGCCAGTCTGCCGACTCCTGAAATTTTCGTTTTCGAGTTTCAGAACCGAAGTCTTCAACTAAAAAGCTAAGTACCCCGTTGGGGAAACTTTTTCTTGCTCCTTACTGATGTCAGTAAAAGTTAATAATTGCATTACTTGTGGGAAGCAAATACCTCATAAGGATTTTCATTTGTACTGTATTCCTTGCCTAGGCCCTGACCACAATGTACCTTGCTGTCGGTTTTGTGCTAAATTTAATCAACGGACTATTAAATGTCGGTATATTTTTGCTTCTAAATATTTTGGCTCATGCTTTAATTATCCAGAAATGTCGTTGGTTAGCAATCCGACTACCACAATACCTAAAAAACGCAAAGAAAAAGACAGAGACAGGCCATCGAGGTCCAAAACTGACTACGACGCTTCTCCTAATCCAATCGCAAGTTCGCCGGTACTCAGTGAGGCGCTTTTGCAGCCCCTGATACCCGCTACTTCTGATTCGCAGGCCTCTACTGAGACTCATTCGGAGTCAGGTATGCCGCGAGATGCTTCAATTATGGAACCCGCGGATGTCTCTACCTTAGATGGGTCCGGAGCCGCTGTGCAGGCACCGGCTTCTGAGGGTGTTTTCAGGCTTACAGATTTGTATATTAGACCGACACCATCTTCAAAACTAAGGCCAAAATCTAAACCTGTGTCTAAAAAACCAACGCCTTGGCCAAATGTGTAGGCCCATATGCCTAAACAAATGATCATAATAGCTGAAGATTTAATTACTCTGATCAGGGGTAGTCAACCCCCCCCCCCCTTCTAAGAGGCCTAGGCAAGACATTGATTATGAATCTTCTGAACAGGATTCTATTTCTTCTGACTCTTCTAATGAACAGGAGTTGTCTGTACCTACTTATGAGGACTCTGATGCAGAAGATTCCATTCCTTCTGCTTCTCACCCTGAGGATTTTTCTTTTGGGGAAACTTTACATGCCTTAAGGGAACATTTCCACTGGGAAAGTCAGGATTTCTCTGAATCTAAAAAGAGACTTAAGGATTTTCTTCTTTTTCCTCAGCACAGGCCTTTGGCTATACCTCCTATTCTAGACATTATTGAAGATGTTTTTTCAGAATCTAGTATGACTCCTGATTCTCTGCCTCCGGCTCCTTGTAAGCCAGACAGATACTACAGGGTTCCTGACTCCCACAAATTCCTTTTCAAAAATTCTATTGCAGATCCTGAAACCATTTCTCAGGGTCCCAAGGGCATTAAGGCTTCTACTGCTAAAAATTCTACCCCTTCTGATAGAGATTCCAGGGCGCTGGATAGATGGGGTAAGAAGGTTTACACTTCTGTAACCTTGGCAATCAGGGCTTTAAACTGTCAATTTCATATGCTTAAATATCAACAGCATATCATGGGACTGCTTAAACATAAAATTATGTTAATTTCTGACTGTGTGGAAAATAAAGATTTACAGGATCTATTGCATTCAGCTGAACAAGTTGGAAAACATACTTTGCAATGTGGTTTTGATTCTTTGGAGGCCTCTTTCAGGGCTGCTGTAACTAGGTCTGTGCTAAGAAGGCATGCTTGTCTCAAAGAGCAAACTCTGCCTGATCATGTTAAAGCAAAATTGTTGGATGCTCCTTTACAACAGGAACGTCTCTTTGGTAATAAGGCTGAAGAAGTTCTAAAAATGATAGAAGATAGAGCTAAATCTATGCAAACTGTGAAAGATTTCTTACAAGTGCAACCTCCAAGATTTAGTAGGCACTGGCCTACTAAAAACTGGTCCTTTCCAGTTCTTCGAGAGCCACTCAATTCAAACCCAGACATTCCAAAGGCTCCAGGTTTCAGTCACAGGGGACTTTTAAAACAAAACAATGGGGTGCCTCCTCCTCCTCCTCCAAATCTGGAAACAACAAGGCACCTCCCTATGGTAAGCAGTTTCAATGACTTCCCTCTACACTAACCAAGCACTTACTTTTAGCTGCCCCTTTGGGGGGAAAACTGGCACTTTATGCAAGAAACTTGCAACTGATAACCCAGGACAAATGGGTTTTAAATATAGTGTCCCAGGGATACAGATTTCATTTCCACATGTTGCCAATCCCAAACGGATAGCCAGACCTGCCCCCAAATCAGTGGGCAATGGCCCAGAAACAAGTACTGTCCCTCATGAACATGGGGGCTATTCAACCAGTACCAGAAAAGGAAAAGGGACAAGGTTTCTGTTCAAGACTTTTCCTGGTACCCAGAAAAGACAAATCATGGCGTCCAATTCTGGACTTATCTACTCTAAACACATTTCTGGACATTCCAAAATTCAAGATGCTGACTCTTCAACAGTTACTTCCTGTGCTAGGCAAAGATGCCTGGTTGGTCACTGTAGACTTAAGAGGCTTACCTGCATATCCCAATCAGGGAATCTTGCAGAAGATACCTCCTCTTCAAAGCAGGCTACTTCCATTACCAGTTCTCTGCACTGCCCTTTGGCTTATCTACTGCGCCCAGGGTCTTCACAAAGTGCCTGGCTCCAGTAATTGCATTTTGCAGGCAAAGAAATATTCAAATATATCCATACCTGGATGATTGTCTAATTCAGGCAGAAAACAGGGACACACTTCTACAACATCTGGCGTTTGTAAAAAGGCTTCTAACATGCCTAGGGTACACTATAAACGAAATGAAATCGCAACTGGTACCCTCTCAAAAAATGACATTCCTGGGTGCAAGCTTGAATACAACTGCCCAGATGGCTTACCTTATGCCAGAAAAGCAAATTCATTTGGTAACTTACTTCAAACAGGTGGCCGCAAAAACCCTGTTATCTGCAAGACAAATTCTGCAAGCCGGGGTTCATGGCCTCCTGCATTCTTCTAATTCCATATGCAAGTCTGCATATGAGGAAACTTCAGTGGTACTTAAAAAGTTTATGGAGTCAACATTGTCACAGCCTGGAAACAATGATTCCTATCATACCTTGCCTGCAACTAGAGATGTTCTTCGTGTTTCACTGTTGCAGTCATTACATTTGAGTAATCTGCTGGCAGGTTGCCCTCAGTCAGCCTGAATAACAAAGTCTTGGGTCCTGCGTCGGTTGCTGTCTCTTCTTCCATGACGTCAGGTTGTCAGGGGTATAAAACATGCAGCCAACGCCATTTTATTCAGTCTTTCTTGCCGCGCAGTGCGCAAAGCAGAAGCAGTTCGCCAAAATTTTCACATTCGAGTTTCAGAACCGAAGTCTTAAACTAAAGCCAAGTACCCCGCTGGGGAAACTTTTTCTTGCTGCTTACCGATGTCAATAAAAGTTAATAATTGCATTACTTGCGGGAAGCAAATGCCTCATAAGGATTTTCATTTGTACTCTATTCCTTGCCTAGGCCCAGATCATAACATGCCTTGCTGTCGGTTTTGTGCTAGATTTAACCAACTCACTATTAAGCGTCGGTATATTTTTGCTTCTAAATATTTTGGATTAAGATGTAATTACCCTGAAATGTCGTCTGTTAGCAATCTGACTAGCGGAGTTCACAAAAAAACGCAAAGAAAAAGACGGAGACAGACCGTCGAGGTCCAAAACCGACAAAACTTCTCCTTAGCCTGTCACCAGTACTTAGTGAGGTGCTTTCGCAGCTCCTGATACCTGCTACTTTTGAGTTGCAGGCCTTTACCGAGACCCATGCGGAGTCCGGTATGCCACGAGATTCTCAGAGTATTGAACCCGCGGATGTCTCTCCCTCGGATGGGTCCAGAGCTGCTGAGCAGGCACCGGCTTCTGAGGGTGTTTTCAGGCCTCAACATTTTTATATAAAACCGACGCCAGCCACAAAAACAAGATCAAAAACATCTTCTATGTCTAAAAAAACGATGCATGAGCCACGTGCTCAGGGCCCTATGCCTAAAAAACAGATGATCAAAATGGCTGAGGACTTAATTACCTTGATCAGGGGTTCCCAACCCTCCACCTGCTAAGAGGCCTAGGCAAGGCACTGATTATGAATCTTCAGATCAGGTTTTCATTTCTTCTGATTCATCTTCTGATCAGGAATTTTCTATTCCACCCTATGAGGATTCTGATGCAGAAGAATCCATCCCATCTGCATCTCCTCCTGAGGATTACTCTTTTGGAGAAACCTTGCATACTTTAAGGGAGCATTTTCACTGGGAGAGTCAGGATTTCTCTGAATCAAAAAAAGAGGCTTGGGGATTTCCTTCATCTTCCTCAGCAAAGGCCTTTGGCAATACCTCCTGTATTAGACATTGTTGATGTGTTTTCGGAATCAAGCATGGCTCCTGATTCCCTGCCTCCGGCTCCTAGTAAGCCAGACAGATATTACAGGGTTCTTTACTCCCACAAATTTCTATTCAAAAATCCTGCTGCTGATCCTGGGACTATCTCAAAGGCTCCCAAAGGTGTAAAGGCCTCTACAGCCAAAATTCCTACCCCCTCTGATAGAGATTCCAGGGCACTGGATAGATGGGGAAAGAAGGTTTATACGTCTGCAACCTTGGCAATTAGGGCCTTAAACTGCCAGTTTCATATGCTTAAATGTCAACAGCATGTTATGGGCTTATTGAAACAGAAAATTATGTTGATTTCTGATTGTGTGGAAAATAAAGAATTACAGGAATTATTGCATTCAGCAGAACAGGTTGGAAAACATACTTTGCAATGTGGTTTTGATTCCTTGGAGGCCTCTTGCAGTGCCGCAGTTAATGGATTTGTGATTAGAAGGCATGTCTGGCTCAATGATCATGTTAAAGCTAAATTGTTGGATGCCCCCTTGCAGCATGATACTCTGTTTGGTAATAAGGCAGAAGAGGTTTTAAAGAAAATGGAAGACAAAGGTAAATCTATGCAAACTGTAAAAGATTTCTGACAAGTGCAGCACCCAGGTTCAGCAGGCACTGACCTACTAAAAATTGGTCCTTTCCTGAGTCCAACAGAGCCACTCAAGGCAAATCCGGGCGCTCAAAAGGCTCTAGATACCAATCACAGGATTCTTACAGGCCAAAGCAATGGGGTGCCTCCACCTCCAAATCTGGAGGAAACAAAGCACAACCCTATCGTAAGCAGTTTCAATGACTTCCCTCTACCTTCACCAAGCACTTATCTTTTGGCAGCCCCCTTGGGGGGAAAATTAGCACTTCATGCTCAAAAGTGACAGTTAATTACCCAGGACAAGTGGGTACTAAACATAGTATCCCAAGGGTACAGATTTAATTTTTATACTTTGCCAATTCCAAACGGTTGACCAGATTTGCCACAAAATCAGTGGGCAGAGGCTCAAACAAGTTATGTCCCTCGTGGATATGGGGGCTATTCAACCAGTACCAGAAAAGAAAAGAAAAAAGGACAAGGTTTTTATACAAGACTTTTCCTGGTACCCAGAAAAGACAATGCCTGGTGTCCTATACTGGACTTATCGATTATGAACACGTTCTTGGACATTCCAAAATTCTCAATGCTGACTTTACAACAGCTACTGCCTATGCTGGGCAGGAACGTTTGGTTAGTGACTCTAGACTTAAAAGAGGCATGCCTACATATCCCAATAAGGGAATTGTGCAGAAGATACCTCCACTTCAAGGCAGGTTTTTTTGCATTACCAATTCTCTGCACTGCCCTTTGGCTTATCTACTGCAGAAACTTCAGAAACACCACAAAACATAGATTGTGTAAAAATAGAATATTTGGGACAATAGGGCATAAGCATGCATTTGAATCTAAAAATGCATCAGATTTAAATAAGTTGTTTTTTGTATCCAAGTATTCCAATTTTTCATGCATTATGGAAAAAGTTATCAGGGATTTGTGGCCTGTGGTGAGTGAAGATCCTGTAATAGGTCACCTTTTTCCAAAACATATTACCTTTTCTTATAAAAGGTATCCGAATTTGAAAGAGATTCTAAACAGGAAAGTTGAAGTTAGAACAGATGGTATGGTAGGGATGCATAGGTGTGGGAAATGTTCCGTCTGTAATAAAATTAAAAACATGCACGGGGTGAAAATTAATGGAAAGATGTACACTGCTTTTGAAAGGTTTGATTGTAGGTCAACAGGTGCTATTTACATCTTAGGGTGTGATTGTGTTCCAGCTAAGTGGTATATTGGGCAAACCACTAGACAAATTAAGATTCGTATCTTGGAACATTTGGGTGACATAAGGAGGGGCAACTTAGAGAGCCCCGTAGCTGCACATTTTTGTAGCATACATAATGATGAGAATGAAAGTTTCAAGTTTAGTGCATTAGCTAGGCCCCATTTTAGTAAAGGAAATTATAAAGCAGCACTAAGTAAGTTAGAACAGAGGATGATCATTGAGTATCATACTTTATTCCCTAAGGGAATGAATCTGGAAATTTAATGAGTGTAAATGAAATTTAACTTATATTTGTTGATTTAATATATATTAAAAATGAAGTTTTGTAATATAGATAAGTTAAGGTGACTAATAGGTTGTTATATTTATACACATATTTAAATGAAAATAATCTATTGTATTAATCAAATGTATTAATTAATTACATTTGGAGTGTTTAGTTTAGTTTATATTTTGTAATTAATATTCATAAATTTTGTAAATTAAGAAAAAAAAAAACCCAGAAAAAATGTGTTGTAAATAGTCAAACAATAGAAATGTTTCTTTCCTTGGAATATGTTTCAGTGGTGAAAGAGTTAAAATGTTTGACATAATGATGTTTAACTGATTAATTGATGCTTAATCAATTAATTAATGCATATATAAAAGAACACTGAAAATGTCAAAATGTCCCATTGAAGGCGAATAGCTGAGGTACCAGGACGGAAAGAATAAAGATGGATATCAACTACTTCTGTGTCTTCCTTTGAACTTTGTGGTGTTTCTGAAGTTTCTGAAGTATTTGAGGTTTGTTCTCCAGAGGTGTATTGCTTATCTACTGCACCCAGGATCTTTACAAAGTGCCTGGCACCAGTAATTGCATTCTGCAGACAAAGAAGCATACAAATTTATCATTATCTGGACGACTGTCTCATTCAAGCAGAGGACAAGGACATTCTTCTTCAACATTTGGCGTTTGTAAAAAGGCTTCAGACATGCCTACGGTACACATTAAATGAAAAGAAATCCCAACTGGTACCCTCTCAAATAATTACATTCCTGGGTGCAAGCTTGTATACAACTGCCCAGATGGCTTACCTTACGCCAGACAAACAAAGGCAACTGACAACATACAAATGGCAACAAAACCCCAATTATCTGCAAGACAAATTCTGCAGGCTTTGGGGTTCATGGCATCCTGTATTCTACTAATTCCATATGCGAGACTGCATATGAGGAAACTTCAGTGGTACCAAAAAAGCTTTTGGAGTCAACATTGTCACAGTCTGGAAACAATGATTCCTCTCATTCCCTGTCTACAACAGGAGTTTCTTTGGTGGGCAAAGACATGTCACCAAAACAAGGGACTGTCATTCACTCTACCCCCTGTCACCCAAACCCTAACTACAGACGCATCAGACTATGTTTTGGGGGGCACTCTTGGCAGGGAGATGCATTCAGGGCAAATGGAGCCCAAAACAAATGCATCTGCATATCAACCAGAAAGGGATGCTAGCTGTTCAGAATGCTCTGACAACCTTCAAGGACTTGCTTCATCCAGGACAACTACTGATAAAGATGGAAAACACCACGGTTATGTAGTACATAAGCAAGCAGGGGGGGTACACATTCCTACCCCCTTTGCAGACTAGCAATGGCATTGTGGAACACAGCTTTGACTTACCAAATACATCTTCACGCTCAATTTCTGCCAGGAAAACAAAATACTCTGGCAGACGACGTAAGCAGAAATCTTATGGACCCACAGGAGCAGAAACTGGATCCACAAATCTTCAGCATGTTAACACAGAAATGGGGGAGCCCAGACATAGATCTATTTGCCTCTGCACAAAATTATCAACTGGACAAATACTGCACAAGGACTTATCACAGACAAGCATGGAAAGTGGATGCCGTAGCCTTCAGTTGGAAAAGCCTATCAGTCTGCCTTCCCCCTCTGCCATTGCTCCTCAAGGTCTTACTAAAGGTCCGACAGGAGAAACCAAAAATTATCCTAGTTGCTCTGGACTGGCATCGCCAGCACTGGTACCCAATTTTAAGGAATATGTCTCAACTCCCTCCTTTGTACTTGCCTCAAATACCTCCTCTACTGTCTCAGCAGAACAATCAAATTCTGCACACTCCGCTCCAAACTCTGAACCTTGCAGCATGGCTGATCATTTAATTATTCAAACAACATCTCTCAGTAAATCTGTGATGGATGTCATTTTGGAAGCCAGAAGGCCTAGTACTAGAAAATCTTATGCTGATAAATGGAAGAGATTCTGTGCTTGGAACCAAGCACATGGAACGGACACAGCAAAGCCCAATATCCCTCAGATTTTACAGTATTTTACTGAGGTGCTTGACAAGGGCCTATCATTTTCTTCAATAAAAATCCATTCCTCTGCCATCTCGGCTCATTACAACGTGGAGCCTCCCCTGTTTTCTCATCCTGTGCTTAAACAGTATCTTAGAGGGACCAAAAATGTAAAGCCTCCCAGAAGATCACCAACTCCTGCATGGGACCTCAATTTTGTGCTGGAAAAACTCACCCTGCCTCCTTTTGAACCAGCAGCTACTGCGGATATAAATTTTTTATCTTGGAAAACAGCTTTCCTCTTGGCAATCACTTCAGCAAGAAGGGTTTCAGAACTACAGGCTGTCATGGCTGTGGAGCCTTTTATTACATTTTACACGGACAGGGTGTCCCTCAGGACCAATCATTCTTTTATGCCTAAGGTGGTATCCAGTGCGGCTCTTAACCAAACAATTCACCTGCCAACATTTTACCCAAATCCGCAGAACAAGGGGGAACGGATTCTGCATTCATTGGATGTACACAGACAGCTAAGATTCTACTTAAACAGGACCAAATCTCTAAGAAAGTCTGAGCAACTACTGGTGGCATTTGCTGCAGGATCAGAGGGGAAGGCTATATCAAAACAGACTATTTCTAAGTGGATAAGCCACTGCATTCTTTTCTGCTACTTGCACCATGGTAAACCTGTGCCCAAGGGGATAAGGTCACATTCCACTGCCTCTACCTCGGCAGCTTTTCTCAGAGGAGTTCCAACTAAAGACACTCTAGAAGCTGCTACTTGGAGCTCTACTCATACTTTTACAAAGCATTATCATTTGCCTCTGTTCTCTAAGTCCAGGGCAGGCTTTGCCACTGCAATTCTGCAGGGCCTTATAGCCGCTCCTAATGCTATTTAGTTCCATCCTCCCATCCATAGCTTTGGGATTCTACCCAAATGTAATGACTTCAACAGTGAAACATGAAGAACATAGTACAGTTGTGTACACTTACCATAAATGTAGATGTTCGATTGTATTCACTGTTTCTTTAACTTCTCTTTCCTTCACTATTTTCTAAAGCCTTTGTGGTGTATTTGATTTTAGATGAAGGTAAAGTTTATGATGCTAAAAGTGTATTTACATATATTTCTGTTTATATATATATATATATATATATATATAAATTTTTTTTTTTTGCTCCTCATTTGGGGGGCACCTGACATCTGAATAAAATGGCGTCGGCTGCATGATGTTCATCATGCATACAGCTGCAGTCATTACAGATGGGTTATCCTGCCATCAGGTGGGTCCTCGGTTGGCCGAATTCCAAAGTCTAGGTCCGGCGTCGGTTGTCGTCGCTTCTTCCCTGACGTCAGTGCGGCAGGGGTATAAAAGAGGCAGCCGACGCCATCTTCTTCAGTCTTTCTTGCCGCGCGGTGCCCGAAGCAGAAGCAGTTCGCAAGTGCCGGTCAGCCAGCTCCTGAGATTTACGAAAATATTTCAGCCAAAGTCGTCTTGAAAGCTAAGTACCCCGTTGGGGAAACTTTTCTTGCCTCAGACTGATGTCAGACAAAGTTAATAATTGCATTTCATGTGGGAAGCAAATACCGCATAAGGATTTTCACTCTTTCTGTATACCTTGCTTAGGTCCAGACCAAGACGTCTCGGCCTGCCATTTTTGTGCTAGATTCAACAAGCGCACTATTAAGCGCCGGGTGGAGTTTGCCCTTCACTATTTTGGTAAAAAATTTAATTATATTATGTCGTCGGATACTCCGACTCCAATTTTGAGTAAAAGACGCAAAGATAAGGACCGACATACGCGGTCCGCACCGACTACTGACACCACGCTAAGGCCGACTACCGGTTCTCAGCGAGGCGCCTACGCAGCCCCTGAGTACCGATGACACAACATTACCGGTGTCTTCAGTACCCGAGGTCGCAGGCTCCTCGGTCCCCATTCCTACTACAGATACCGACGCCACTCTTGGCGGGGAAACTTAGAGTTTAGACAGGCCTGCCATTTCTCAAGGTGTCTTCAGGCCTTCCTCCTTCTCTATTAAAGCTTTCACTAAATCTAAAGCAACCTTGAAAACCAAAAAAACAGGGACCTCAGACCCCCCTCTCAAGGCCCCATACCTAAAAAAACAGATGCTCAAAATGGCTGAGGATTTGATTACTCTTATCAGGGGTTCTCAACCCCCCTCTGACAAAAGGCCCAGATTAGAGGAAGACTACCCTTCCTCAGATCAAGCCTCTATTACCTCTGAACATTCTGAGGACCAGGATTATGCCTATTCTCCTTTCGAAGACTCTGATGCAGAGGAGTCTATTCATCCCCCCCCGAGGACTACTCTTTTGGGGAAACCCTACATACATTGAGGGAACACTTTCACTGGGAAGGCCAAGATTACTCAGATTCCAAGAAAAGTCTCAGGGATTTTCTTTTGCTCCCCCAGCATAGGCCCCTGGCTATCCCTCCTGTTTTAGATATATTGGATGATGTGTACACAGAAGCCAGCCTTAATCCAGATTCTTTGCCTCCAGCTCCTGTTAAACCAGACAGGTATTACCGGGTTCCTGATTCACACCAGTTCCTATACAAAAGCCATACTGCTGACCCAGAAACTATTTCACAGGGTCCCAAGGGAATTAAGGCCTCTACTGCTAAAAACCCATTACCTTCAGAGAGAGATTCCAGAGCTTTAGAAAGGTGGGGGGAAAAAGGTGTACACCTCGGCCACTTTAACCATGAGGGCATTAAACTGTCAGTTCCATATGTTAAAGTATCAACAGTTTTTGTTATCTCAGTTGAAAAGCAAAATGACACAACCAGAACAACCAGATTTAAAAGAGTTGCAGGATTTGTTGCATGGTGCAGAGCAAGTGGGTAAACATACCTTGCAGTGTGGTTTTGATGCTTTAGAGGCCTCATGTAGAGCTGCTGTTACGGGGTCTGTTATACATAGACATGCTTGGCTCAAAGAGCAAGCCTTACCAGATCATGTCAAAGCTAAATTATTAGATGCACCTCTTCAAAAAGATGTATTGTTTGGTGTTAAAGCTGAGGAGGGACTAAAGAAAATGGAGGAAAAAGCGAAATCATTGCAAACAGTGAAAGATTTCCTGCAGGTACAACCTCCACGTTTCAGCAGAAACTGGCCTTCAAAAAATTGGTCCTTTCCAGCCACGGACAGACCTCAAAAGGGGCAGAGGGCAACCTCAAGGATCTTTCAGAGCCAGACAGTGGCAAGCACCAACCCCAAGAGGTGGAGAAGATAGATCACAGTCATTTAGAAAACAGACACAATGACTTCCCCCTTTACCTGCCAAGCAAAGCTTTAATGGCAGCACCTTTGGGCTGAAAACTGGCATTATTCTCAAAAAATTGGCATATTGTTACAAAAGACAAATGGATTCTGGACTTTATAGACAGAGGCTACAGGTTCCACTTTCACATTCTTCCAAAAAAGAGAGGCATGCCAAGCCTGCCACAAAATCAAAGGGCAGAGGCACAAAAACAAATTTCAGCTCTCATGGACATGAAAGCGATTCAAGAGGTACCTGCAAAAGAACAAGGTCAAGGGTTTTATTCCAGACTATTCCTGGTACCAAGGAAAGACAAAGATTGGAGACCTATCTTAGATCTATCCATCCTAAACACATATTTACAGGTACCAAAATTCAAGATGCTCACATTACAGCAGCTTCTTCCCATGCTGAGCAAGGAGTCTTGGCTGGTAACATTGGACCTCAAGGAGGCATACCTGCATGTCCCTATCAGACAAGATTGCAGAAGATACCTCAGATTTCTTGCAGGTTCAACCCATTATCAATTCTCTGCATTGCCCTTTGGCTTATCTACTGTGCCCAGAGTGTTTACAAAATGCCTGGCATCAGTAATCGCCTTCTGCAGACTACAAGGAATACAAATCTACCCATATCTGGATGACTGCCTGATCCAAGCGGACAGCAAGGACATACTTCTGAAACATCTGGCGTTTGTAATAAGACTGTTGAACTTTCTGGGATACACAGTCAACAAAAAGAAATCAAAACTAATACCCTCTCAACAAATAATTTTCCTGGGTGCCAGCTTGAATACAACCACCCAGATGGCCTACCTCACGCCAGACAAACAAGGGCAACTGTCTCAATACTTCAGCAAAATGGCAACCTTCACCAGGCTGACTGCAAGGAAAGTCCTGCAGGCTCTGGGATTCATGGCATCTTGCATCCTACTAATCCCATGTGCAAAGCTGCATATGAGGAAACTTCAATGGTACCTAAAAAACTTGTGGTCTCAACACAGCCACAGCTTGGAAACAATTATACCACTCATTCCATGCCTTCAAAAGGAATTTCTGTGGTGTGCCCAAGCATCACAACAGACGCCTCAGACTACGCCTGGGGGGGCACACATGACAGATCAGTGCATTCAAGGAAAATGGTCCCAAAAAGAGAAGCACCTACACATCAACCAAAAGGAAATGCTAGCCGTGCAAAATGCTATTATGGCCTTCAAAGACCTACTGCATCCAGGCCAGCTATTGATAAGGACAGACACCACCACAGTGATGTGGTACTTAAACAAACAGGGGGGAACTCATTCATACCCCCCTGTGCAGGCAAGCCATGACCGTATGGAACACAGCACTGGAATTGCAAATTCAACTACAGGTACAATTTTTACTAGGGAAGGAAAACTCACTAGCAAGACAGCCTAAGCAGAAATATGACAGATCCACACGAATGGAAGTTGCATCCTCAAGTTTTCACAAAGATAACTCAGGCATGGGGACAGCCAGACATAGATCTCTTTGCTACCCACAGAAATTACCAGTTGAAAAAATTTTGTTCAAGGACCTATCATCCACAGGCCTGGAAAGTGGACGCACTTTCTTTCAATTGGACAACGTTGACAGTCTATGCCTTTCCGCCTCTTCCTCTGCTGCCCAAAGTTCTATTAAAAGCCAGAGCAGAGAGGCTGAAAATGATTCTCATTGCTCTAGACTGGCCAAGACAACACTGGTATCCGCTCCTGAAGAGCCTGACACATTCCCCACCATGGATCCTACCTCTAGTCCCTCTTCTGTTGTCCCAGCACAACTACAAGACTCTTCACAGCCAGCTCAAAACCCTAAATCTAGCTGCATGGAGAATTCCTTGATTTCCCAACTGACCCTCCTCTCCAAGGAGGTGCAGGATGTCATCTTGGAGGCCAGAAGACCTTCTACTAGAAAAGCCTACTCCGCCAAATGGAAACGATTTTGTGCCTGGAATCAAGAAAAGGGCCAGAATCCTTGGGTAATAAATTTACCTCAGATTTTACAGTACCTAGCTGAGATGTTAAACAGTGGACTTTCCTTCTCCTCCATCAAAATCCACGCTTCAGCCATTTCTGCACAATACAACACAGATCCTCCTTTATTCTCTCATCCTCTCTTAAGACAGTTCCTCAGAGGGGCAAAGAATATAAAACCCCCAAGGAAACCACCAGTCCCTGCTTGGGACCTCAACTTCGTATTGGAAAAGCTGACCCTTCCTCCCTTCGAGCCAGCTGCTTCAACAGAACTACAATACTTGTCATGGAAAACAGCCTTCCTTCTGGCTATCACCTCAGCACGCAGGGTTTCGGAGCTACAGGCCCTCATGGCTGTGCAACCTTTCGTCATTTTCCATCAGGACAGAGTTTCCTTACGAACCAACCCTACCTTTATGCCAAAGGTAGTATCCAATGTAGCTTTGAATCAGACTTTCCACTTACCTACCTTTTATCCTAATCCACAAAACAAAGGGGAAAGACTAGTACATTCCTTGGACATTCACAGACAACTTCGTTATTACTTGGACAGGACAAAGCCATTCAGGAAATCCGAGCAACTCTTTGTGTCCTATGCTACAGGTGCTCAAGGAAAGGCTATCTCCAAACAGGCAATCTCAAAATGGATAGCCCACTGCATACACTTTTGTTACTCATTTCATGGAAAAACTGTGCCTACAAGCATCAGATCCCACTCCGCCGGGGTCACAGCTACCTCTGCAGCTTTCCTCAGGGGGGGTTCCTACCAAGGACATTTTGGAAGCAGCCACTTGGGAGTTCAGTGCACACTTTCTCCAAACACGATCACCTTCCACTATACTCTAAATCTAGAGCGGGATTTGCCACAGCAGTCTTGCAGGGCATCCTTGCTCCTCCTAGTTCCACTTAGTGCTTGCCACCCCTACTTAGCTTTGGGATTCTTCCCATCTGTAATGACTGCAGCTGTATGCACGATGAACATAGTACAGTTTTGTACCTACCATAAATGTAGATGTTCGAGTGCTCATACAGCTGCAGTCCAGGTTACCCCCACTCCGCGTCCCCTCTTAGGACAGGCCTCATGACAAACACCTTCTCATACAACCTATTTGGGGTATTCTTTTATGGTGTATTTGCTTGCAACTACTGTTTTTTGATTATTCTATATTGCATGATTACATAAATTTATGTTTTGCCTTCCTTCTGGGGCACCTGACATCTGGGGCAAGAAAAACTGAAGAAGATGGCGTCGGCTGCCTCTTTTATACTCCTGCTGTACTGACGTCAGGGAAGAAGCGACAACAACCGACGCCGGACCTAGACTTTGGAATTCGGCCGACCGAGGACCCGCCTGACGGCAGGATAACCCATCTGTAATGACTGCAGCTGTATGAGCACTCGAACATCTACATTTATGGTAGGTACAAAACTACTTTTTATACCATTGATGACCTGACATCATGGAAGAAGAGACAGCAACTGATACAGGACCCAAGACTTTGTTATTCAGGCCGACTGAGGGCAACCTGTCAGCAGATTACCCAAATGTAATGACTGCAACAATGAATGCACTCGAACATCTACATTTATGGTAAGTGTACACAACTGTACTTTCCTATGGTGGGCAGAGGCCTGCCACCAAAACAAGGGACTGCCATTCACTCCACCCCCTGCCACCCATACCCTAACTACAGACGCATCAGACTATGCTTGGGGGGCTCATCTGGCAGGGAAGTGCATTCAGGGCAAATGGAGCCCAAATCAAATGCACCTTCATATCAATCAAAAAGAAATGCTAGCTGTACAGAATGCACTGACAGCCTTCAAGGACGATCTTCATCCAGGGCAATTAATGATAAAGACAGAAAACACCACAGTTATGTGGTACATAAACAAGCAGGAGGGTACACACTCCTACCCCCTTTGTAGACTAGCCATGGCATTGTGGAACACGGCCTTGACCTATCAAATACAACTACAAGCTCAATTCCTGCCAGGAAAGCTGAACACTCTGGTAGACGATCTAAGCAGAAATCTCATTGACCCACACGAGTGGAAACTGGAACCATGGATTTTCAACATATTGACACACAAATGGGGGAGTCCAGAAATAGATCTTTTTGCCTCACCCCAGAACTATCAGTTGGACAAATTCTGCACAAGAACTCATCACAAAAAAGCCTGGAAAGTGGATGCTCTATCCTTCAGCTGGAAAAACCTATCAGTCTATGCCTTTCCCCCTCTGCTCTCCGAAGTTCTAGTAAAAGTCAAACAGGACAAACCAAAAATGACTTTGATTGCTCCAGACTCACCTCGCCAACACTGGTACCTACTCCTGCACAATGTGTCACACCTTCCACTGTGGCACCTGCCTCAGACACCTTGCTTACTGTCTCAGCAGAACAACCAAATTCTGCACACTCTGCTCCAAACTTTGAATCTTGCAGCGTGGCTAATCACCTAAATTCACCCTTAGCATCCCTCAGCAAACATGTGCTGGATGTCATTTTGGAGGCAAGAAGGCCTAGTACTAGAAAATCTTATGCTGACAAATGGAAAAGATTCTGTGCCTGGAATCAATCAATCACAAGGGATAAACACAGCAGTGCCCAATATTCCTCAGATTTTATAATACTTAACTGAGATGCTTCACAAGGGCCTGTCCTTTTCTTCCATAAAAATCCATGCCTCAGCTGTTTCAGCTCATTACAACACAGAACCTCCCCTCTTCTCTCATCCTCTGTTAAAGCGGTATCTCAGAGGGGCCAAAAACGTAAGACCACCCAGCAGAGCTCCAACCCCTGCCTGAGACCTCAGTTTTGTATTGGAAAAACTCACTCTCCCTCATTTCGAGCCAGCTGCTACTGCAGACTTAAAATTTCTATCCTGGAAAACAGCTTTCCTTTTAGCAGTAACTTCAGCTAGAAGGATTTCCGAATTACAGACTCTTATGGCAGTGGAGCCTTTCATCATTTTTCATGCGGACAGAGTGTCTCTCAGGACCAATCCATCCTTCATGCCTAAGGTGATGTCCAGTGTGGCTCTTAATCAGACCATTCATTTGCCAACTTTCTTTCCCAATCCACAGAACAAGGGAGAATGGATTCTGCATTCATTGGATGTACACAGACAACTTAGATTTTACTTAGGACAAAATCTCAAAGAAAATCTGAACAACTACTGGTGGCATTTGCTGCAGGGGCAGAGGGAAAGGCTATTTCAAAGCAGACTATTTCCAAATGGATAAGCCATTGTATTAATTTCTCCTATATGCACCATGGTAAAACTATTCCCCAGAGGATCAGATCTCATTCCACCAGGGCTGCATCTACTTCTACAGCCTTTCTCAGAGGTGTTCCTACCAGAGACATTCTAGAAGCTGCTACCTGGAGCTCAGTTCATACGTTCAACAAACATTACCATTTACCTTTCTTCTCTAAATCCAGAGCTGGCTTTTCCACTGCTGTCCCGCAGGGCCTTATAGCTGGTCCTAATGCTGTATAATTTCCTCCACCCTACCATAGCTTTTGGCAATCTATCCAAACGTAATGACTGCAACAGTGAAACACGAAGAACATAGTACAGTTGTGTACACTTACCATAAATGTAGATGTTCGAGTGTATTCACTGTTGCAGTCCTGGTTACCCTCCCTCCAGCCCCCTATTTTTGTCCGAGTATACCTTTACTTTCTTTCTTTATGCTTATAAGCCCTTTTGGTGTATTTGCTTTTGGGATTGGAGGCATATTTTTTGTGTTTTTAATTTTATTTTCTCCCCATTTGAGGGTCACCTGACATCTGGGGCAAGAAAAACTGATGCAATGGCGTCAGCTGCATGTTTTATACCCCTGACGTCATGGAAGAAGGGACAGCAACCGACGCAGGACTGAAGACTTTGTTAATCAGGCTGACTGAGGGCAACCTGCCAGCAGATTACCCATATGTAATGACTGCAACAGTGAATACACTCGAACATCTACATTTATGTTAAGTGTACACAATTGTACTTTCTAACTTCGGTTAACTAGTACAGCCTTTCATTTAGGATTCCCCTATCCCTTTGTCTATATCCGGATGTCAGCCCCTGATAGGGAAGCCAGTCACTGGTCTGCAATCCAAATGTCTTCCTGGCCTCCTCCCATTGATTACCTTTCCTTCTCTAATTACTTCACAATACCTAGGTTATTTTACCAGCTTCCTTTTGTTTATTCTCATACCCTTAATTGCAGTCATCCCATCAACATTTATTTTTTTGTTATTCCTAGCATTGTCATTTCAGGGCTCAGCTTCCCTCTATCTGTTGGCAGTAAAGCTGTAAAGGGACTTCATGTCTAAACTTGTCTTTTTGTCAGGTCATGTCAAGTTGCTTGACATTTTGGGTGCATGGAAGGTGGCCTGAAGCTTTGGAAGCTGACAGCTGTTCTATCCTTTGCAGGATGTAACTCGTATAGCTAAGGTTACTGCAGCAGTAATCATTCTAACGTTTGCTGTTCTAGTAAGTTCAACTTACACAACTGTACTTTTATTGTTTCCGTATTACAGACTTTGCTCTGTGCAACCATGATAAGGTAGGGTGGGAAAGGCTCAACGCTGCTAATTCCAGGAGTAGCTTTTATTTTTATTTTATTTTATTTACATTTGTTTACCGGGAAATCCCGACTGGATGCAGGTCCTTTTTCAGCGGATGCCCGGGGAGAAAAGCTCCACATCATGCACATGATAAATAGATACACAAAGTTGCTGCAATAGTAAACAACATTACAGGTTGTTGGCTTTAATACAATAACTAGATATTGATTATCAACAGTCTGTACAGTAAATGTTGCAAGTTAAGATAGTTTTGTGTTGTTTATATTAGTAACAAAGTTGTCAGACAAGATGTTTAAGAATGTAAAGACAAATAGCTAATTTTCACTGTGGTTAGTGGTGGTAGTATAGTTGGGTTGAGTCTAGGTGGGGGGGGGGGGGGTGAAGGTGGAGGTGTTAGTCTGGATTAGAACAAGAACAAAGCCAGTGCAAATTTAAGTGGAATTTGAGTGCAGTCTTGAAAAGGCTACTGGAAGGTAGAGTAGTTATAGAAGGTGGAAGATTGTTCCAAAGTTTGGATATGGTACATGAAAAATTGGCTTCTCCTGCTGAGTTTTTGGGTTTGATAACAGTGAGTTGATTTTTGTTGCTTGATTTTAGGGGCCTAGTGGAGTGATAGGGTTGGAAAAGGGTTTGAAGGGAAGGGATGTTAAGTGGGTGGTTAGTAAGTTTATGAGCGAGGGTGAGTTGATTAAAGTGAAGGAGTTTTGGGAGTTCTAGCCAGTTTAGTTCTTTAAAGGAGATACAGTGATGGCTACGGTAGGAGGTTCCAGTGGCATATTTAGCAGTTTTGTTGTAACACGCATCCAGTTTGTGTAGGTCTGTCTAAGTTTGATAAGTATGGGGGATGCATAGAGTAGGGTGGAGATTAGCTGGGAATTGCCTGTGGAGATTCTAGCCGCCTTGGTTAGGAATTGGCAGCTTAGATATAATGCACCAAGTTTCTTAACTTTTGTTATTGTGAGAGCTATGTGGGTGTCAAATCTAAGTTTGTTTATTTGTACACTGAGTAATTTTGTGTGTTCTGATGGAGAGATGATGGTATTGTCTTTGGCAAGAATGTTGAAGTGGGGGGTGTTTTGGGTGGCTTTGGGAGGTTGGAACAGGAGAAGTTTTGTCTTACTTGGGTTGAGTAGGAGCTGAGCATTGGATAGCCAGCTTTCTACAGTAGAGAATGATTCCTGTGTGATTTGTTGTAGTTCTGGTAGAGTGGGGACAGAGCAGATGAGAGTAGAGTCATTTGCGTACTGTATAAGATGCTTATGTGGTTACAGTATGTAGGTTGTTAGTGAAAAGTGATAATAGCAGAGGGCCAAGGATAGACCCTTGGGGAACTCTGAGAGTAACTGGGAGGCGAGGTGATAGGTTATCGTCCCAGATTATTGATTGCTGGCATCCATGTAGATAGCTGTAGAACCAGTTGCAGGCTGATTGTGAGAAGGGGATGTTGGGGAGACGAGAGAGTAGCAGCTCATAAGATACCATATCAAAGACATTTAAGAGGTCTAGAAATATGGCAGTAGAGAAGAGGCGATTGTTTTTGTGATGAAGTATAGTGTTGGTGAAGGAGAGCAGAGCGGAGGTAGTACTGTGATATTGCCTGAAACCATATTGGGTTTTGGAGAGGAGATTATTAGCTAGGAGGTAGTTGGAGACCTGGGTGTTGATACATTTTTCAAGTATCTTGGAGAGAGGGGAGAGTATAGCAATGGGGCGGTAATTGGAGAGGTCGGTGGAGTGGGTGCCTTTGTGGAGGGGAATGATGTGGGATATTTTCCATATCGAGGAAACATAGCCTTCTGTTATGGAACGGTTGATTATAATTGAAATTGGGTAGGCTAGTTTATCAGCTGCAGTTTTCAAGTATTCAGAGGAGAGGTTGTCTGCTGCGAGTTTGGTGGGTTTAACTTTTGACAATAGTCTTTTTATGTTGGAGGTAGGTACTGAGGTGAAGAAAAGAGGAGTGGGGGCTTAGGGCTAGGATTTGGGGGGGGCTGTTGTAGGGAAGTGTTGTTTGTTTAGCAATGGTATAGTTTCAGTGAAGTGTTTGTTGAAGGATTCAGCAATACTGCTGGGTGGGGGGCAGCTGGGGGGTATCAACCTTCCCTGGGTGGAGGATAGTGTTAATAGTGGACAAAAATTGCTTAGGGTTGTGGTTGGTAGAGTTTAGGGTGGATTTATAGTAGAGGGATTTGTCTAATTTTATGTGCTTTTTGGCTTTATTGCACAGTTCAAGGATTGATTGCCTATCTGAGTTATTTTTTGTTAGTCACCAGTGCTCCCAGGCTTTATCTCTGGATTTCATTAGGGTTGATACTATCTTGCCAGCATTTCTTTTGGTATCGACTGTATTACTGAAGCTTAGTAGAGCTGTTGTGGAACTGGGTTTACTATCAAAAAATGTGGAAAATCAAAACAATTTTCCACATTTTGATCAAGTTTGTTATCCAAATTAGGTAATACAGAATTACCAAAATCTTGGAAATGGTAACCACGGAATCAACTTTCAAACACCAGAAGTTCCAATGTTGAAAGTCCATATTACTGGTAATTTTTTGTAGGGGGGGGCCTTCTGTGCTCCCAACACCCCCTGCATATTACATATTCCAACTCCAAGATCACACTACAGTGAGGAAAAGGGTAAATTTCCCGATCCCCACTGTAGTGCGATCTGGTATCACAAAGTCAGTCCCATATTAGTGAATGCACACTACCATTTGGTAATGAGGATTCAAACATTTTCCGGATCAGCATTATGGAAACTGGAAAACACAAATACGATCATCGCAGATGTTCTTCGTTCCACATTGCTGCAGTCCTTACTATTGGGTAGTCCGCTGTCCAGTCGCGTCGGAACCAGACAGAGAGGCTGACGTCGGGTCAGGGCGCATTAGACTGACGTCAGTCGTCGGGTGCTAATGCGCCGCATGACCGACGCCATATCCTCAGTCTTTTGCCGCGCGATGCAGAAGCAGTTTTGCGAGTTTAGGTTGGCGTTCTGAAATATTTCCGAAACCGGAGTTTCAGGACCGAATCAGAATTGGCTAAGGCCGTTGGGAAACATTTTGGTTTCTTGCCTCAGTATTTAACCTTATGTAGAAAAAAGTGAATAACTGTATTTGCTGTGGGAAACAGGATAGGATCATAAAGGGATTACAACTTGTTGTACATACCTTAGTTAGGGAAGCGTTGGTTGTTGGTTGTGCTCTCGGCTCTTGTACTTAACAAAACAAACGGTTAGAGAAACGGTTAGACTGTGCTAGGTTGGTGTTTGAGGAAAGCGTTGCAATTATAAAATGCGTCTCCGGCTCGGGCGCCGCCCGTCCAAGCGCCAAGGACAAAAAGTTGAAGTTTGGGGTGATGAAACGGCGGTCCCAGGCGTCGGTTCTTTAGAAAAGCTCAGCCAGGAGCCAGAGTTTTAGGAGGAGTTCTATGCAGAGAGACTTGGAGACTTTACTGTTGGGATCAGGGAGGTAGGCCAGGAGGAGGGGGCTTCTGGGGGGGCCTCTCCAGGTAGCATCTCTTCCTCTCTTCCTCCCAAGGTGGAGCCAGCCTCTCTTCTGTTGCCAAAAGAGGTAGGTGGGCCTTCAGTTCATCAACTTCAGTGGGGGCTTCTTTGTGCATTTCAAACATGGTGCCTAAACACATATAAATTAAAATAAGATTTGATTACTATGATTAGAGGTAAGAGGTTCTATACCCCTCCTGAAGAGAGGCCTAGAGTGGAACCTTTGAACTCAGTGTTCAGAACAGTGTTCAAGTGAGTCTGAAGTCTTCTGCGGAAGATGTACAGGGTATATGGCTTGATCTGACCTCCTGATGGATGATTCCTCTACAGCTTCTCCTCCTGAGAGTTTTCATGAGAACTCACAAATGTTCATGAAGGCACTAAAAATGGGAGGTAAAATTAGGGAATTCTTTGTTTTACCTTGGGATAGCCCCAGCCCCACCTGGTGTGGCTAGAATGTGGTAGAAGATGTTTTTGAAGATGTTTCTGAGAGGCTTCCCTGCTCCCTGATTCCTTGCCTCCTGCTCCTGTTAAACCTGATAGGTACTATAGGGTGCTAAAGGCTCATAAGTATCTTTTAAGAGTCTAGGAGCAGACCGACTGTTGTTCAGGTAGGGACCTAAGGTTAAAAAAAAACTGTTGTTGTTCTGGGATAAAGAGGCAAGGGCAAGGGCTTTGGATAGGGGATGGGAAAAGTGTATTCTTCCACTTTTAGTAGCCATGAGGGCTTTGAATTGTCAGTTCACATGCTAAAATATCAAAAAAATTATCTTTCTAATTGAAATAAAAAGGATGCGCTTTAGCGGAAGGTATGTTGTGTAAAGTTGCTGTGTTTAGTTCATGTGTCTGAACAAGTGGGTAAGCTGTCTTTGCAATGTGGTTTTGATGCTGTACAGGCCTCCTCGAGGGTGCGGCCCTAGTTCTGTTCTTAGCAGCATGCCAAATGGTTGAGAGGATGAATTTAGCTGAGCATGTTAAGACAAGGATTTTGGATGCTCCTTGTTAGTCCTGTTGTGTTGTTTGGTTACGCCTGAAGAAGCAGGAGAAAAGAAAAAGGAGGACAAAAGCATTGTCTATGAAAACATTAAGATTTTTTTTTTTTTGCCCAGGTGCAGGTACCAGTTTAGTTGATAATCTAAGGGGAAGGGATGGACATATCCTGCTTATGATTCCCAGCAGTAGGAGTAGTGCTTTTAGGCCTGAGGAGCAAACTCAAGGTGCTTTGGGAGGAGAACAGGAGTTCACCTGCTCCTTTCGTGAACAGACCTTCGGGTCAGTCCTTTTTCAGCTGCCACCCAATTCAGCCCCTTTTTCAGCTGCCAGTAGATTCTCTGTCTTTTCAAAGAAAAATTAGGAAGACTGTTGGGTTTCATTTAAAATTAGAAGATAATTTCTGGTTGGTTATCACTTGTTGGATATCATTCACCCCATATACAGGCTTGCTTCCATACAACATGCCATTCAAAAGGCATCCCAGGCAATCCTCCTCCACAAAGGAAAAAGAAGGCTCACAAGCAAATTTCTCAGTTACTCCAAATCTGGGCCACTCTACTACAGTCCCTGTCTCAGAAAGGGGGGTACCAAAGATTCTCGCCTGTTCTAGTACCAAGATTTTGACACGTGGAGACCAATTTTGGTTATCTATCTGACTAACTTATCTGGATCACTGAAAGCAAAAGATGTTGGTCTTAAAACAGCTCAAGGAAGCTACCTTCATGCCTATCTGGATGGTAACTTTAGCCCTCAAGTTTAAGTACCTTCATTGCAGTATAAGACATTGTTGCAGGAAGTATCTGCGTTTCTGAGCCAGAAATTCTGTTTATCAGTTCTCTGCATTGCTGGCTTATCTACTGCGTAGGTATTCTGAGGCTTGGCTCAGTGACTTGGACGACTGAAGGAAAAGAATTCTAATCTATCCTTAAAGACCTTCTACAAGCAATTGAAAGACCAAAGAAAGTGCTAAGACCTTCTACAGCATCTGGAATATGTTATAAAGTCTAGTCTAGTACTAGGGTATTCTGTGAGCGAAATAAAGAGACCTCTAGTACCCTCCCAAGACATGTGTGCTTTCTGGGTGTGAGACTGAATACAGTCTATCATAGCCTTACAACCAACTACAAACAAAGAGTCCTGCTGACTGCAAGGACAGTCCTTCTTGCATTAGGTTCATGGCATTCATTTCACCTTCAAGCATTAGGGTTCGCATGGCATCTTGTATTCTGGTGCAAACCCAATATGAAACTGCATATGAGAGCTACAATAATATCTCAAAATGTCAAAAAACAGCACTGCCAAGTTTGGACACTGTCATTGGGCTAAGGAATTGCCTTCAAAAAGAATTGGGCCCCCCCAGACAGTGTCACCTAAACAAAGGGACTCTCTGTGACCGACTCATCGGAGTCAGATTTGCGACAGATGCCTCCGGAGATTCATCTAAGCTCATCTAAAGCACATACAGATACAAGACAGTGGCCTGCATGACTAGTTTGCAGGCATATCAACATGAAGGAGATGTTTGCAGGGCAGTTTGCATTAATGAAATGTTTCGGAGTTCTCAACAAACAACACACATTTGATTCTATACATCAACACAACTGTCGTAACATGGTACATATACAAACAAGGGGAACACATTCTTATCCTCTATGCGCGCCAAGCAAGCATTTAACTCCCCTCAGCGCTCAGCTTGCAAGCAACTCTTCAGGCCTCATTTCTGCCGGGGCTGGAACTCCTTAGTTAAGCCCGCAAAGTGGGGATCCCCAGTGGAAACTGGATCTCGTTCTATTTCAGAAATTGACAGTGTCATAGAGACTCCCAGACAGCTTTCTCCACTACTTCTCCACTAAACCACCAGCTATTTTCATGCACAAAGGGGTTTCATCACACTTGTTCTTCAGTGGATGCTCTGTCTTTCAGTTTTAAAAATCTTCATGTGTATGCCTTTCCACCCACTGGCCTCGAGCTTCCAAGGTGCTCTTAAAAAAGGTCCAGACAAGAAGCCTCAAGGATGATTTTGATAGCTCCCAGATTGGCTGAGAAGGACGGTCATCTCACTACTAAGGAGTCTCACTCTCAAGCACATCACGCAGCACTTGATCTGACATCTGTTCATATTCAGGAAGGACGGTCATCTGCTCAATGCTTCACTTCACACACTCTCTTCATCAGCAGCCTAAAGTTCTGTGTTGAAACACATGGAATGGGAACACTGATTGTTTTGGAAAAGCAGGAAAGAAAAAACTAGAATACCACCGGGCAATTTCTGGTAGAATTCTAGATGAAAGAGTTTTGACTTGAAAGTACTGGGGCTTGGCATTTGTGTTTTGACGGCTGGCTTTGGCTTTGGTGAACTGGCAACGAGTGATTGTTCAAAAACGGCTTTGTCCAAGCTTTTTACCATACCACTGGTAAGGCTTTGGTTTGAGGGCGCACTGGTATCCGGAAAGCTTTCTGCGATCCTGCTATGATTGCGCTTTTCTCACTGGAAAATTTTGAGTTACGCGGTTGCGCTTAATATGGAAGCGAATTGAGAATACAATTTTGGCCACATTTAAACTAGATGTACAAGATTGCTTTGCTGCAGTCCAATTACCCTCCTCCTTCCCCTCATATGGAAGGGGTGGTTGTGTAGGTGAGTTATCTGCTGCTATTTTTGTATATATTTTGTTTATATTAAACAGTATTTTTGGTTTGGGTTTTCTGGGCCTTGTAGATTTAGGGTTTTCTGACATCTGCAGCAGAAAGGCTTTTATATGGCGGTCGGTCATGCGCATTAGTACAAAACCGTACTGGCGATCGATCTACAGCGCCCTGATTTTTGTAATACTCTGGCATGGATTTGTGGATTTGTGCTGAGTTAGGTAAGCAATGCAGCAATGTGTTGCCCACTTGGCAGGATTTTAGGCAAGGTACAAAAGCTTGTTTTTTTGCTTAAGTGCCGTTCCACATTTTGATAGTAGACTGTGGTATGGCCTGAAACAATGTTGAGTGGTGGGGGAGTAGATTATTGTTGTGCTTAATGGAGTTGGTAGTGTATGCGTTTTTCTTTGATTTTGGATAGGGGTAGTAAAATGGTTGTGGGTTTGAAATTAGAAAAGTCTATGGAGGGGGCCACCTTTTTGGAGAGGTATGATCTTTGATTTTTTTTTCCAGGTTAAGGGGACAATTTTCACTGATTGGTCAATAGGTATAGACATGGGTTATGCTAAGGCATCGACTGCTGGTAGACACACTGGGGGTAAATTGGCAGGGCCCGAAATTTTAAGTTGCAGGAGGTGCTTCCTAATGATAGATGCTGATACTGGTTGAAGAGAAGAAGGACTAAGATGATTATTCTGAGAGGGTGGGATGCAGAAGATAGAACAGACCGAGTAAATGACAATTAAATTTGACAGGGATGGAATCAGAGTTGGTTGCTTGGGAAGGTGTGATAGTTTGGCCAGGGTACAACAGTCATTTTATGGGCATCTATAATTGTTTCGGATTTTGCTGATGTTTGTCCTGCAGTTTTGAGTAGTAAGAAACTATCAGATTTAATTTTTTGTTTAGCAATGTTACGGAGGTGTCAAAAGTTTTCCAGGTTTGCTGAGATTTGGTTCTGAACCATATTTTGCATGCCTTATCTCTTTTTAACCTGAGTTGTCAGTCTCTTGTGAGCCAGGGGGCAGGGGTCGATTTGATTATTTTCCTTCTAATTGGGGCAAGTTTATAAATGTATTATTGAAGTGATTTACTGCATCATCAAGGGGCAAAATTTTAAGAATATGTAGAGGTAGGTAGTGTAGACATCTGTGTTAAATTGGAAAAGATTATATACTAGCTTATGCTTTATGTTTGTGTGTATACTTAGTTGGGGTGATGATCACTGATGATTTAGGGTAGACTGACAGTAGTGTTTTGGGGCTGTAGTGAAAATCCAGTCTAAAGCTGGATGTCTGTTGGATCTTTTGTCATTTCCAGTTATGGTTGTGATTACGTGGGGGAAATTGAACAGAATTATGCTCAGTGAGGGGAATCAGAGTTAATAATAAATAGGGTTGCCTTGCATAATAGTTTCATGATTGATATTATGTGATATTCAGTTTTTTGGAGTTCTGTTGAACTGGGACCACTAATCAAGGGGTGTTGTCTTAGTTTTTTTTTGTTCATTGTACATTTCTGAGGCTGCCTTTCATAGGTGTAAATGTTTTTTGTTGCAGTTGAACAAGTTCTGGTCATCTTGGTACGCTCACCAGCCCTGTTTTGGCTTTGATGTTAGTTGTGGATGTTCTTCGTGTTTCACTGTTGCAGTCATTACATTAGGGTAATCTGCTGGCAGATTGCCCTCAGTCGGCCTGAATAACACAGTTTTGGGTTCTGCTTTGGTTGCTATCTCCTCTTCCATGACGTCAGGTCGTCATGGGTATAAAACATGCAGCCAACGCCATTTTATTCAGTCTTTCTTGCCTCGCGGTGCCCGAAGCAGAAGCAGTTAGCAAGTGCCAGTCGGCCGACTCCTGAAATTTTTGCATTCGAGTTTCAGAACCAAAGTCTTCAATTAAAGCCAAGTACCCCATTGGGGAAACTTTTTCTTGCTCCTTACCAATGTCAGTAAAAATTAATAATTGCATTACTTGTAGAAAGCAAATACCTCATAAGGATTTTCATTTGTACTGTTTTCCTTGCCTAGGCCCAGATCATAACGTGCCTTGCTGTCGGTTTTGTGCTAGATTTATCCAACGCACTATTAAGCTTCGGTATATTTGTGCTTCATAATATTTTGGATCCAGATTTAATTACCCTGAAATGTCGGATAGCAATCCGACTGCTGGAGTTCACAAAAAACGCAAAGAAAAAGACAGAGACAGACCGTCTAGGTCCAAAACCGACGACGAAGCTTCTCCTAAGCCAGTCGCCGGTACACAGTGAGGTGCTTTCGCAGCCCCTGATACCTGCTACGTTTGAGTTGCAGGCCTCTGCTGAGACCCATGCGGAGTCCGGTATGCCGAGAGATTCTCAAGAGTATTGTACCTGCGGATGTCTCTCCCTCGGATGGGTCCGGAGCCGCTGAGCAGGCACCAGCTTCTGAGGGTATTTTCAGGCCTCAACATTTCTATATAAAACCGATGCCAGCTTCAAAAACAACTTCTAAGTCTAAAAAAATGACACATGAACCACGTGCTCAGGCCCCTATGCCTAAAAAGCAGATGATCAAAAATGGCTGAGGACTTAATTGCCTTGATCAGGGGTTCCCAACTAAGAAGCCGAGGCAAGACTCTGATTATGATTTTTCAGGTCAGGTTTCTATTTCTTTTGATTCTTCTTCTGATCAGGAATTTTCTATACCCCACCCTATGAGGATTCAGATGCAGAAGAATCCATCCCATCTGAATATCCTCCTGAGGATTATTCTTTTGGCGAAACCTTGCATACTTTAAGGGAACATTTTCATTGGAAGAGTCAGGATTTCTCTGAATCAAAAAAGATGCTTAGGGATTTCCTTCTTCCTCAGCATAGGCCTTTGGCTATACCTCCTGTATTAGACATTGTTGATGATGTGTTTTCGGAATCAAGCATGGCTCCTGATTCCCTTCCTCTGGCTCCTAGTAAGCCAGACAGATATTACAAGGTTCCTGACTCCCACAAATTTTTATTTAGACATCCTGCTGCTGATCCTGAGACTATCTCACAGGGTCCCAAAGGTGTAAAGGCCTCTACAGCCAAAAATCCTGCCCCCTCTGATAGAGATTCTAGGGCGCTGGATAGATGGGGAAAGAAGGTTTATACGTCTGCAACCTTGGCAATTAGGGCCTTAAACTGCTATGCTTAAATATCAACAGCATGTTATGGGCTTATTGAAAACAGAAAATGATGTTGATTTCTGATTGTTTGGAAAATAAAGAACTACAGGAATTATTGCATGCAGCAGAACAGGTTGGAAAGCATACTTTGCAATGAGGTTTTGATTCCTTGGAGGCCTCTTCCAGGGCCGCAGTTACTAGATCTGTGATTAGAAGGCACGCCTGGCTCAAGGAGCAAAATCTACCTGATCATGTTAAGGCTAAATTGTTGGATGCATCTTTACAGCATGATACTTTGTTTGGTAATAAGGCAGAAGAGGTTTTAAAGAAAATGGAAGACAAAGCTAAATCTATGCAAACTGTAAAAGATTTCTTAAAAGTGCAGCCACCCAGATTCAGTAGGCACTGGCCTACTAAAAATTGGTCCTTTCCTGTGTCCAGCAGAGCCTCACAAGGCAAATCCAGGCGCTCAAAAGGCTCTAGATACCAATCACAGGGTTCTTACAGGTCAAAGCAATGGGGTGCCGCTACCTCCAAATCTGGAGGAAACAAAGCACAACCCTACAGTAAGCAGTCTCAATGACTTCCCTCTACCATCACCAAGCACTTATCTTTTGGCAGCCTCCTTGGGGGGAAAATTAGCACTTCATGCTCAAAAGTGGCAGTTAATTACCCAGGACAAGCGGAGTATTAAACATAGTATCCCAGGGGTACAGATTTCATTTCCATACTTTGCCAATTCCAAACAGTTGGCCAGATCTGCCACAAAATCAATGGGCAGAGGCTCAGAAACCAGTTACGTCCCTCATGGATATGGGGGCTATTCAACCAGTACCAGAACAGGAAAAAGGACAAGGGTTTTATTCAAGACTGTTCCTGGTACCCAGAAAAGACCTTGCCTGGCGTCCAATACTGGACTTAACGATTTTGAACACGTTCTTGGACATCCTAAAATTCTAAATGCTGACTTTACAATAGCTACTGCCCACACTGGGCAAGAACGCTTGGTTAGTGACTCTACACTTAAGAGGCATACCTGCATATCAATAATGAGGAATAGGGAAATCGTGCAGAAGATACCTCCGCTTCAAGGCAGGTTTTATGCATTACCAATTCTCTGCACTGCCCATTGGCTTATCTACTGTGCCCAGGGTCTTTACAAAGTGCTTGGCACCAGTAATTGCATTTTGCAGACAAAGAAGCATACAAATCTATCCTTACTTGGACGACTGTCTCATTCAAGCAGAAAACAAGGACATTCTTCTTTAACATCTGGCGTCTGTAAAAAAGCTTCTAACATGCCTAGGGTACACAATAAACGAAAAGGAATCACAACTGGTACCCTCTCAAAAAATTGCATTCCTGGTTGCAAGCTTGAATACAACTGCCCAGATGGCTTACTTTACGTCAGACAAAGAAAGGCAACTGACTGTATACTTCAAACAGATGGCAACAAAAACCCAGTTATCTGCAAGACAAATTCTGCAGGCTTTGGGGTTCATGGCATCCTGCATTCTACTAATTCCATATGCAAGACTGCATATGAGGAAACTTCAATGGTATCTAAAAAGTTTATGTAGTCAACATTGTCAGTCTAGAAACAATGAATGTTCATCGTGTTTCACTGTTGCAGTCATTACACTTGGGTTATCCTGCTGGCAGGCTACCCGCAATCGGGCTGAATTCCAAAGTCCTGGTCCGGTGTCGGTTGCTGTCGCCTCTTCCCTGACGACAGAGCGGCAGGGGTATAAAAGATGCAGCCGACGCCATTTTCTTCCGTCTTTCTTGCCGCGCGGTGCCCGAAGCAAAAGCAGTTCGCAAGTGCCGGTCAGCCAACTCCTGAGATTTTTGAAATTGAATTTCAGATTCAAAGTCTTCTATAAAGCAAAGTACCCCGTTGGGGAAACTTTTTTCTTGCTCCAGACCGATGTCAGAAAAAGTTAATAATTGTATTTCTTGTGGGAAGCAAATACCTCATAAGGATTTTCATTCTTACTGTATTCCTTGCCTAGGCCTTGACCACGACGTTGCTAGTTGTCGGTTTTGTGCTAGATTTAACCAACACACTAATAAGCGTTGGTACAATTTTGCTTTTCATTACTTTGGCCGAAGGTTTAACTATATAATGCCGTCGGAACAACCGATGACCAGAATTCATAAAAAGTGCAAGGAGAAAGAAAAGGACAGGCATCTGAGGTCCAAAACTGACGACGAAGCCTCTTCCAGGCCAGTTGAAGGTTCGCCGGTGCTCAGTGAGGCGCTTTCGCAGCCCCTGACACCCACAACCTCAGAGCCACAGGCTGCCTCCGACTCCCACGTGGAGACAACTAGGCCTCTGGATACTCAAGATATTGGGCCTTCGGAAACTAATCCCTCAGATGGATCCGGAGCCGCTGAGCAGGCATCGGCTTCAGAGGGTGTATTCAGACCTACACAGCTTTATATCAAGCCAACTTCAGCATCCAAGACAAAGACTAAAACAGTTTTGAAGACAAGGAAGCAAGTACAGCATTCTCCAGGATAGACTTCCATGCCTAAGAAACAGATGCTCAAAATGGCCAATGACCTAATTACTTTGATCAGGGGTTCCCATCCCCCTCCTGATAAGAGGCCTAGGCAAGATACTGAATATGATTCCTCTTATCAGGTTTCCATTTCCTCTGACTCCTCTTCAGAACAGGGATACTCTATTCCTCCCTATGAAGATTTTGATGCTGAAGAATCTTTTCCTTCAGCTTCTCCTCCTGAGGATTACTCTTTTGGGCAAACCCTGCATACCATGAAGGAGCATTTCCACTGGGAGAGCCAGGATTATTCAGATTCTAAGAAAAGGCTTAGAGACTTTCTTCTACTTACCTCAGCACTGACCTCTTGCTATTCCACCTGTTCTAGACATTGTAGATGATGCATTTTCAGAGTCCGGTCTGTCTCCCAACTCTTTACCTCCTGCACCTGTTAAGCCAGACAGATACTACAGGGTTCCAGATTCTCAGAAATTTCTATATAAAAACCCTGCTGCTGACCCATAAACTATTTCTCAGGGCCCCAAAGGGGGGTCAAGGCTGCTACTGCTAAAAACCCTGTCCCCACAGATAGAAATTCTAGGGCACTGGACAGTTGGGGGAAACAAGTCTACACTTACCTTGGCTGTAAGGGCTTTAAATTGTCAGTTTCATATGCTTAAATATCAGCAATACTTAATGTCTCTGTTAAAACAGAAAATGTTGACAAATTCTGAATGTTCTGAGAACAAAGATTTGCAGGATTTATTGCATGCAGCTGAACAAGTGGAAAAACATACTTTGTAATGTGGTTATGATTCACTGGAGGCCTCTTGCAGGGCCGCTGTTAACAGGTTCTGTTATTAGAAGGCATGCTTGGTTAAAGGAACAGACTCTGCCTGATCATGTTAAAGCAAAATTATTGGATGCTCCATTACAGCATGATACTTTGTTTGGTGTTAAGGCAGAAGAGGTGTTGAAGAAAATGGAGGATAAAGCTAAATCTATGCAGACAGTGAAGGATTTCTTACAGGTACAGCCACCCAGATTTAGCAGGAACTGGCCTTCTAAGAATTGGTCCTTTCCCATGTCAGACAGGCCACAAAGAGGCCGATACAGATGCCCTAGTGGCAGACAACAGCCCCAGGGTTCATACAGGCCCAAACAATGGGGTGCTCCTACCTCCAAAAGCGGAGAAGACAAATCACAGCCATATAGGAAACAGTCCCAATGACTTCCCTCTGCCAATGCCAAACATTTTTCTCTTGGCAGCACCCTTAGGGGGAAAGCTAGCACTTTTTTCACAAAATTGGCACACGATCACCCAGGACAAATTGGTCCTAAACATAATCTCTCTGGGCTACAGGTTTCACTTTCACACCCTTCCAAAGGCAAAAGGTATGCCAGACCTGCCACACAATCAATGGACAGAGGCACAAAAACAAGTAACATCTCTCATGGACATGAGGGCCATTCAGCCTGTGCCACAACAGGAGCAGGGACAAGGATTTTACTCAAGACTTTTTTTAGTACCAAGAAAGGACAAAGCATGGAGACCAATTCTGGACCTGTCTATTCTAAATACTTTTCTGGACGTACCAAAATTCAAAATGTTGACTCTGCAACAGCTTCTGCCTGTGCTGGGCAAGAAGGCTTGGCTTGTAACTTTGGACCTCAAAGAGGCATACCTGCATGTCCCAATCAGACAATCTTGCAGAAGATACCTCAGATTCATAGCTGGCTCAATGCACTACCAATTCTCTGCACTGCCTTTTGGGTTATCTACTGCGCCCAGGGTCTTCACAAAATGCCTGGCACCAGTAATTGTATTTTGCAGACAGAGGAATTCACATATATCCCTACTTGGACGACTACCTTATTCAAGCGGAGACCAAAGGCATTCTACCAAAGCATCTGGCGTTTGTAAAAAGATTACTAATTTGCCTAGGGTACACAGTAAACGAAAAGAAATCAAAACTAGTACCCTCTTAAGAGATAATATTCCTGGGTGCAAGCTTAAATACAACTGCCCAGATGGCTTATCTCACGCCAGATAAACAAAGGCAACTGACTTATTACATCGAAAGCATGACAACAAAGAACCAGTTATCTGCAAGAAAAATTCTGCAGGCTCTGGGCTACATGGCATCCTGCATTCTACTAATTCCATATGCAAGACTGCATATGAGGAAACTACAGTGGTATCTAAAAAGTGTTTGGAGTCAACATTGCCACAGCCTGGAATCATTAATTTCACTCATACTCACAGCCAGGCAAACACTAACAGCAGATGCGCCAGATTATGCCTGGGGGGCCCACATGGCAGGAAAATGTATTCAGGGCACATGGCCCCCAAGCCAAAGGCATCTTCACATCAATCAAAAAGAGATGCTAGCTGTACAAAATGCCCTGACAGCCTTCAAGGACTTACTTCATCCAGGACAGCTGCTGATAAAGATGGACAATACCACAGTTATGTGGTACATAAACAAGCAGGGGGGCACACATTCCTACCCCCTCTCTAGACAAGCCATGATTTTGTGGAACACAGCATTGACCTACCAATTACACCTGCAAGCACAATTCCTGCCAGGAAAAACAAATGCTCTGGCAGGCGAACTAAGCAGAAACCTCATGGATCCTCACGAGTGGAAACTAGATCCATAAATCTTCAGCATAACAAGGAAATGGGGATGCCCAGACATAGATCTTTTTGCCTCCCCTCACAATTGCCAACTTCAGAGATTCTGCACAAGGACTTATCACAAACAAGCATGGAAAGTGGATGCCTTGTCATTCATCTGGAACAACCTTACAGTATATGCCTTTCCTCCACTTCCTCTCTTCCCAAGGGTACTCCTAAAGGTCAGACAAGAGAAGCCACAAATGATACTAATTGCCCCAGATTGGCCATGCCAAAACTGGTACCCAATCCTAAGGAGCTTGTCTCAAGGCCCAGCCTGGACATTGCCTCAAATTCCTCATTTACTGACCCAACAAAACAATCAGATCCTGCACAGCCAACTCAGAACCCTAAATCTAGCTGCATGGCGGATACTGTAACCATTCAGAATACACCTCTCTCTAAAGCGGTTATGGATGTTATTTTGGAGGCCAGGAGGCCCAGCACCAGGAAATCTTATGTAGAAAAATGGAAGATGTTCTGTGCTTGGAACCAGGCGCAAGGAATTGACATGCTTGTACCAGATATTCCTCAGATTTTACAATATCTGACTGAGATGCTGGACAAAGGCCTATCCTTCTCATCAATTAAGATCCATGCCTCTGCCATTTCAGCTCATTACAATACAGAACCACCAATTTTTTTCACATCCATTGCTTAGGCAGTTTCTCAGGGGGGCCAAAAACAGAAGACCTCCAAGGAGAGCACCAATACCTGCATGGGACCTCAATTTTGTCTCGGAAAAACTCACACTGCCTCCTTTTGAGCCAGCTAATACAGCTGAGGTAAAATTCTTATCATGGAAAACAGCTCTGCTCCTAGCAATAAAGTCAGCAAGAAGAGTCTCAGAGTTACAGGCATTAATGGCTGTGGAATCTTTTATTACCTTCCATCCAGACAGGGTTTCTCTAAGGACAAACCCAACATTTATGCCTAAGGTAGTGTCCAATGTGGCTCTTAATCAAACCATTCATTTGCCTACTTTTTATCCAAACCCACAGAATAAAGGGGAGAGACTTCTGCCTTCTTTGGACATACACAGACAGCTACACTTCTACTTGGACAAAACTAAAGCTTTCAGAAAGACTGAGCACCTTTTAGTGGCATATGCTACAGGATCACAAGGAAAGGCTATCTCAAAGCAGACTATTTCAAAATGGATATGACACTGCATTCATTACTGCTATTCACAGCATGCCAAATCAGTGCCTAAGGGCTTTAGACCACATTCTACCAGGGCAGCAGCCACCTCAGCAGCCTTCCTCAGAGGCGTACCAACCAAGGATATTTTGGAGGCTGCAACTTGGACTTCAGTGCACACTTTTACTAAGCACTACCACTTACCTCTTTACTCCAAATGCAGAGCAGGCTTTGCCACTGCAGTTCTGCAGGGCCTTATAGCCACTCCTAATTCTATTTAGACCCAGCCGCCCTACATCAGCTTTGGGATTCAACCCAAGTGTAATGACTGCAACAGTGAAACACGATGAACATAGTACAGTTGTGTACCTACCATAAATGCAGATGTTCGAGTGTATTCACTGTTGCAGTCCAGGTTACCCACCCACCATACCCCCTTCTTTGCTGGGACTTATCTGTACTTCTCTATCTTATACAACCTATGTGGTGTATTTGCTTGTAGATGAAGGTATTGTTTATGTTAGTGCATGCTTTTATAAGCAATGTTTTTTTAGCCTACCCTTTTGGGGGCACCTGACATCTGGGGCAAGAAAAACTGAAGAAAATGGCGTCGGCTGCATCTTTTATACCCCTGGCGCTCGAACATCTAAATTTATGGTAGGTACACAACTGTACATGTTAAGTTGTCAATCTCGCCTTCATTCTTGCTGGATGGGTTCGGAGCCGACCTCGGCTCCGACTCGGCCACTCTAAAAGCTCGAGAGTTGGTTCCACCGGCTCGAGGCTCCCCCTATATCCCACAATGCTAGGCGGTATTACCTCAGATCTCGTTTGCCGCTACAGCTATCGAGGTGTTGTTTTTCTACCGGCTCAGGTCAGTTTATTAAATCAGTCTATCTGAACTAGTTTAAATCCCTTTTCTTAACTAAGTTTCTCATATTTCCTTACTTTAGTGGAATTTATCCCATTCTCTTCCATTATTCCCCTTTTTTTCCCTAAAGAACTTATAAGTTCTTTCCTTAGGCCTTCGGGCCCTGCTATCCCTAAGTGGAGTGTTTGTGTTTTGGTAGGGATATTTAATTAAACTAACTATCTAATTTTTATTAGTTTAATTTAGTTTAACTTTCTCATAGTGTAATCGGTGTGGGTGTGTTCTGTGTGTTGGTTACACTTTCGGTTCCTTGATAATGTCCAAGGATTCAAAGGTCTCAGGCTTCAAGAAGTGTGACTCGTGCTGTCAGAAAATGTCTCTGACAGACGGTCACACTTCTTGTGTTTACTGCCTGGGACCTTTACACCTGCAGGACTCTTGTGCTGTATGCCATGGCTTCAGCCCCAGAGTCCTGCAGGAAAGAAAAAATAAACTTATTTTGAGAGGTTTACTTAAGCCTGAGGGTTCCCTTACTTCGGGCAAACCCTCTAAGGCTTCTAGGTCCTCGGCTCCAGCTTCTGAGTCGAGGCCTAAGGCTTCGAAACCTCCGCCTGCATCGGCTCCGGCTGGAGCCGATGAGTCTCAGACTGCAGTTTCTGTGGTTTCCTCGGCTCCGGCTGGAGCCGAGGCATTGGAAATTCCTGTGTCGGCTCCGACCAGACCATCGGAGCCGACATCTAGAAAGAGGTCTAGGTCACCTTCCCTTGGCTCCGTTCATTCGGCTCCAGCGTCTCCCTTGCTGTCTGAACGGAGCCATAGATCTCACTCCTCTAGGTCATCGAGGCTTTCGGACCATGACCTTCAGAGGGTAGTGAGTCGACTTCTTAAGTCCGAGGCACTGGCCCAAATGCTTCAGAGTCCGACTCATCAGTCGATGCCTGACCCTGTTCCTCATTATGTTCCTCCTCCGACTCCTTTGAGCTCGGGCAGGCGTGAACCGAGACTGTGGTAGCGTTGGAGCCGATACAAATGTCTTCGGCCGTCGTCGGCTCCGATTTCTTCCTTGAAGAATCTCGGCGCGGACTTCCTCGTCGGCTCGAGGGTGAGTGGCATCGGACCCTTGTGCGACCCCACTCTCCCCCTCGGTGCTTCGGCGCTGGTGAGTTCGGCTCCGACATCGGCCTTGGAGCCATCACTGTCGGTGCCGAGGGGGGTCCTCAGCTGGGCGGGGACCTCTGGCTCTGCCTGACAGGGGTGCGTTCGAGGTCATGCGGAGCGTGTTGGAACCTGGTTCAACTCCACAGTCGGCTCCGTCCGCCCCTCCCTCTTCGGTGCCTCAGGTCATGTCTACTCACTCCCTCATCCCAGACCGCAGAGAGCCAGCTCCTCAGGAATCCCCTGTGGGGATCTCATCCTCTTCTGAGGCCTCTCCTGAATTGGCAGAAGAGCCCCCTAGGAAGAGAAAGTGTAAGAGGAAACACATAGACTCACCTGAGTCTGTCACCTCTGACACAGATTTAGAGGATTCTGAGGGTTCCCCGTTCCCCTTCTGAAGATGTCTCCTTTGCAGACATTCTAGAAATCCTGAAACAGAGGGGAAATTGGCCAGCCCTTAACCCTTCGGAGGATGAATCTGTGTATCTTGAGGCGTTTGGCTCTCGCCCTTCCACCTCCTGGGTGTCCCCCTTTTGACCCCCTCATGCAGGTGGTAGCAAAAAAGGCATGGACGGCTCCTGATTCAGTGGACCCCACCCCCAGGAGACACTCCAAATTTATCATGGCACCAGCAGATAAACAATTTCTGACCAAGGGAGTTTCTGTGGATGCTATGGTGGTAGCTGCTGCCACTAAGAAGGAACTAGCTGATCCTTCGGTGCCTGTCCATCCACCTAACAAGGAATCTAGGTCTATGGACAGGTACGGGAAGCGGATGTTCTCGTCAGCGACCTTTGCAATGCGTTCGCTGAACTACCTATGCCATTTTACTCATCTTCAAAGGGACTTGATCAAAGAAGCGAGTGACATGTTGAAGGATCCTACAGCTGCGGGTTTTCAGGACAAGATGAACACTCAGCTGGCTACCCTGAATTCTATAGCTAACTCCTCCATGCGCCTCCTTTCGTATGCGGCTGATGGAGCGAGCAGGGCCACAGGGACAGGTGTGGCCTTACGCTGGCATGCCTGGATGCGGCTATGCAACTTTGCGGACCCCTTTAAAACGTCGTTCACTAATTCCCCGTTTGATGGATCATCTATTTTTGGTCCTCAAGTGAAAGAAACCTTGACTAGGTGCGAGACGGATGGCAAGACTCTTTCTGCTGTCGGAGTCCGTTTTTCTACTCCTTCTAGGCCTTACCCCAAAGGCCAGAAAAGTGGGAAAATGTGGTTCCGCAAACAATCTCAAGGGAATTTGCCTGACGCACAGAGTCGGTTCCCCTCCAGAGGCAGAGGAGGGAACAATAATGGTAGACGTCGCCCCAGAGGCAGAGGGGGTCCGCAGAACCAGGGCAATCGAGAAACCTTTTCCGACAAGCCCTTTCAGCATCCCTGAGGTGTTGCCCGACTGTCCACCTTCGGAGGCAGTCGGGGGAAGATTGTCACTGTACCCAGAAGCCTGGCTATCCCTAACTCAAGACAAGTGGGTACAGTCCATCATTTCCGAAGGTTATTTCATTCCCTTCGTTCGCATTCCAAACCAATCAAAAAAATCCCTTCCAGATGTTCCACCCGCTCAAAGAGATATCGCAGCTTTGGAAATTTCAAAGCTGCTTACAAAAAGAGCAATTCAGCCAGTTCCAGCAGACCAGCAAGGATCCGGAATCTACTCCAGGTTCTTTTTAGTTCCAAAGAAAACAGGGGACTGGAGACCAATTTTGGATCTCAGTATCTTGAACAAGTCGGTCAAGAAAACAAGATTTCGGATGGTCATGCTACAGTCCATCCTTCCCCTATTGGGAAAGGAAAACTGGACGTGCTCTTTAGACCTTCAGGATGCGTACTATCACATAAAAATGAACAGACGCTCCAGAAGATTCCTCCGCTTCAGGCTGGGAACCAGTCATTTTCAATTCAGGGCCCTGCCCTTTGGTCTCACCACTGCCCCCCGGGTGTTTACCAAATGCATGGCAGTGGTAGCTTCTCACCTGAGACGTCAAGGATTCCAGGTGTTTCCATATTTGGATGACTGGCTCCTCACAGCTCCCACCAAGCATCTTCTTCTTCTGGCCAGGGACTACACCTTTCGCATTTGTCAAAACTTAGGCATTTCAATAAATTGCGAAAAGTCTGTTTTGTCGCCTTGTCGTACTATTACCTTCATAGGCTTAAATCTAGACACAGTCAACATGTCTGCAAGACTAACAGATCAGAGAATAGCAGACATACACAAACTGGTCTCGCTCCTCTTCAGCAGCAACAGAGTCAAAGCCAGGTTAGTTCTGAAAGTTTTGGGGATTATGGCGGCTGCCATTCCTCTGCTTCCATTAGCCAGATTCCACATGAGAATCCTTCAATGGATGCTCTTCACACAATGGTCATACCAGCAACTTCCGATGTCCCACACCATTATGATTACGCAAACATGCAAGAATCATCTTCTGTGGTGGATGTCTTCCCCTCAGCTCTTGTTGGGAAGACCCTTTGTTCCTTCCTCCGGTTGCTACTCTGACAACGGACGCCTCCCTGATCGGGTGGGGGGGGCATTATCAGGGCAGAACTGTCCAGGGCACATGGCAACCAGACGAATGCCACTTGCACATAAATGTTCTAGAGATGAGAGCAGTGCTTTTAGCGTTGCAAGCCCTTCAAGACTCTCTTCCCTTGGGAACGATAGCAATCCAGACGGACAATATGTCTGTAGTGTGGTATATCAACAAACAAGGCGGAACCAGGTCCTATCCCCTATGTCGAGAAGCACTCAGACTGTGGCAATGGGCAAGTTCTTCTCAGCGGTTTCTGATAGCAACGCACATCCCCGGGAAGTCCAATCAAATCGCGGACAAGTTGAGCAGAGCTATTCTCATGCCTCACGAGTGGTCTCTGAAATTTTTCTCAAGTGGGGTCAGCCTTGCTGCGATCTTTTTGCTACTCCCCAAAACAGCAAGTGCAGAGATTATTTCACTCTATTCCTGTTACCAGGCCAGCCCAGCAGAGACGCTCTAGTCCAAGTTTGGCCCCGGGGACTTCTGTATGCATTTCCTCCCTTCCCACTAATCTCTCAAGTTATACAGAAAGCTATCGCTCAGAAGGCCTCATTGATCCTCATTGCTCCTTACTGGCCTCGACAGGTTTGGTTCCCCTTTCTGCATCAATTTCTGTTGGAGCAACCTTGGCATCTGGACCTAGTTCCAGATCTTTTGATCCATCAGTCGGGTCAGTTACATCGCTCCCTCCCCTCTCTGAACCTCACTGCTTGGTTCCTCCAGTTCCAACCTTAGCCAGGCTTCCTCAAATATCTCACTCTGTTCGAGATATTTTAATAGCTTCCCATAAATCTTCCACTCGAAAGATTTATCTGAGTAAGTGGAAAGCGTTTAGCCTATTGGGCTCAAGGAAGGACTTAGATCCTTTCACTGCTCCCATCCATATGGTTCTTGATTTTCTAGCTGAACTCTTTCATGCAGGTTCATCTCCTTCTACTCTTAAAGTTCAATTGGCAGCTATAAATAACTTTCATGTGGGCATTTCAGAGTCTGCCATAATGTCCCACAAGCTTTGCAAAGCCTTTATGAAGGGAGTTTTTCTACTCAGACCTCCTATAAGAAATCCTCCTCCTCCTTGGGACCTTAATTTAGTTCTCAGTTCTTTGATTCTCCCCCCTTTCGAACCTGCAGCTTCCTGTTCTTTGAAATTGCTATCATGGAAGACTCTCTTTCTGGTAGCTATTACTTCAGCTAGAAGAGTTTCAGAACTTCAGGCACTCAGCTGTCGACCACCATATCTGTTGTTCCGCAAAGACAGGGTATCCTTACGAACCAACCCATCCTTTTTACCTAAGGTAACCTCTGCTTCTAACCTAAATCAAAGCATTGGCCTTCCTGTGTTCTTTCCATAATATTCTAATAGGTCTGAACAAAAATTGCATTGGCTAGATATTCATCGTCAGTTAAGGTACTATTTGGATAGAACCAAACAATTCAGAAAATCTGACCAGCTGTTTGTCTCTTATGCAGAAGGCAGAAAGGGACTTCCTGTTTCCAAGGTATCACTATCTAGATGGCTAACATCTCTAATTTCCATTGTCTATGAAATAAGACACCAAAAGCTGCCTAACAAACCTAAAGCCCATTCCACCAGAGCTTTGGCTACTTCTATAGCCTTCCAAGACAGACTGCCTATTGACACCATTTGTGCAGCGGCTACTTGGGCTACTCCTCACACTTTCATTTCTCATTACAAGTTGGATTTAGCTTCTAGACATAGAGCTAACTTTGGTTCCACTGTTCTCAAGAGTCTGTTCCGATAGGCCACCCGGGACAAGGTGCTAGGGACACGGTCCCATCCAGCAAGAATGAAGGCGAGATTGACAACTTAACATATAGAAGTTATGTTCTTACCATAACGTTCCATGTTAGTTGTCTTCTTCTCGCCTTCTTTCTTGCGTCCCACCCTCCTTCCCCCTAGCCTGGACAGACCTAGAGGAGTTTGATTTTGACCTCTCTTTCTACCACCTCTATTGTACATAGGTATATGTTTTTGTACATATATTCCTTCTTCAGGTTTTCAGGTCACCTTCTTCCATTCCCTTTGTAGAGGTGGATTCTTTCTCTTTCCGTGGTTCTGGAGTTATTTTTGGCTGGGCACAGCTTACAAATGAGATCTGAGGTAATACCGCCTAGCATTGTGGGATATAGGGGGAGCCTCGAGCCGGTGGAACCAACTCTCGAGCTTTTAGAGTGTCCGAGTCGGAGCCGAGGTCGGCTCCGAACCCATCCAGCAAGAAAGAAGGCGAGAAGAAGACAACTAACATGGAACGTTATGGTAAGAACATAACTTCTATTTTCCTCTCATTCCCTGCCTACAACAGGAGTTTCTTTGGTGGGCAGACACATGTCATCAGAACAAGGGATGGTCTTTCACTCTACCCCATGCTACCCAAACCCTAATTACAGATGCATCAGACTACGCTTGGGGGGGCCCACCTGGTGGAGAGATGCATTCAGGGCATATGGAGCCCAAAACAAATGCATCTGCATGTCAACCAGAAAGAGATGCTAGCTGTTGAGAATGCCCTGACGGCCTTCAAGGACTTACTTCATCCAGGAAAACTACTGATAAAGACGGACAACACCACAGTTATGTGGTACATAAATAAGCAGGGGGGTACACATTCCTACCCCCTTTGCAGACTAGCCATGGCATTGTGGGACACAAAGTTGACTTGCCAAGTACATCTTCAAGCTCAATTCCTGCCAGGAAAACAAAATACTCT
>NC_056729.1:1213642269-1213909769 GCF_019279795.1 Protopterus annectens
AATAGATTTGTCCTCATTAGTTTTATCTGAACAGGTGTCCGGTGACTCTGATGCATCTGATTATGAAGATATGCAACTCCTCTCAGCTTATGAGGATTCTGATGCAGAGGAATCCATCCCTTCAGTTTCTCCACCAGAGGACTTCTCCTTTGAGGAAACCCTACATACCTTAAGGGAACATTTCCAATGGGAATGTCAGGACTACCCTCAGTCAAAAAAGAGACTCAGAATTCCTATATCTTTCACATCACAGACCTCTGGCCAATACTCTTGTCCTGGATGTTGTGGATGATGTTTTTATGGAATCCAGTTTGACTCCTGACACCCTCCCTTCTGCTCCCAGGAAACCAGATGGGTACTATAGAGTCCCTGACTCTTACAAATTTTTATTCAGAAATCCTACTGCTGACCCAGAGGTTATCTCTCAAGGACCTGAAGGAATTAAAGTGATTTCTGCTAAGAATCCCACCCCCTCATATAGGGATTCCTGAGCATTAGACAGATGGGGTAAAAAAAGTATACACCTCTGCTACTTTTGCTATTAGAGCACTAAATTGTCAGTTCCATATGCTGAAATAGCAGCATACCATGGAACTCCTCAAACAAAAAAATATCTTCCTTTCCTGCTTGTGCAGAAAATAGAGTTACAACAGTTAATGCATTCAGCAAGTCAAGTAACTATGCACACCTTACAATGTGGTTTTGACATCCTAGAAGCATCTTGCAGGGCAGCAATCACTGGTTCAGTCCTTAGAAGGCATGCTTGGCTAAAGGAACAGCCCTTGCCAGACCATGTTAAATCCAAACTATTGGACGCACCACTGCACAAAGACAACTTAGTTGGCACCAAGGCAGAGGAGGTTTTAAAAAAGATGGAACAAAAAGCAAAATCTATGCAGACAGTTAAAGACTTGCAGGTTCAGCCACCGAGCATCAGTAGGCATTGCCCCTCCAAGCACTGGTCCCTTCTTGTCCCCTTCAGGTCAGCTCAGCCCAGACCCTGGAGAAGCAGGCCCCCAGACAGCAGCCCCAGGGAATGCAGAGATCTAAGCAATGGAGTTCTCCTCTTCAAAACCAGGGAGTGCTAAGCCACCTCCTCATGGTAAGAACTCACAATGACTTCACACTTCCACTCCCTCCCTCTGCCCACCTGCTCTTGCCCCTAAGAGAAAAACTCTTCTTCCACACAAGCACCAGGGCCACCATTACCAACGACCACTGGGTCCTCAACATAGTGTCCCAGGGATACAAATTTTATTTCCACACTCTACCAACCCCAAAAGGGTTCCCAGATCTTCCCCCAAACCAGTGGGCAGAGGCCAAAAAGCAAGCCCTTTCCCTGCTCTAAATGAGGGCAATAGAGCATGTTCCTGCAGAACAGGTAGGCCAAGGTTTCTACTCTAGACTTTTCCTGGTACCCAGAAAAGAGGGCACCTGGCACCCATCCTCGATCTATCCATTCTAAACACTTTCCTGGTGATGCCAAAATTCAAAATGCTCACCCTCCAGCAACTTCTACCTATGCTCTCCAAGGATGCTATGTTAGCCACCCTAGACCTAAAAGACGCCTACCTACACATCCCATTCAGGGAATCTTGCAGGAAATATCTCTGTTTCAGGGCATGATCACTGCACCTTCAGTTCTCTGTGCTTCCGTTTGGCTTATCCACTGCTCCCAGAGTTTTCACAAAATGCCTGGCTCCCGCCATTGTTTTTTGCAGAGAAAGAAATATTCAAATTTACCCATACTTAGACGACTGCCTGATTCAGGCAGACAGTCAAGAAAAGCTGCTAAAGCACCTGACCTTTGTAAAGGACCTACTGACCTCCCTGGGGTATACTATCCAACGAAAAGAAACCCAGACTAGTACCCATGCAAAAAATTGTATTCCTGGGAGAAAGCTTGGACATTGCATCCCAGATGGCATTCCTTACACCAGAAAAACAAATCTACCTTACAACCTACTTCTCTCAACTAGCCACCAGACCCCAATTATCCTCAAGGAAAATCCTGCAAGCTCTGGGGTTCATGGCTTCTTGCATTCTACTCATTCGACATGCCAGACTACATATGAAGAAACTACAGTGGTACTTAAAAAGCCTTTGGTGTCAACACTCCCAAGCCCTGGAAAGTCTTATACCAATGATATCTTGCTTAAGGAAAGATTTCCTTTGGTGGGTAGCAGCATGCAACCACAACAAGGGGCTACCCTTCTCACAACCCCACGCCACCCAGACCTTCACCACAGACGCATCAGACTGTGTCTGGGGTGCACACCTGGATGGCAGGTGCATTCAGGAGCAATGGAGCCCAAACCAAATACATCTGCACATCAACCAAAAAGAGGTGTTAGCTGTTCAGCAAGCTCTGACAGCCTTCAGATCCCTACTCTCCCCGGGGCCTCTACTGAACAAAACAGACAACATCACTGTGATGTAGTATATCAACAAGCAGGGAGTGACTCACTCTTACCCTGTGTGCAGGCTCGCCATGACCCTTTGGCACTCAGCCTCAGCCATGCAACTACACCTGCTAGCACAATTCCTGACAGGCTCTTTAAACTCTCTGGCAGACAACTTAAGCAGAACTCTTCTGGACACACACGAGTGGCAGCTAGACCAAAGAACATTCACCCTTGTAACCCAGAAATGGGGCACCCTGAAGGTTGACTTCTTTGTTTCCCACTCCAGCTCAGCAAATTCTGCACCAGGTAACATCACAGCAAGGCCTGGAAAGTGGATGCTCTATGCTTCCAGTGGGTCATCCTCTCAGTCTATACATTACCACCATTACCGCTCATTACAAGGGTACTGCTCAAAGTAAGGGAGGAAAAACAGAGGACAATCCTGATTGCTCAAGACTGGCCATGCCAGCACTGGTATCCTCTGCTGCGAAGCCTGTCACCACTGCCACCATGGCATCTCCCTCAGATCCCAACACTCCTGACCCAGAGAAATGGAGAATTCATGCATTCCCTATTGCAGGCCCTCAATATGGCAGCCTGGCTTATTCTCTGACCACTCCATAAGATGCCAATCTAAGCAAACAAGTTCTAGATGTTATACGTGAAACCAGACACTGTAGCACTAGAAAGTCTTATGCTGACAAGTGGAAAAGGTTTGGCACCTGGATCCAGGCTAAGGGAGCCAGAACTGCACAGCCCTCCCTACCTCTCATCCTGGATTTACCTGCCTGACCTACTACACAGGGGTCTGTCCTTCTCTTCCATTAATATTCATGCCTCTGCCATCTCTGCTCATTTCAGCACAGAGCCATCTTTTTTCTTCCACCCTCTCATCAAACAGTTCCTAAGAGGGGCTAACAACTTGAGGCCACCGAGAAGAGCACCTACCCCAGCTTGGGACCTTAACTTTGTTTTGGAAAAACTCACCCTGCCCCCTTTGATGCTGCAGCGTCAGCAGAGTGAAAGTTCCTCTCTTGGAAGACCGCCTTGCTTCTGGCCATCACTTCAGCTAGAAGAGTATCTGAGCTACAAGCAGTAATGGCTGTAGAGCCCTTCATTTTCCACGCTGACAGGGTCTCCCTCAGGACTAACCCATCCTTCATGCCAAAAGTGGTGTCCAGTGTGGCTCTCAACCAATCCATTCATTTGCCCACCTTTTTTCCTAAGCTACAAAACAAGGGGGAAAGGATTCTGCACTATCTAGATGTGCACAGACAGCTCAGATTCTACCTAGACGAGACTAAATCATTTAGGAAGACTGATCAATTGTTAGTCAGCTTTGCTACAGGAGCAGAGGGCAAGGCCATATCCATACAAACCATTTCCAAATGTATAGCACACTGCATCCATTTCTGCTACAAGCAGCACGGGAAGCCTCCCCCCAAGGGGGTCAGAACGCATTCCACCAGAGCAACCTCCATTTCTGCAGCTTTCCTCAGAGGGGTCCCTACCAGGGACATCCTGGAAGCTGCAAGATGGACATCTATTCATACCTTCACCAAGAATTACCACCTACATATCTTCTCCAAATCCAGGGTAGGCTTTGCCACAGCAGTCTTGCAGGACATCCTAGCCAGCCCCCTATCTTCTTGACTGCCCTCCACCCTTTTCTTCAGCTTTGGGAATCGACCCAAATTTGATGACTGCAACAGTGAAACACGAAGAATATAGTACAGTTGTGTACACTTACCATAAATGTAGATGTTTGACTGTATTTACTGTTGCAGTCCTGGCTTCCATCCCTCCCCCTTGTCTGTCTCTCTCTCTCCTCTTACAAAGATGTTTTGGTATTTATTTTCTATTGGTGGTGTTCTTCCACCATAACCTAGCTCCCTCTTGGAGGCTCCTGACAGGGAAAGAAAAACTGATGTAATGTGTCGGCTGCCTTAATTTATAACACTGACGACCTGATGTCAGTCCTGGAGTGACGGCAGCCAATGCAGAAATACTAAGCCTGAATGAGGGCTACCCAGGCAGGAATAACCCAAATGTGATGACTGCAACAGTGAATACACTCAAACATCTACATTTATTATAAGTGTACACAACTGTACTTTTTATATAGTCTGTTCATGTTATCCTAAATGGCAAGTGTAAGTGTGGTTGGCAGATTCCACACAAAGATACCCAGGATCAGTGCCTCTTTTGTTTAGGTAAGGAACACTGCCACGAGAACTGAATGATTTGTCAGGTGTTCGTACCCAAGACCTTACATCACTGATTGGATGCTTCATATCTCTACTTAGAAAATCAGCGGTTAAAACAAATAGCGTTAGGGATGGAAGCCACATCTGATGCCCTGTCAGAACCGCCTAAGAAGAAGGCCAAGACCATGCGGCTTACTACTTCTGCTGCGTCTCTACTGCCCATTACTCCGCCTGTGGCCATCGGCCTGGCTGAAGATCCAGCTTCTGCCAGTCTAGATAAAGCAGATATCTCTGAGGAAGCTGCACAATCTTGAGTGGACAGCATGTCCCTAGAGGCTCTACCGACGTCTGCCTTAGACTCTGGGGTGCAACCAGCGCTCTCTGTGGGCCAGTCCGGATTCTGCCACCATTCCTACATCTGACTCCAGGCCTTCGCCCATCCGGACACCTACAAAGCCTCTTAAGAAAAAACAAAAAAACTAACCATCTGAACTAGTTAACTTCATTTATCTGCAACCTGTGGGTATTTGGATCCATATCGGATCCGAGCCGGCAACATTTTCCAAGCATCTGCTGCAAGCTCCTCCCCTTACCCATAATCCCTCACATCTCCTACCTTGCCCCAGATCTCGTTTGCCCCTTCTTGCGTACGCATCGTGGTCTCTTTAGCTCCAGGTTGGGTGTAGTAAGTTGAAGTTTTTCCTGATATATTTTGTGTGTGTGTGTGTGTGTGTGTGTGTGTGTGTGTGTGTGTGTGTGTGTGTGTGTGTGTGGTCGATTGTCGACCCTTTCTTCCCCTTCGCTGTTCGTCGGGTTTCTGTTTAAAAAAAAAGTAGTTTAAAAAGTTAAAGATTGTAAGGTAGTGTGTAGGCCTAACCCGACCTTAGTGTGTGTTAGTTTTGGCTGAGTGGGTTTTTGTGATGGCTGAGCAGCCAAAAGCAACCTTTAAAAAATGTACAGTGTATGGCCACAAGCTTTCACTGGCTGATGGCCACACTCTGTATGTTATTTGCCTGGGTGTTCCCCATCTATCTTTGCCTTGTAGTGTGTGTGCAGGGTTTAACTCTAGGGCCTTGAAGGAAAGGAAGGCAAAGCTGGTAGCCAAGTACCTTCTACCAGTTTCTGCCTTGGACACGGCAACCTCGACCTTGGCTCAAGTAACTGATCAACCCCCCCTCAGGCTGGGTCTCAACCTCCCTCTAAGCCTTCTGTAGTTGGGACAAAAAGTAAGGAAAAGGAGAAGAAAGATAAGAACAAGAGAGGGGATAGGCATCAAAAGCAGTCTCCTGAGCAGGATCCTTTTCCTAGCCCGCCTACCAAAGTTATCAGGACTACCTCTCCTCGGCTCCACTCCCCGAGGTTCTTCACGGAGCCGAATGAGCCCTCGGACCCGAGGCCGCCTTTGAGGTCGTTGCACCAACCAGCCAGATCCGAGTCAGTCACCTCCTCACATTTGACTTGGAGTCTGTCGGAGCTAGACATGAACAGGATGATGGTAAGGTTCATTTGAGTCTTGCCAAGCCCCTTTCTGGCCGGAGAGGGGACCTCCATGCCCTTCTTCCATCTAATCTCTCCTTCCCCGATCCGACCTACAGTTTCGGGGTTTATGGATCTGAGGATCCTGGGAGCTGGGGTTTGGGACCGACTGTTCCTCCAACCTTGACGTTGGCGATTACCTTGAGTTCCTCGGATCAGACCTGTTCTGATCCGAGTAACTCTCTGGGCCGAGAACAAGGAGTCAGATCCAAGGGAATGGAGATGTCTTCAGCTCCAACTTTGTCAGATCCGAGTCATTCCTTCAGAACCCCGGCTACCTTGGCCTTTGCCCCAATCCTCACGGCGGAGCTGGAGAGAGCTTCCTCCTTGTTGGTTACTAAGGAAGTGCACTCTCATTCGGCCTTCGACGTGGTGGAGAGGGTACTCTCCCAAGGATTTGAGACCCCAGCCCATCGCCTTGGACACTCCGCCCAGGCTCCCGTTGATTTGGTCATGACTCCTATCTGCCTGTCCCAGGGACAGCCCATGCTAGAGGACCCCCATGTGGATCCCATCGTGGAACCCTCCCCCGTGACTTACGAGCCCTGTTCAGAGAGTCCCACTGAAGTGGGTCCCTCTAAGCACTCGTGTAAGAGGAGGCACATGGACTCCCCCGAGTCCCTCACAGAAGATACTGACTTGGATGAAGGTAAAGGTTCCTCTAGGTCACCTCCCTAGGATGTCTCCTTTGGAGACATTATGGAGATCCTCTGCCAGAGGAGAGGTTGGTCAGCCCCGAAACTATCTATGGATGGGTCAGTATTCCTCGAGGCCTTTGGCATGAGCCCATTTACATCCTGGGTGTCCCCTCCTGCAGATCCCTTAGTGGATCTCATTACCACATGGGCATGGAAGGAGCCTGAAACGATAGAGCCAATACCTAAATGCCTGGACAGGATCCTCTCTCCTTCCACAGACAGGCCTGGTACAAGGGATCCCCGGTGGATGCTATGGTGGTTGCAGCTGCCACCAAGAGAGAGCTGGCACAGGAAAGTTCTTTGGTCCACCCTCCGGACAAGGAGTCTAGGATGGTGGATCCATTTGGGAAGCGAGTCTTTTCTTCAGCGACATTTTCTATTCTAGCGCTGAATTATTTGGCACACATCATACGACTTCAGCGAGTCCTAGTTACGGAGTTCACTGTGTCGTCCCTAGAGTCTTTGTTGCCAGAGGACAAGCGACTGTTCTCAGAGAAAATGTCGACTCTAAAGTCTGTATCTAACACATCCGTGCGTCTTCTTTCCCATGCCACAGAAGGAGCAACTAGGGCGGCTGGGACTGGCGTAGCTATGAGGCAACACGTTTGGCTCAGACTGTCAATTTGCAGACCCCTTCAAGGCGTCATTCACAAATGCTCCCTTTGATGGTTCTTCCCTGTTCGGGAAGACAGTAAGTGACACCTTGGTCCAGAGCGAGAAGGACGGGAAGACTGTCTGCTGTCTGAGTCCGCTTCTCTAGCCCTCAAATATATTTTTCTAGGAATCAGAGAGAGCAAAGAAGATGTGGTTCCGAAAATCAGTTTTCCTGGGACTCTCAGGACAATTTGTCTCCTAGAGGCAGAGGGTGACAAGACAGATGCCACCCCAGAGGCGGGGGGGGGGGGGTGCTGAGAAACTTTGGGTCTAGGGAGACCTTCTTGGACAGACCCACGCAGCAACCCTAAGGGGTTGCCCAACTGTCCTACTCTGGAGAAAGTTGGGGGAAGATTGTCATTGCACCTAATGGCTTGGGAGTCCATTACGACAGACCGCTGGGTGCTCCAAATAATATCCAGAGGCTACTCCATCCTGTTCTTTGCCCCACTCTTCCAACCAAAGTGCCTCCCGGATGTTCCACCCGCAGAGCAAGAAATTTCAAAGCTGCTTTGCAATCCGGCCATCAAACTGGTTCCCCCCAGATCAGTCTGGATTAGGCATTTACTCCAGGTTTTTTTAGTGCCAAAAAAGATGGGGGACCTCAGGCCCATATTGGATCTGTCAACCCTGAACCTGACCGTAGCCAAGCAGAAATTCCGGATGGCCACCTTGCACTCAAGTCTGCCTTACCTCCGAGAATGTGACTGGGTGTGCTCGATAGACCTCCAGGACGCTTACTACCATATCAATATTTGCAGAAGCTCCAGGAGATTCTGTCGCTTCCGGCTGGGAGCCAATCATTTCCAGTTCAGAGCCCTACCCTTTGGTCTCACCACAGCCCCCAGGGTGTTTACCAAGGTTATGGCAGTTGTTGCGGCTCACCTGAGGTTTCAGGGAATTTAGGTGTTTCCTTATGTAGATGATTGGCTCCTCACTGCTGCCACCAAGCGTCTACTTTGCATGGCCAGAGACTCCTTCCTGCATCTTGCAGTCAGCCTAGGGATTACCATCAACATCTCCAAGTCTCGCTTGAACCCAACACAGCCCTTGGAATTCATAGGGGCACGGCTGAACATTCTACTATTGCAAGTCTTTCTTACACTGGACAGGGTCCAGAACTTACGGGCTCATGTGTTAGTGATCCTTGGCCCCAGGATGTCACCTGCGAGCGATGTTCTCCGAGCCCTAGGCTCCATGGCTGAAGCAATCTCGATTCTTCCCTGTGCGCGCCTTCACATGCGGGTGCTTCAGTGTCCCTGGCAGTTCAGTGGTCTTGGCTAGACTTCCCTATGGACTATCCAATAAGAATCAGCAGAGCCTGCAAAATGTCTCTTTACTGGTGGCTCCATTCGCCGGAAATCTTGGCAGGTTGACTCTTCATAACACCTACAGCCCAAGCCACAGTGACCACGGATGCCTCCCAGCTTGGGTGGAGGAGGCACTATGTGGGGAGGACGGTCGAAGGCACGTGATCCCAGACCGAGACCAGATTGCATGTCAATGTTCTGGAGATGAAGGCAATGTTTTTAGCGTTGCAAGCCTTTCATGCTGTTCTTCCCCTGGGGACGATTGCAGTTCAACAAACAAGGAGGAACCAGATCTTACCCTCTCTGTCACGAGGCTATGAGAGTTTGGGAGTGGGCGATCTCCACCAGTCGGTTTCTGATTGCAACGCATAACCCGGGACGCTCCAATATTTTGGCAGACAGACTGAGTCGGGCTATTCTAAGCCCATACGAATGGTTTCTGAAACAATCGATAACGGAGGAGATCTTCATTGCATGGGGTCAGCGTTGCTGCAATCTCTTCACATCTCCTTCCAATGCGAAGTGCAGCGAGTTCTTCACTCTGATCCCCTCACCAGGGGACTCCCCCAGAGATGCTTTCAGCCATGCTTGGCCTCCTGGGTTACTGTATGCTTACCCCCAGTTACCTCTCATTCCAAAGTTTCTTCAGAAATCTTGCCAACTGGGGTGCAAAGTGATCCTCATTGCCCCATTCTGGCCTCATCAGGTGTAGTTCCCCTTCCTCTGGTCTCATGTTCTAACTCCTCCTCGGGTTCTGAATCCTTGCCCGGATCTCATCTCTCATCCCTCGGGCATCTGTCTTCCCGATCTTGACAGCCTCAAGCTGACTGCTTGGTTGCTCCAGTTCCCCTGATTGCTAGGACTCCCAGTCTGTCATCTTTAGTAATGACCATTCTGGTGGCATCCCACAAAGGAAGGTTTATCTCAAAAAATGGAAATGCTTCATTGTTTGGGCTTCTCAGAGGAAACTAGATCCCTTTACAGCCCCGGTTCCTGCAGTGTTGGTGTTTTTGTCCAATATTTTCCAACAAGGGGCTAGTTCCTCCATGGTAAAAGTACAACAGGCGGCCATCTCTAATTTTCATGTTGGCGAAAATATGAATGCTCTGGCCTCTTTGAGAATGTGTAAAGCTTTCCTGAAAGGCACCTTTCTTTTAAGCCCCCTGGTTAAGGATTCAGCCCTTCCTTGGGACCTTACCCTAGTTCTGCAGGCATTAGTTGCCCCCCCCTTCGAACCAGCAGCGTCAGTAGATTTGAAATTCTTATCCTGGAAGACAGCTTTCCTAGTGGCCATTACTTCGGCCAGAAGAGTTTCTGAGATCCAAGCTTTGTCTGTCGTGCCCCTTACTTGATCTTTCATAAAGACAGGGTTTCACTCTGCACGAACCTTTCTTTCTTACCGAAAGTTGTCTCTGAATCTAATATTAACCAGACGATTAATACGCCTGTTTTCTTTCCATATTTTCAGAACAAGGGTGATTATAAACTGCATTTGCTAGATGTTCATAGACAACTTTGTTTCTATTTACATAGGACCAAACCCTTTCATAAGTCTGACCAGTTATTCGTGTCCTTTTATAGACCCTTTTTGGGCAAAGCCATATCCAGGATGTTCATCGTGTTTCACTGTTGCAGTCATTACACTTGGGTTATCCTGCTGGCAGGCTACCTGCAGTCGGCCAGAGTTCCAAAGTCTAGGTCCGGCGTCGGTTGCTGTTGCCTCTTCCCTGACGTCAGTGCTCCAGGGCTATAAAAGATGCAACCGACGCCATTTTCTCCAGTCTTTCTTGCCGCGCGGTGCCCGAAGCAAAAGCAGTTCGCAAGTGCCGGTCAGCCAACTCCTGAGATTTTTGAAAACGAGTTTCAGAACCGAAGTCTTCAGTAAAGCTAAGTACCCCGTTGGTGAAATATTTTCTTGCTTCAGACCGATGTCAGTAAAAGTTAACAATTGTATTTCTTGTGGGAAGCAAATACCTCATAAGGATTTTTACTCTTACTGTATTCCTTGCCTAGGCCCTGACCACGACGTTACTAGATGTTCATCGTGCATACAGCTGCAGTCATAACAGATGGGTTCTCCTGCCGTCAGGCGGGTCCTCGGTCGGCCGAATTCCAAAGTCTAGGTCCGGCGTCGGTTGTCGTCGCTTCTTCCCTGACGTCAGTGCGACAGGGTTATAAAGGAATCAGCCGATGCCATTTTCTTCAGTCTTTCTTGCCGCATGGTGCCCGAAGCAGAAGCAGTTCACAAGTGCCGGTCGGCCAGCTCCTGAGATTACGAAAATTTGGAAACCGAAGTCTTCTTAAAAGCTAAGTACCCCATTGGGGAAACTTTTCTTGCCTCAGACCGATGTCAGACAAAGTTAATAATTGTATTTCTTGTGGGAAGCAAATACCGCATAAGGATTTCCATGCCCTCTGTATACCTTGCGACGTCTCGGTCTGTCGCTTTTGTGCTACATTCAACAAATGCACTATTAAGCATCGGGCGGAGTTCGTCCAGCATTATTTTGGGAAAGCATTTAACTATACTATGTCGTCGGAAACTCCGACTCCGGTTTTGTCTAAAAAACGCAAAGACAAGGACCGACACACGAGGTCCGCGGCCTCTGCCGACACCACGCCAAAGCCGACTACACGTGGTCCGTTTCTCAGCGAGGTGCCTACGCAGCCCCTGACTACCGACGACACTTCTTTGACGGTGTCTCCTGTGCCCGAGGTCGCAGGCTCCTCGGCCCACACCCCGACTACAGATACCGAAGCCACTTTTGGCGTTGAATCTCAGAATGGGGACAGGTCCACCTCCACTCAAGGTGTCTTCAGACCTTCCTCTTCTTTCTCCATCAAGGCTTTCACAAAGTCTAAAGCAACCATGCACCCTAAGAGACCAGCTACACAGGGCCCATCTCCAGGCCCCATGCCTAAGAAACAGATGCTTAAAATGGCTGAGGATTTAATTACTCTTATCAGAGGGTCTCGGCCCCCACCGGACAAAAGGCCCAGAGTGGAGGAAGATTCCCCCTCCTCTGATCAGGGCTCCATTATTTCAGAGCATTCTGATGACCAGGAACATTCTTACTCCCCTTTTGAAGACTCTGATGCGGAGGAGTCCATCCCTTCTGCCCCCCCCCAGAGGATTACTCATTTGGGGAAACTTTGCATACCTTAAGGGAACACTTCCACTGGGAAGGCCAAGATTATTCAGATTCCAAGAAAAGGCTCAGGGAATTTCTCTTGCTACCTCAGCACAGGCCTCTGGCTATACCTCCTGTCTTGGACATCCTAGATGATGTTTACTCGGAGGCTTGCCTTAACCCGGATTCTCTACCTCCAGCTCCAGTTAAGCCTGACAGGTACTACAGGGTTCCTGACTCACACCAATTTCTATACAAAAGCCATGCTGCTGACCCAGAAACCATCTCACAGGGCCCCAAGGGAGTTAAGGCCTCCATTGCTAAAAATCCATTACCTTCCGAGTGAGACTCCAGATCCTTAGAAAGGTGGGGAAAAAAGGTATATACCTCGGCTACCTTATCCATGAGGGCCTTAAACTGTCAGTTTCATATGCTAAAATACCATCAGTTTTTGTTATCACAATTGAAAAGTAAAATGTCACAACCTGAACAACCAGACTTGAAGGAGTTGCAGGATTTGATGCATAGTGAAGAACAAGTGGGTAAGCATACCTTACAATGTGGTTTTGATGCTCTAGAAGCCTCGTGTAGAGCTGCTGTTACAGGATCAGTCATACGTAGGCATGCCTGGCTCAAGGAACAAGCCTTGCCTGATCATGTCAAAGCTAAATTACTAGACGCCCCCCTTCAAAAGGATGTACTATTTGGTGCTAATGCTGAGGAGGTGTTAAGGAAAAGGCTAAATCAATGCAAACTGTGAAAGAATTTCTACAGGTACAACCCCCACGTTTTAGTAGAAATTGGCCTTCCAAAAACTGGTCATTTCCTGCCACGGACAGACCCCAAAGAGGCAGATACAGGCACCCGAGGGGCAGAGGACAATCCTCAGGATCGTTTAGAGGCAGACAATGGCAAGCTCCTACACAAATAGGTGGTGAGGATAACTTGCAATCTTTCAGAAAGCAAACCCAATGACTTTCCCCTTTGCATGCCAACCAAGTCTCAAATGGCAGCCCCCTTAGGAGGAAAGCTGGCATTATTTTCAAAAAATTGGCATATTGTCACAAAGGACAAATGGATCCTGGACATTATAAACAGAGGCTACAAATTCCATTTTCACACCCTTCCAAAAATGAGAGGCATGCCAAACCTGCCACACAATCAAAGGGCAGAGGCACAAAATCATAATTACAGATCTCATAAACATGAAAGCTATTCAAGAGGTACCTACGCACGAACAAGGTCAAGGTTTTTATTCCAGGCTATTTCTGGTGCCAAGGAAGGGAAAAGATTGGAGACCTATTTTGGACCTATCCATCCTAAACACATTTCTACTTGTACCAAAATTCAAGATGCTCACTCTACAGCAACTTCTTCCCATGCTGAGCAAGGAGTCTTGGCTGGTAACATTGGACCTCAAGGAGGCATACCTGCATGTCCCAATCAGACAAAATTGCAGAAGGTACCTCAGGTTTCTTGCAGGTTCAACCCATTATCAATTCTCTGCATTGCCCTTTGGCTCATCTACTGCGCCCAGAGTATTCACAAAATGCCTGGCATCAGTAATTGCCTACTGCAGACTTCAAGGGATACAAATATACGCCTATTTGGATGACTGCCTGATCCAAGCAGACAGCAAGTACATTCTTCTGAAATATCTGGCTTATGTAATTATGTTGTTGAACTCTCTGGGATACACAGTCAACAAAAAGAAATCAAGGCTAATACCCTCTCGGAAGATAATTTTCCGGGTTGCCAATTTAGACACAAACACCCAGATGGCCTACCTCACACCAGAGAAGCAGGGGCAACTAATTCAATACTTCAGAACACTAGCAAATTGCACCAGGCTGACTGCAAGGAAAATCCTGCAGGCTCTGGGATTCATGGCATCTTGCATCTTACTAATCCCATGTGCAAAGCTGCATATGAGGAAACTACAATGGTACCTGAAAAACATATGGTCTCAACACAGCCACAGTTTGGAAACAATAATACCACTAATTCCATGTCTACAGAAATAATTTCTGTGGTGGGCTCAAGCATGTCAAACAAACACAGGTCTTCCATTCAGCAAGCCTCTAGCAAATCAAGTCATCACAACAGACGCCTCGGACTACGCCTGGGGGGTGCACATGACAGATCGGTGCATTCAGGACAAATGATCCCAAAAAGAAAAGCACCTTCACATCAATCAAAAAGAAATGCTAGCAGTAATAAATGCTATTATAGCTTTCAAGGGCCTTCTACAACCAGGTCAACTATTGATAAGAACGGACAACACCACAGTTATGTGGTACATAAACAAACAGGGAGGAACACATTCTTACCCCCTATGCAGACTGGCCATGTCACTTTGGAACATGGCCATGGACTTACAAATGGACCTACAAGCACAGCACTTGCCAGGCAAGGAAAACATGCTGTCAGACAACCTAAACAGGAATATGACGGGTCCACACGAATGGAAATTGCATCCAAAAGTTTTTACAGAAATAATCCAAGAATGGGGAAGGCCAGACATAGATCTCTTTGCCTCCCACAAAAAATCATCAATTGACAAAATTCTGCACAAGGGTCTTCCATCCAAAGGCCTGGAGAGTGGACGCTCTCTCTTTCAGTTGGACATCAATGACAGCTTATGCCTTCCCACCTCTTCCTCTGCTGCCCAAAGTTCTATTGAAAACCAGAGCAGACAGACCAAAGATGATTCTCATTGCTCAGGACTGGCCAAGGCAACACTGGTACCCACTCCTGAGGAGCCTGACACATTTGCCACCATGGACCCTGCCTCTAATGCCTCTTCTTCTGACTCGGCACAGCTTCAAAACTCTTCACAGCCAGCTAAAAACACTCAATCTAGCCGCATGGCATAGAAAAGCTTACTCTGCAAAATGGAAACGTTTTTGTGTCTGGAATGAGAGAAAGGGCCAGGATCCTGGAAAACTGAATTTACCTCAAATACTACAATATTTGGCTGAACTGCTAAGCAGTGGACTTTTTCTCCTCCATCAAAATCCATGCCTCAGCCATTTCTGCAGAATACAACACTGATCCACCTTTATTCTCCCACCCTCTCTTAAGACAGTTCCTCAGAGGGGCTAAGAATTTAAGACCTCCAAGGAAACAACCAATACCTGCTTGGGATCTTAATTTCATTCTGGAAAGACTGACCTTGCCTATCTTTGAGCCAGCTGCATCATCAGATTTGCAATATTTGTCCTGGAAAACAGCTTTCCTTCTGGCTATCACCTCAGCTCGTAGAGTTTCAGAACTACAGGCTCTCATGGCTGTCCAGCCTTTTATCATCTTCCATCAGGACAGAGTTTCCTTACGAACCAACCCGTCCTCCTTTATGCCTAAAGTGGTATCCAGGGTAGCTTTAAATCAGGCCATACATTTACCTACTTTTTATCCTAATCCTCAAAACAAAGGGGAGAGATTACTACATTCCTTGGACATCCACAGGCAACTGTGTTATTATTTGGACAGAACAAAGCCTTTCAGAAAATCAGAACAGCTCTTTGTGGCCTATGCGGTAGGAGCTCAAGGAAAGCCAATTTCCAAACAGACAATCTCAAAATGGATAGCCCACTGCATACGCTTTTGCTATTCCTTTCATGGCAAAACTGTACCTACAGGCATTAGAACTCATTCCACCAGGGCCACAGCCACCTCTGCAGCCTTCCTCAGAGGAGTTCCTACCATTATACTCCAAATCTAGAGCAGGCTTTGCCACTGCAGTCTTGCAGGGCATTTTGGCTCCTCCTAGTTCCACCTAGTGCCTACCACCCCTTTCTTAGCTTTGGGATTCTACCCATCTGTTATGACTACAGCTGTATGCACGATGAACATAGTACAGTTTTGTACCTACCATAAATGTAGATGTTAGAGTGCTAATACAGCTGCAGTCCAGGTTTCCCTCCCTCCTTCCCCTCTTGGGACAGGCCTGTAGGCTAACACATCTTCATACAACCTGATTGGGGTATTCATTTATGATGTATTTGCTTGCAACTACTGTATTTTGATTATATTGCACTGCATTATTACACAAATTTATGTATTGCCTTCCTTCTGGGGGCACCTGACATCTGGGGCAAGAAAAACTGAAGAAAATGGCGTCGGCTGGTTCCTTTATACCCCTGTCGTACTGATGTCAGGGAAGAAGCAACGACAACCGACGCCGGACCTAGACTTTGGAATTCGGCCGACCGAGGACCCGCCTGACGGCAGGAGAACCCATCTGTTATGACTGCAGCTGTATTAGCACTCGAACATCTACATTTATGGTAGGTACAAAACTGTACTTTGTCGGTTTTGTGCTGGATTCAACAAACGCACTATTAAGCGTCAGTTTGATTTTGCTTTACATTACTTTGGCCTGAGGTTTAACTATATAATGCTGTCGGAACAACCGACGACCGGAATTCATAAAAAACGCAAGGACAAGGAAAAGGACAGGCATCTGAGGTCCAAAACCGATGACGAAGCCTCTTCTAGGCCAGTCGTCGGTTCTCAGTGAGGTGCTTTCGCAGCCCCAGATACCCGCTATCTCAGAGCCACAGGCCGTATCCGACTCCCACGTGGAGACACCTTGGCCTCTGGAAACTCAAGGTATTGGGCCTGTGGAAACAATTCCCTCAGATGGGTCCAGAGCCACTGTGCAGGCATCGGCTTCTGAGGGTGTTTTCAGACCTTCACAGCTTACTATTAAGCCCTCTGCAGCAGCCAAGGCAAGGTCAAAATCACCATTAAATACAAGAAAACAAGTACAGCATTCTCCAGGACAGTCATCCACGCCATAGAAACAGATGCTTAAAATGGCCGAAGACTTAATTACTTTGATCAGGGGTTCCAATCACCCTCCTGATAAAAGGCCTAGGCAAGACACTGACTATGATTCCTCTGACCAGGTTTCTATTTCCTCTGATTCCTCTAAAGATCAGGGATATTCTCTCCCTCCCTATGAGGATTCTGATACAGAAGAATCTATCCCTTCAGCCTTTCCACCTGAGGATTATTCTTTTGGGGAAACCCTGCACACCATGAGGGAGCATTTCCATTGGGAGAGCCAGGATTATTCAGAATTCAAGAAAAGGCTGAGAGACTTTATTTTATTGCCTCAGAACAGGCCCCTGGCTATCCCCCCTGTGCTTGATATTGTTGATGATGTTTTTTCTGAATCCAGTCTGTCTCCCGATTCTTTACCCCCTGCACCAGTCAAGCCAGACAGGTACTAAAGGGTCCCCGACTCTCATAAATTTCTTTATAAAAACCCTTCTGCTGACTCAGAAACAATTTCTCAGGGTCCTAAAGGGGTTAAGGCTTCCACTGCTAAAAACCCTGTTCCCTCTGATAGAGATTCTAGAGCTCTGGATAGATGGGGGAAAAAGTTTACACTTCTGCTGCTTTGGCTGTAAGGGCTTTAAACTCCCAGTTTCACATGCTTAAATATCAACAGTACCTCATGTTTTTACTAAAACAGAAAATGCTTACAAACTCAAAGTCCTGACAATAAGGAAATGCAGGATTTATTGCATGCAGCTGAACTAGTGGGAAAGCATACTCTGCAATGTGGATTTGATTCATTAGAAGCTTCTTGTAGAGCCACAGTCACAGGCTCTGTCATTCAGAGGCATGCTTGATTAAAAGAACAAAGTTTACCTGAACATGTTAAAGTAAAATTGTTGGATGCTCCACTACAGCATGATACTTTGTTTGGTGTTAAGGCAGAAGAAGTGTTAAAGAAAATGGAGGATAAAGCAAAATCAATGCAGACAGTGAAGGATTTCTTACAGGTTCAACCACCTAGGTTTAGCAGAAACTGGCCTTCAAAAAATTCGTCCTTTCCGGTGTCAGACAGGCCACAAAGAGGCAGATACAGACACCCAAGAGGCAGGTCTCAGCCCCAATGCTCCTACAGACCTAAACAATGGGGTGCTTCAGCCCCCAAAGGTGGAGAAGATAAATCACAACCTTATAGGAAACAGTCCCAATGACTTCCCTCTACAGATGCCAAGCACTTACCTTTTGGCAGCACCCTTAGGGGGAAAGCTAGCACTTTTCACACAAAATTGGCACATAATCACCCAGGACAAATGGGTACTGAATATTGTTTCTCAGGGTTACAGGTTCCACTTTCACACCCTTCCAAAATCAAAAGGTATGCCAGACCTGCCACAAAACCAATGGGCAGAGGCACAAAAAGAAATTGCTGCTCTCATGGATATGGGAGCTATTCAAAGAGTACCACATCAAGAACAGGGACAAGGATTTTGCTTAAGACTTTTCCTGGTACCCAGAAAGTACAAAGCTTGGAGACCAATACTGGACTTGTCAATCCTAAATACTTTTCTGGATGTTCCAAAATTCAAAATGTTAACACTACAGCAACCTCTACCCATACTAGGCAAGAAGGCTTGGCTAGTTACTTTGGACCTCAAGGAGGCATACCTGCATGTACCAGTCAGACAATCTTGCAGAAGATATCTCAGATTCATAGCTGGCTCAATGCATTACCAATTCTCTGCACTGCCCTTTGGCTTATCTACTGCGCCCAGGGTCTTCACGAAATGCCTGGCACCAGTAATTGCATTTTGCAGACAGAAAGGAATTCAAATATATTCCTACTTGGATGATTGCCTTATTCAAGCAGAGAGCAAAGACATTCTACTAAAACATCTGGCGTTTGTCAAAAGATTACTAATTTGCCTAGGGTACACAGTAAACAAAAAGAAATCAAAACTAGTGCCCTCTCAAGAGATAATATTCCTGGGTGCAAGCTTAAATACAACTGCCCAGATGGCTTATCTCACGCCAGACAAACAAAGGCAACTGACTCATTACTTTCAAATGATTGCATCAAAGACCCAGCTCCCTGCAAGAAAAATTCTGCAGGCCCTGGGCTTCATGGCATCCTGCATTCTACTAATTCCATTTGAGGAAATTACAATGGTATCTAAAAAGTGTTTGGACTCAACAATGCAACAGCCTCAAACAATAGTAACTCTTAATTCTCTGTCTTCAACAGGAGTTTCGGTGGTGGTCCCAGGCCTGTCACCACAACAAGGGACAGCCTTTCACCTTACCCACAGCCAGGCAGACAATAACAACGGATGCATTGGATTATGCCTGGGGGGGGCACACATGGCAGGAAAATGTATTCAGGGCACGTGGCCCAAGGAACAAATGCATCTTCACATCAATCAAAAAGAGACACTAGCTGTACAGAATGCTCTGACAGCCTTCAAGGATCTACTGCATTCAGGACAACTATTACTAAAGACGGACAATACCATGGTTATGTGGTACATAAACAAGCAAGGGGGCACACATTCCTACCCCCTCTGCAGGCAAGCCATGACTTTGTGGAATACAGCAGTGACCTATCAGGTACATCTGCAGGCACAATTCCTGCCAGGAACAAAAAACACACTGGCAGACGAACTAAGCAGAAATCTCATGGATCCTCACAAATGGAAACTAAATCCACAGGTCTTTAGCATGATAACAAGGAAATGAGGACGGCCAGACATAGATCTTTTTGCCTCCCCTCACAACTGCCAACTACAGAAATTCTGCACAAGAACTTATCACTCACAAGCATGGAAAGTGGATGCTCTATCATTCAGATGGAAAACCCTGACAGTTTATGCCTTTCCTCCACTGCCTCTTCTTTCCAAAGTGCTCCTAAAAGTCAGACGAGAAGCCAAAAATTATCCTGATTGCCCCAGACTGGCCACGCCAGCACTGGTACCCAATCCTAAAGACCCTGTCTCAAGGCCCAGCCTGGCCTTTACCTCAAATCCCTCGTCTTCTGACTCAACAGAACAATCAGATTCTGCACATTCAACTCAGAACCTTAAATCTGGCTGCATGGCAGGTAATATAGCCACTCAGACCACACCTCTCTCTAAAGCTGTTATGGATGTCATTTTAGAAGCCAGGAGGCCCAGCACTAGGAAATCTTGTACAGAAAAATGGAAGAGATTCTGTGCTTGGAACCAGGCACAAGGACTCGAACCACTTGTTCCAAATATGCCTCAGATTTTACAATACCTAACTGAGATGCTGGACAAAGGCCTATCCTTCTCATCTATTAAGATCCATGTCTGTGCCATTTCAGCTCATTACAATACGGAACCTCCTATTTTTTCACATCCACTACTAAAACAGTACCTCAGAGGGGCAAAAAACATAAGACCCCCAAGGAGAGCACCAGTACCTACTTGGGACCTCAATTTTGTTTTAGAAAAACTCACACTGCCTCCTTTTGAGCCAGCCAGCACTGCTGATATAAAATTCTTATCATGGAAAACTGCTCTGCTCCTAGCAATAACTTCAGCAAGAAGAGTCTCAGAGTTACAGGCATTAATGGCAGTGGAACTTTTCACCATTTTTCATCAGGACAGGGTCTCACTAAGGACAAACCCAAAATTTTATGCCAAATGTGATTTCCAGTGTGGCTCTTAACCAAACTATTAATTTGCCAACTTTCTATCCAAATCCCCAGAATAAGGGGGAGAGTTCTGCACGCTTTGGACATACACAGACAACTACGATTCTACTTGGACAAAACAAAAGCTTTCATAAAAACTGAGCAACTGTTTGTAGCTTATGCTGCAGGATCACAAGGGAAGCCTATCTCAAAGCAGGCAGTTTCAAAATGGATAGGACACTGCATTCGCTTCTGCTATACACAACATGGCAAATCAGTGCCCAAGGGCATTAGGCCACATTCTACCAGAGCAGCAGCCACTTCAGCAGCCTTTCTCAGAGGAGTACCAACCAAAGACATTTTAGAAGCTGCAACCTGGAGTTCAGTGCACGCTTTCACCAAGCACTGCCACTTATCTCTTTACTCTAAATCCAGAGCAGGCTTTGTCACTGCAGTTCTGCAGGGCCTGGTAGCCTCTCCTAATCCTATTTAGGACCAGCCACCCAACCTCAGCTTTGGGATTCTACCCAAGTGTAATGACTGCAACAGTGAAACACGATGAACATAGTCCAGCTGTGTACCTACCATAAATGGAGATGTTCGAGTGTATTCACTGTTGCAGTCCAGGTTTCCCACCCACCATCCCCCTTTTCTATGCTGGCACTTTTCTGTACTTCTCAATTCTATACAACCTTTGTGGTGTATTTGCTTGTAGATGAAGGAAATGTTTATTTTATTACATGCATGCTTTTTGGCATACTTTTTTACAGCCTTCCTATTTGGGGGCACCTGACATCTGAGGCAAGAAAAACTGAAGAAAATGGCATTGGTTGCATCTTTTATACCCCTGGCGCACTGATGTCAGGGAATAGGTGACAGCAACCGACGCTGGACCTAGACTTTGGAACTCTGCCCGACTGTGGGTAGCCTGCCAGCAGGATAACCCAAGTGTAATGACTGCAACAGTGAATACACTCGAACATCTACATTTATGGTAGGTACACAACTGTACTGTCTCCTTAGCTAGATGGATTGCACAATGTATACTGCAAGTCTATAAGGACAAAGGTCTGTCCCCGCCTGGCCCTGTTAAACCTCATTCTACCAGATCTATGGCAACATCTGCTGCTTTTTGGTCTAGGATTTCACTGGATGATATCCGTGCAGCAGCGACCTGGGCAAGGTCACATACATTTATTCCTCATAATAAGTTGGATTTGATCTTTAGAGGGAGAGCATCCTTTGGCTCTGCGGTGCTCAGGAATATCCATCCATGAGGGCCTCCCAGGAGTTTTGGTAGCTGGGGACTCTGTCCCACAGGTTGCAGATAAATGAAGTTAACTACTTCAGATAAAGAAGTTATGTACTTACCATAACGTTCCATCTGAGTAGTTATACTTCAGTTTGTGCAACCATCCCAAACCTGTTCTAGGTTAGTGCTGTTATTGAGTTGCTGATAGTTTGGATAGTGGCAAACTCGATCTGAGGGAAGGTAGGAGATGTGAGGGATTATGGGTAAGGGGAGGAGCTTGGAGCAGATGCTTGGAAAATGTTGCCGGCTTGGATCTGATATGGATCCAAATACCCACAGGTTGCAAAAAATGAAGTATAACTACTCAGATGGAACGTTATGGTGAGTACATAACTTCTTTATTTATCTTCTGCTTCTGAAAGCATTCCTGATTGGCAGGCCTTCAGCCAGAGTTTATTTAACGCCTTTATGGCCCTATGGCCTATTACAACAGGAACCCCTAGCACTGCTCTGCCTCTCCTAAGCCCTAGACCTCCTCTTCCTGAAAGGAGGATAGAAGAACTAAAGAAGAGGAACTGTCTAATTCCTTAGAAGACTCACTATCCTACTTCTCACAGATCTCCTCCCCCCACTGGGATATGAATCTCCGGAAGAAGGCTCCATTGAACCTGACTCCTCCCTAGTGGAGGCTTTCACCTTTGAGGACACTGTCAGCAAAATGAAAGACTACTTTAAGTGGAAATCCTCAGACATGACTGAAGTGCAGAAGAGGTTTTATGAGCTCATACAAATGGACTTCCCTTGTCCTTCTGCTATCCCTGTTGTTTTGCCGGCTTTCCTAGATGCCTTTCATCTGCTTCCATCAATCTGACTCCCAACCTCCAGCCTCACACAGGGCGGACAGACTGTACAAGGTTCCTGAGACAGAGAAATTTCTGCTTAAGTGCCCTCCTGGTGACCTAGCCACTGTCTCCATTTCTACTGATAGGGCCTCCAAACTACTCCCTACTACGACCATTCTTCCAGCTGACAACGACAGCTAGACTATGGAATGGTTGGGGAAGAAAATATACACTTCCGCCACCTTGTCATTCCGGGCCACTAAATACCAGACTGAAATGACCAAGTACTCCTTAGTCCTGATGGACAACGCCACTAAGGAATAGGCTGACATCCCAGACTGTGCAGCCAAAGCTTCCCTGTCATCTTATAGCTCTCACGTCTTCGGTGAATAGACACTCCATAAGATGCATTTGTAATGCAGCTGAAGCCTCAGCTAGGTCAGCTGCATCAGCTCCTGCATTAAGAAGATACTTTTGACTACACCTTCAGCCCCTACCTGACAATTTCAGGGCTAAACTTATTGATGCCCCTTTGGATCACTCTGCCCTGTTTGGCAGAAAAGTGGCTGACCTCTTCAAGTCCCTGCAACAAAAAGGCAAAGAACTGCAGGACCTCAAACACCTGCTAGTCTCGCCCATCTGTAAGTTCCATGGGAACTTCCCGGCCAAGACTCAATTCATTTAGAAAATCTTCTAGACATATGACTCCATCCAGGTGACCCCTAGAAAACAGACCCTCCGGCTAGAGCCTCTCCTTCTTCCAGCCAGAGGCCTCCCTTTCCAGATAGGGCGGGTAGTGTCTAACTACCTGCCAACGTCTTATCCCTCTCCTCCCACATCCCTTCACCTGTCTGCTCATCTCTCTCACTGTCTCCCTGTGTGGTCACTCGTTACTTCAGGCAGATGGGTTCTGTCCATCATCCAGAAGGGTTACTATATTGCCTGGATCACCCTCCCCAGCAAGGCTGGGCACTCCAAAGCCACCCACCAGTCAGTTACCCCTCCTGCGACCAGTACTGCAAATCTTGCTGAAACAAGGCACTATGTAACCAGTGCTTACAGAAACAAAAAGAGGATTCTCCTCCAGAGTCTTTCTGGTCTCCAGAAAGAACGGACCAGGGAGGCCATACTAGCCCTCTCACGTCTCAACCCTTTCTTAAAAGTCCCTACCTTCAGGATGCTCACTCTCCCCACCCTCTTTCCCCCTCCTCCTTACCTCAAGGCTTCATGGCAACCCTGGACATAAAGGATACCTATCTTCTCATCCCAATAAATCCCACTTACAGGAAATACCTGAGATTTTTGGCAGGCTTATCCCAATTTCAATTCTGTGCCTTGCCCTTCGGGCTTTCCACTGCACCCAGGGTACTCACAAATGTCTGGCTCCAGTCATTGCTTACTGCAGGACAAAGGGCATCAAAATATTCCCTTACCTAGATGACCTGCTAATTCAGCCAGACAATCGGAAGACCCTTCTTCACATTCAGGTCCTTTTGTGCCTGTTATAGTCCCTAGGATTTCTAATAAACTTCCCAAAATCTCACCTGGAGCCTGTACAGGACATTGTTTTCCTGGGTTGCAGAATCCGGACAGACCTGATGAAGGCCTTCCTGCCACCAGACAAGGTGGTGTCCCTGACATACCACCTACTGGGTGCCCTTCAAGCATCAGATCTGACAGCAAGGCAGTTCCTGAGGCTTCTGGGTTACATGGCAGCCACCATCCCCATGTTGCCCTTAGCAAGACTGCATATGAGGAAACTGCAGTGGTATCTTCTGTCGGTATGGACTCAGCACTCCTATCACCTGGAATTCAGAGTTCCCCTTCTTCCCTGCTTGAAACAAGAAATGCGCTGGTGGTTGGCTCAGGTGGCCAAGAACCCAGGCCTCCCTCTACAAACCCCCTCACCTGCCCAGACCATGTATACAGATGCTTCAGATCTGGGATGGGAAGCAACTCTAGGACACAGACAAGTGCAAGGTTTGTGGACAGACGCACACAAACTAGAGCACATAAATGTCAGATAGATGAGAAGCTTGCTTTACAAGCCTTCCTACCCTTCCTAGAGCAGGGCCCTCTCAGGATATTCACGGACAACACCATAGTCCTGTGGTACTTTAACCAACAGGGAGGGACGAAGTCACACCTCCTATGTAGACTAGCTCAATAGGTGTGGGAACTGGCCACTTCACAGGGAATTACCCCACAGGTAGCCTACATATACCCTCCCTGCACATCTCCCAGCCAGATTATCTTAGCAGGACCATCTCAAACAACCACAAATGGATGCTTTACAGAGATGTTTTCCTGGATCTGGTCCACAAGTGGGGTATACCTCAAATAGACCTGTTTGCCTCCTCCATAAACAGGCAACTTCCTGGCTATTGCACCAGGACACCTGACCCCAAGGCACTGGCAACAGATGCTTTCTCAATGTCCTGGAAGGAGACGTTTGTTTATGCCTTCCCCCCTTCCCCTTGATTCAAAAGCTGCTGGTGAAGATTCAGTAGGACTCACCAAAAATCTTGCTGGTGACTCCCTGCTGGCCACGACAGCACTGGTTCCCCCTTCTCCTTCATATATCCAGGGGCAATCACCACATGTTAACCCCCTCAGTGGACCTGCTCACACAGCACAAGGGAACTCCGATACACCCACAGTGGCAATCTCTGCACCTCACCCTGTGGTTGATAGGATTTTGATCCCCTTCAGACACCTGTACAACGAGGACATGCTCAATGTCCTGCAGGAGGCCAGGAAACCAAACACAAGAAAGTCTTATCTCTCAAAATGGAAAAGGTTTTCTATTTGGTGCCACAAAAGACTGTTGGATCCGCTGGAAAGAAACATCCCTCTTATCCTGTCTTACCTGTGTGAACTATTGCAGACAAGGCTGGCCTACTCATATTTAAAACCACACTTGTCTGCAATTTCTGTCTACCTCTGGATCCACCCCTTACATCCAGACTTCCTGCTAAACCTTTCCTCAAAGGGGTACTACATTTGAAACCCCCCAGGAAACCATCCTCTACTCCCTGAGACCTTAGCTGTGCATTCGAAAATCACACCTTAGCCCCCTTAGAGCCAGCAGACAAAGCCTCCCTAAAATTTTGCACATGGAAAACTGTCTTACTGGTAGCTCTAACCTCAGCCAGAAGGGTTTCAGAGCTACAAGCTCTAATGGCTACACTACCTTTCTTAGTATTTCACCTTGACAGGGGTTACTCTCAGGACTAACCCGTCTTTCATGCCCAAAGTAGTGAATGACCTATCCTGGAACCAGGCCATTCACCTGCCCACCTTTTTTCCCAATCCGCAGGGAGATAGTGAGAAAATACTTCATTCCTTAGACGTCCACAGACAACTTAGGTTTTATCTACATAAAACCAAGTCCGTTAGGAAATCAGACCAAATGTTTGTCTGCTTCCACCCCAGAGCTCTGGAGAAAGGAGAGACCAAACAAACCATTTTGGCCTGGATCTCCAGGGCCATTTCATTCTTCTTCCTATACCATGGGAAAATCTTGCAGGTCAGTGTCCCCTTTTGAAGCCTTCTTTAAGGGTCTAGACACCAACACACCATACTTGAAGCAGCTACCTGGTCCTCTGCGCATACCTATACCATGCACTACAAGCTGGGCCGTATGTCCAGAGCCAGGGCTGGTTTTGCCAAGACTATCCTACACGGGTTCCTGGAAACCTCTTCCAGACCACCACCCAATCCCCAGTGAGCTTTGGCACTCGCCCACATGTAGAATACTGCAATACTGGAATAGAAGGGCATAAGAAAGTTGTGTAAAATTTTACCATAACCATAGATGTTCTTCTCTTCCCATGTTGCAGTATTCCTTCCCCTCTTGTCAGGTTGCACTTGCTCTCCTGTGTGACACTGGACAGGTTATGCTCTTATAGGACTGGCTCTGACTGGGGTTTTCTGTAGTCTGAGGGCTGGTGCATGCAGACATCACTTTTATGGCCCACGTTCCTGTTGCCACATCAGATGTCTGACACACCTAGAGGGACTGAAAAACTTTGGAAATCCTAGTGAGACAAACTGGAGAGGAAGAAGTGTAAACCCCCATGTAGAATACTGCAACATGGAAGAGAAGGGCATCTATGGTTATGGTAAGATTGTACACAACTTTCCTGGATATATATATATATATATATATATATATATATATATAATGTATTTGTTTTTCACTTAGTGTCTCCCCAGGCTTCTGCTGACACCTAGTAAACAAAAGCAAATAAATAATGCATAATAAAGCCATACATGGAGAGAGAATGCACAAGTATAAAATGGTGCTATAGTACTCTGTACAGAAAATCTAAACTGCTCATAAACATACCTAAACTTCCTTAAATGGTAAGAATATAAAGTTTTATAAAAATAATACAGGAAAAATAAGATGGCATACTTCAATCCTGTCTCGTTTATAATTTCTCCAGGTCTTTTGGGTTTCTAATTCCATGACAGGAATGGACCCCATTCCTAAGTCAAAGTACGATTGTTTCACTCTTTGATATTGGCCAGCAGTGCTCTTCGCAGCACCAGCAATTTGCCCAGTGCTTAAGTGTGCTTCACTGTTCACTGATATGAAGCTATACACTGGATTTCATTAGATGCTGCTTCTAAGCTTGTATTACTTGATAATATGAATGCTAATTGGTAAACAAGACAAGAATCCTCTCGCAAAAAAAAGTCCACGTCTTCTACTGTGTACAGTTACTATGTGAAGTATCACACACCTGTAAACACCATAGCAACTGGATCTCTGCTTAATGACAATATTTGCACTTTGAAAGGTATAAAACTGATCACTCACAAGCCATCAGGTAGACCACAAACTACAAAATTATCTGTGAAGCTTCTATATATGGTTCTCATCCATGATTGACTGGTCTTTATTAATAACCCTTCCATATCTAAATGGTGCCATCTTTCTCTCTCTCTCTCTCTTTTTTTTTTAAACAAATTTATCACATATTTGATTTGCAGCACTAGTTCAGATCTAGTAATAACCATGAAAAAAATCACAGTACATTTTCTGTTGTGTACATGCGTTATACATGTGCTTTCCAACATAATTTTATTCTTTACAGTTGTGCATCAGAATGTACAGATTTACCTTACATTTCTACCAGCATACTTGATGTTCATTGTGTTTCACTGTTGCAGTCATTACAATTGGGTTATCCTGCTGGCAGGCTACCCACAATCGTCCCGAGTTCCAAAGTCTAGGTCCGGCGTCGGTTGCTGTTGCCTCCTCCCTGACGTCAGTGCGCCAGGGGTTTAAAAGGTGCAGCCGACACCATTTTCTTCAGTCTTTCTTGCCGCGCGGTACCCAAAGCAAAAACAGCTCGCAAGTGCCGGTCGGCCAACTCCTGAGATTTTCGAATTTGAGATCCGAAGTTGTCTTTAAAGCTAAGTACCCGGTTGGGGAAACTTTTTTCTTGCTCCAGACCGATGTCAGAAAAAGTTAATAATTGTATTTCTTGTGGGAAGCAAATACCTCATAAGGATTTTCATTCTTACTGTATTCCTTGCCTAGGCCTTGACCACGACGTTGCTAGTTGTCGGTTTTGTGCTAGATTTAACCAACGCACTATTAAGCGTCGGTATGATTTTGCATTTCATTACTTTGGCAGAAGATTCAATTATATAATGTCGTCAGAACAGCCAACTAACGGAGTTTATAAAAAGCGCAAAGAAAAAGAAAAGGACAGGCATCCAAGGTCTAAAACAGATGACGAGGCTTCCGCTAGGCCTGTCGCCGGTTCTCAGTGAGGCACTTTCACAGCCCCTGACACCCGCTACCTCAGAGCCACAGGCCGCTTCCGACTCCCACGTGGAGCCAACTAGGCAACTCAAGGTATTGGACACTCGGAAACTATTCTCTCAGATGGGTCCGGAGCCGCTGAGCAGGCATCTGCTTCTGAGGGTGTTTTCAGGCCTACACAGTTATATGTAAAACCAACTTCAGCTTCAAAGGCAAAGACTAAAGCAGCAATAAAGACAAAGAAACAAGTACAGCATTCTCCTGGACAGTCTTCCATGCCTAAAAATCAGATGCTTAAAATGGCCGAAGACCTAATTACTTTGATCAGGGGTTCCCATCCCCCTCCTGATAAGAGGCCTAGGCAAGAGATAGAATATGAATCTTCAGATCAGGTTTCCATTTCCTCTGATTCCTCTTCTGAACAGGAATATTCTCTTCCTCCCTATGAGTATTCTGATGCTGAAGAATCTATCCCTTCAGCTTCTCCTCCTGAGGATTATTCTTTTGGGGAGAACCCTGCATACTATGAGGGAGCATTTCCACTGGGAGAGACAAGATTACTCAGAATCCAAGAAAAGGCTCAGAGACTTCCTTTTATTACCTCAGCACAGGCCCTTGCTATTCCTCCTGTTTTAGACATTGTAGATGATGTATTTTTAGAGTCCGGCCTGCCTCCTGACTCTTTACCACCAGCTCCTGTTAAGCCAGACAGATACTACAGGGTTCCTGATTCACATAAATTTCTTTATAAAAACCCTGCTACTGACCCAGATGCTGACCCAGAAACTATCTCTCAGGGTCCCAAAGGGGTCAAGGGTTCCACTACAAAAAAACCCTATCCCCTCTGATAGGGATTCAAGGGCCCTGGACAGATGGGGGAAAAAGATTTATACTTCTGCTACCTTGGCTGTAAGAGCTTTAAATTGTCAGTTTCATATGCTTAAATATCAGCAGTATCTTATGTCACTGCTTAAACAGAAAATGTTGACAAATTTAGAATGTGCAGAAAACAAAGAAATGCAGGATTTATTGCATGCAGCTGAACAAGTGGGAAAACATACTTTGCAATGTTGTTTTGATTCTCTAGAGGCCTCCTGCAGGGCCGCTGTTACAGGTTCTGTCATTAGGAGGCATGCTTGGTTAAAAGAACAGAATCTGCCCTATCATGTTAAAGCAAAACTATTAGATGCTCCATTACAGCATAATACCTTGTTTGGTGTTAAAGCAGAAGAGGTGTTGAAGAAAATGGAGGACAAAGCTAAATTTATGCAAACAGTCAAGGATTTCTTACAGGTACAGCCTCCCAGATTTAGCAGGAACTGGCCTACAAAGAATTGGTCCTTTCCAGCGTCAGACAGGCCACAAAGAGGCAGATACAGATGCCCCAGAGGCAGATCACAGCCCCAAGGCTCATACAGGCCTAAAAAATGGGGTGCTTCTACCTCCAAAAGCGGAGAGGAAAAATCACAGCCATACAGGAAACAGTCTCAATGACTTTCCCCTGCCAGCACCAAGCACTTATCTTCTGGCAGCTCCTTTGGGGGGGGGGGGGGGGGACGACTAGCACTTTTTTTCACAAAATTGGCACATGATCACCCAGGACAAATGGGTCTTAAACATCGTATCACAAGGCTACAGGTTCCACTTTCACACCCTGCCAAGGCCAAACGGTATGCCAGACCTGCCACGCAATCAATGGGCAGAGGCACAAAAGCAAGTTTCATCCCTCATGGACACGAGAGCCATTGAGCAAGTACCACAGCAAGAGCAGGGACTAGGATTTTACTCGAGGCTGTTCTTGGTGCCCAGAAAGGACAAAGCCTGGAGACCAATACTGGACCTGTCTATCCTAAACACATTCCTGGATATTCCGACATTCAAAATGTTGACTCTGCAGCAGCTTCTGCCCATGCTGGGCAAGAAGGCTTGGCTTGTGACTTTAGACCTAAAAGAGGCATACCTGCATGTCCCAATCAGACAATCATAGGTTCACACTAGGCTATCTGCCCTAGGGCATTTATAAGCCTAGCCAGTGTGTGTTTGGCTTTCGCCACCCATTTTAAAATAATTTTGCTATGCCCTTTTTCGAGGTTAGTGTACTGTACCTCTGTCTAACAGTGACACAGAAGTGATACCCGGAGTAAACCTACGATCTCCCATCCACTCATCAAGATTCCTCTTGAAGAGAGTCAATGAGGGACTCTGCCTAACCTGGATTGGGATTTTATTCCAGAGTGAAGGGAGCCTCTGGGTTATGAATCTGTCCCTCCACAATATCCTATTTATTTCAGTACTGAGGTTCAAGTCTCTCGTGCGTAGCTCAATGGGATTTGGATTTTCTGAGGTGCAGCATGTCCATTAATTCCGGGTTGGACATGGCTTTATACGTCAGGCACAGATCGACTCTGAGCAGGCGGTATGCCACTGTGTAGAGCTGGAGTTTCTTTAACCGGGCAGCATATGGCATCTGTTTGAGCCCTTTGATCCTCTTTGTGAGGTACTTTTGAGGTCTTTCCAGTTGCTGCAGGTGTCTGGTAAGGTACATCCCAAAAGGGGCATTGTACTCGATTATGGGCTTGATGAGGGATGAGTAAAGAGGTACGATGACCTCCCCTGATCTAGATGTGAATCCCTTCATGATTAGGTGGGCTATATAAAATGTTTTTCTAACCACTTTGGCCACGTGGTTGTCATATGCGAGATTGCTATCAGCTTGGGTCCCCAGGTCCCTAATTACTTCTTCTGTACTTAATGGATTACCACCTATGTGGTAATTTGTGGGCACTTTGTTTTTGCCAAAAGGGATGACTATACACTTTTTGGCATTTAGCTTGAGGCCATGGCTCTGGCTCCAGTTGTGTGTTTCTATGAGGCCCTTTTGCAGGATGCTTGTGTCGGCTGGAGTGTCGATTATGGCGCCCAGTTTGCAGTCATCTGCAAACTTGGTCAGCCACAGTCCTTCCGTGTTGGCCAGGACCTCCGAGAAATATATACCGAACAAGAGAGGTCCCAGGACTGAGCCTTGTGGGATGCCACTTGTAACTGGTTTGGAGTCTGACATGTCTCCAGCAATTCTAACCATGTGGGTTCTGTCCTTGAGCCAGTTTGCAACCCATCTAGTGACATAGGCGTTTATATTTAAGCTGGTGAGATTATCTATAATGCCCGAGTGGGGTATTGTATCGAAGGCTATCATGCAGAAGATACCTCAGATTTATAGCTGGCTCAATGCACTACCAATTCTCTGCACTGCCCTTTGGCTTATCTACTGCACCCAGGGTCTTCACAAAATGCCTGGCACCAGTAATTGCATTTTGCTGATAAAGAGGAATACAAATATATCCTTACTTGGACGACTGCCGTATTCAAGCAGAGAACAAGGACATTCTACTACAGCATCTGGCGTTTGTAAAAAGATTATTAGCAGGTCTAGGGTATACAGTAAACGAAAAGAAATCAAAACTCGTACCCTCTCGAGATAATATTCCTGGGTGCAAGCTTAAATACAACTGCCCAGATGGCTTATCTCACACCAGACAAACACAGACAGCCGACTACTTATTTCAAAATGTTGGCAACAAAGACCCAGTTATCTTCAAGAAAAATTCTGCAGGCTTTGGGCTTTATGGCATCCTGCATTCTGCAAATTCCATATGCAAGACTGCATTTGATGAAACTTCAGTGGTATATAAAAAGTGTTTGGACTCAACATTGCCACAGCCTGGAAACAATAATTACCCTCATTCCCTGCCTGCGACAGGGGTTTCGATGGTGGCCAAAAGCCTGTCACCACAACACGGGACAGCCATTCACCTTACCCACAGCCAGGCAGGCATTGACAACATATGCATTAAGATTATGCCTGGGGGGCCCATATGGCAGGAAGATGTATTCAGGGCACATAGTCCGCAAGTCAAATGCATCTACATATCAATCAAAAGAGATGCTAGCTGTTCAGAATGTCCTGACAGCCTTCAAGGATCTACTTTATTCAGGACAACTACTGATAAAGACGGACAATACTACAGTAATGTGGTACATAAACAAGCAGGGGGGCACACATTCCTACCCCCTCTGCAGACTAGCCATGAACTTGTGGGACACAGCATTGATTTACCAAGTACGTCTGCAAGCACAATTCCTGCCAGGAAGGATAAATACTCTGGCAGACGAACTAAGCAGAAACGTAATGGATAATAATCCACAGAGGCACGAGCTCAACCAAGCAGCACTTTATTGCACAAAGACACACTGGTTCTCCAACACTCTTGGTGTTGGAGAACCGGTGTGTCTTTGTGCAATAAAGTGCTGCTTGGTTGAGCTCATGCCTCTGTGGATTATTATCACTGTGTTTGTTCTGGTTCCTGGTTTGAAAAACCTAATTGATCCCCACAAGTGGAAATTGGATCCACAAGTCTTCAGCATGATAACAAGGAACTGGGGATGCCTGGACATAGACCTATTTGCCTCCCCTCACAACTGCCAACTACAGAGATTCTGCACAAGGACTTATCACAAGCAAGCATGGAAAGTGGATGCTCTATCTTTCAGCTGGAAAAACCTAACAGTATATGCCTTTCCTCCTATGCCTCTCCTCCCGAAGGTACTCCTCAAGGTCAGACAAGAGAAGCCAAAAATGATACCGATTGCCCCAGACTGGCCCCGCCAGCACTGGTACCCAGTCCTAAAGAGCTTGTCTCAATGCTCAGCTTGGACATTACCTCAAATTCCTCACTTATTGACTCAACAAGACGGTCACATACTGCACGGCCAACTCGGGACCTTAAACCTTGCAGCATGGTGGATAATGTAGCCATTCAAGACGCATCTCTCTCTAAAGCAGTGATGGATGTTATTTTGGAGGCCAGGAGGCCTAGCACCAGAAAATCTTATGCAGAAAAATGGAAAAGATTCTGTGCTTGGAACCAGGCACAAGGTAGTGACACGATTGTTCCAAATATTCCTCAGATTTTGCAATACTTAACTGAGATGCTGGATAAAGGCCTTTCCTTTTCATTAATTAAAATTCATGCCTCTGCCATTTCAGCTCATTACAATACGGAACCACCTATTTTTTCTCATCCATTACTAAGGCAGTACCTCAGAGGAGCCAAAAACATAAGACCTCCAAGGAGAGCACCAATACCTGCATGTGACCTCAACTATGTCTTGGAAAAACTCACATTGCCTCCATTTGAGCTAGCCTCTGCAGCTGATATAAAATACTTATCCTGGAAAACAGCTCTGCTCCTAGCAGTTACCTCCGCTAGACGAGTCTGAGTTACAGGCACTCATGGCTGTGGAACCTTTTATCATTTTCCATCCTGACAGGGTTTCTCTGAGGACAAACCCTACATTTATGCCTAAGGTAGTGTCCAGTGTGGCCCTTAACCAAACAATTCATTTGCCTACCTTTTACCCAAACCCGCAGAATAAGGGTGAGAGACTTCTGCATTCTTTGGACAGTCACAGATAGCTACGCTTCTACTTGGAGAGAACCAAAGCTTTCAGAAAGGCTGAACAACTTCTAGTGGCATATGCTGCAGGGTCACAAGGAAAGTCTGTCTCAAAGCAGACTATTTCAAAGTGGATAGGCCACTGCATTCGTTTCTGCTATTCACAGCATGGCAAATCAGTGCCTAAGGGCATTAGGCCACATTCAACCAGAGCAGCAGCCACTTCAGCAGCCTTCCTCAGAGGAGTACCAACCAAAGACATCTTAGAGGCTGCAACTTGGAGTTCAGTACATACTTTTACAAAGCACTATCACTTACCTCTCTACTGTAAATCCAGGGCAGGCTTTGCCACTGCGGTTCTGCAGGGCCTGATAGCCTCTCCTAATTCTATTTAGCACCAGCCTCCCAAACTTAGCTTTGGGATTCTACCCAATTGTAATGACTGCAACAGTGAAACACGATGAACATAGTTCAGTTGTGTACCTACCATAAATGTAGATGTTCGAATGTATTCACTGTTGCAGTCCAGGTTACCCTCCCAATTTTCCTTGCTGGGACTTATCTGTACTTCTCTATTGTATACAAACCTATGTGGTGTATTTGCTTGTAGATGTAGGAAAAGTTGTTTTTTGTGTATGCATGCTTATTGGCATAATTTAGCTTACCATTTTTGGGGCACCTGACATCTGGGGCAAGAAAAACTGAAGAAAATGGCGTTGGCTGCATCTTTTATACCCCTGGCGCACTGACGTCAGGGAGGAGGTGACAGCAACCGACGCCGGACCTAGACTTTGGAGCTCGGGCCGACTGCGGGTAGCCTGCCAGCAGGATAACCCAATTGTAATGACTGCAACAATGAATAAACTGGAACATCTACATTTATGGTAGGTACACAACTGTACTTTTTAGTCCTCTATTTGAGCATTACTTTGTATATATTTTTCCCAAATGCAACACTTATTTTTGTGAAAATTGATTCCTCTATTTTTTTAATGATCCCATCTTTCTCTTTTTTTCTGTACAATATGTAGAACTTTATTTACAGCAGGTTTAATCTGTGATTTCTACTTCTGTGTAATTGTTTTAACTGCTAAAACTATTAAACTAAGTAAGGCTTTAGTATGGTTCAACTATTCTAAACCAAGTCACTAATTTAGTAGCTTCATCTACTTGTTTAATATAACATGTTCCTCCAACAGCTAACAGCTGTGTTAGAATATTCTGCAGGAAGTCTTTAAACTCCATTAATTCCTCACATTCCTATTATTGTGCTCCCAGTTTGATTACTTACTCCCTTCACATCTGCAACATATGCTCTTTGCGATGGGAAAAAACTATGAAGTTTACTTGGAGTGTAAATGTACCAGTGTAAACATTCCTATGCAAATATCCTGAATTTTCAGGATGGAAATTGTATACCAAGAGGCCTTATAAATTTCATTCCGTTGTTTTGTAATTTGTCCTTCTAATCTTCACTCTAGTCTTTTCTGATTTCTTCTGACTGATTCTTACAGTTGTCATGTAAATATCCTACAATCCTTAATAATTATCCCTTTCTTAATAGCTTTATCTGTTCTTGGTTTCACTAAAACCCTATTTGAGCCGGGCTTTCATTTAATACTCTCTTCCTCACCTCATGTTCCTCCATCATTCCTTGATAGGGAAAATAATCTCTGAACTGCAGCTCAGACTGTCTTCTTTTCACTCTCATGTTTCCCTTCCAACGTACTTGCTCCCAGTAGTACATTTCCATTATTGGTTTCCTCCAGTTATTTCCTGCCATCTGTTGCCTATTTTCTGCACTTAGTTGAATGTATTCTTATCAGCAATATTTCTTTTCTCCAGTCTTGTCACCGGTTTAGTTTTCATAAGGTAGTAGATCACTTTATAAAAGTAATACTCTGTATAATTGTCTATTCTTCCAATGGACTTGTCTCTAAAGCCTTAACCTGTCTGTGTCCATCATACTTGCACCTTGCTCTATTATCATAGTTTTAAAACCTTCATGTATATCCTTCTGCTTGACCTGTATGCAAGTCTCGTTTGCGTAAAATATCCCATGAAGTCAGGAAATCCTAAACCCCCCCAATTAAATAAGGATAATTAATGTATACTAATTTAATCTTGCCCTTTTCCCTTCCCAAATGCTTTTTTTGTCACACACAACTTTCCCCTTGCCTGATAAAATTGTACCTGGCCTCTAGGAACCAATAATGTTTTCATTGTCTGTATCTTAGTGTCCATGTCTGATTTCTGATACATAGATTGTTACTAGGCTAACGACCCTGGGGACCTTGTGCGAAAACTTAACTAGGCTTAGAAAGAATAATGATGTCCTGTATCCTAATAGGACATTGAGGGCCAAGCATTTAGAAGCTACCTCTGTCCCTAAGGGACATGGTTGCCAGGCCAGGTGTAAATTTCCTATTCCCTATCTAATGGTCTAGGTTGTATTTATGAGAACCTTGTTCCATACCCAGATAGATCCCTGATCACTGGGTCGACATTTAGGGACATATTATCAGCATGATTATTAGCCAGGATGGTCAACTTCCCAAAGGGTACAGTTATACATTTTTTAACATTGAGTTTAAGACCATGGCTTTGGCACCATTTGTTAGTCAGAGATAGATGACCTTGAAGAATGCTAGTGTCTGCAGAGGAGCAGATAATAACCCCCAGCTTGCAATGATCTGCAAACTTAGTTAGCCGTAAACCTTGAGCATTTGCGTTCATTTCAAATAAATAGATGCTGAAAAGGAGTGGACCCAGTACTTAGCCCTGGGAAACTCTGCTAGTGACTAGCCTCTTGGTGGAGGTGGCCTCACCTATTTTGACCTCCTGGGTCCTAGCAGTAAGCTATTTGGCTATCCCGCGGACAATAAAAGGATTTATACCTAAATTAGTGAGCTTGTCTATAATGCTTGAGTGGGGTATTCTATCAAAAGCCTTGGCCAGGTCAAGGTAAACTGTGTGTACAGACTTGCCTTCATCCAGTGGTGACCCTCTCAAAAAAGTCCACCAGATGTAATAGGCATGACCTTCCTGTAACAAAGCTGAACTGTGATGGGCCCTACATTTGCTGGTTACTTACGTCCTCATTTATCATGCTCATGATGATTTTTCCATCGGCTTACATATGAGGCAGGTAAGACCTATGGACCTGTAGTTATCCAGATCGGTGGTTGGCCCACCTTTGTGCAGGGCAATGACTGTAGCCATATTCCATTCCTTCAGCACACAACCTGACTGAAGGCTGCAATTGAAAAGTGACTCAAGTGGACCAGAGAGGTCACGTTTCATGCTATTTATTAAACATCCTGTGATGTTATCGGGGTTCGTCAGTAAACTGTTTTTAGACTTGGAAAGTGCATTGATGACCTGTTCCCTAATGATTGTTGGGAGGATTGTGGTATGTGGCATATCGGGGGGGTGGGGGTGGGGGCGAATTTGAGCTGAACATGTCATCCAAAAGGTTGGCAGTTGCCTCTGGTTTAGTGTCGGTTATGCCATTTACAACAAGTTCTGTGCATTGTTGTGTAGCTCACATGAGGTTACGGACATAGCTATAGAAAGTTTGTGGCTGTCTTTTACCTGAGAAGCAATTTTTTCTTCAAATTTAGCCTTCAAAGTATTAATTAACCCACTTAGCTGCCAGTTTAGATTTGTCAGGGGGATTTTAGTATGTATGGCTTTGTTCCTCCTACATTTGGCCAGGCTTTTTTTTTTATTATTGTATAACTGATTTGATATTGTGATTCCACCATGGTGGCTTGTCTCTTGAGTTTGCCTTGTTCTTGATATGAGTGGGCACAGCTAACTGTATAACAGCTGTCAATGTGGCTGTACAAAGATTTTGTAAATAGCTGAGCATATGCTATGGGGTTTAGTGGGTTTGGGATGCTCGGAATTTAGTCAATGTGTTGATTAGTAGAGAGAGGTTAGCCTTGGAATATTTCCTAAAGGTTTTTGTTTCAACTGATCCCTGTATTTAATTTTTATTTCAAGTAATACTGCCTTATGGTCAGCTCTGATCAGTGAAGACATTATGTTGAGTGAGGAACATCGGCCCACCATGTATGTAAGTACAAAGGCAAGGATGTTTATACCCCTGGTAGGGGAAAGAACCAACTGTTCCAGGATGTTGGTATTAAAGTTTCGGAATCACTGGGCTTGTGCATTAGAAGCGGTATAGGATTCCCTATAGAGGAGTAGTTGAGATCCACCATGAATACCATTGTGGGGTAAACAGTGAAGGATTCCTAGTACATTGAGATAGGTAGTATGAGTTTCCTGAGACATGGAGGAGGACTTCTAGGTTATAAGGATATGGAATGAGACCCTGTTTATGGTGAGCTGCATATGTATGAGTTCCAGTAGGTCATACACTTTTTAACTAATCTGGATGTGGAGTATAGACTGAGACTCCTTCACCTTTAGTTGCTTCCTGTGCTTTAGCAGGTAAAAGGTGTAAAAGTTATTGTTGGTTTGTATTGCTGGGATACCCTCAGTGACTTTAAACGATTTTACGATTTTTCCATTACTACACAGATGTCTACACTTTCCAGGGAGAGAAAGCTTTGCAAGGAGTAGAGTTTTTAAGACTTCTAGCACTAAGCAGTATCATCTTCAGATAGCCCTCCATAGGTTCACTTAAGTGAGAAGGTTAATCATTTTGGCATTGCCTAAAAAAGTCAGTATGGGGGTGGGAAAAGGTCTTTAGCAGTTTCTGAAAGCCTAAAAGGGATAAGTGCAGACCATCCCTGGGAAAGCAGTGTGGTCTGTCAACCATACCCTCCCAGGCCGTCTAATATTGTATGCCGTTGGGCTGACACCAGAAGCTAAGCCAGCTGTTAAAATCATTATTTTCTGTTGGTAACTTGACATCATTTTTGGAGAAAGTAGTATGCTGCTCACTGCTAGGCTCATACCTGCCTGAGACTCACAATCAATGAGCTGGATCATGTCTCACTTTATATAGTCAAGGGAGGTACGTTTCGGTCATTGACACCCACATGGACTGTGACAGAGTCATACTGGGACCTGTGGTTCAGTGACTTGAGTGACTGTGTGACATGACTGATCCTAGCCCCGGAAAAGCAGCTAACCATGACTTTTTCCTTATTCAGTCTTGTGGGGGGTACATTGGTTGTACCTCACTATAGAATCACCAGTGACCAGGAAATTTGGCTCTGTGCTGGTTTGCCTTAAGGGCTTAGCAGTAGCGGCATTAGATACAATGTTGCTGTGTGTAGCTGTAGGTAGAGTTTTAATAGAGTGTTTGTGTGATGGCTGAGGACCCTTTCTTTGATTGTACTGTGCGGGAGGACTTAGTGTTTTAGGAAGGTTACCTGAAAGTGCCTTAGCATAAGTAATTTTATGTGTAGTGTCTTTAACCAGTGTAATAGACATGATGCAAGTGTCACTGACAACCTCTCTAGTATTAGTTTTGGTTGTATAAGAGAGTTTTGCATCCAGGATTAGTGTATTTACTCCTCTCACATACTTTAGCTGATGTCCTTCAAGGATGCATCTGCAGTCCTTACAAATGGGTTGTCCTGTCGTCAGGCAGCCCTTCGGTCGGCCGGATTCCAAAGTCTGGGTCTGGCCTCGGCTGGTGTCGCACTTCACCCGACGTCATAGCTGCAGTTATTCGGGTATAAAGGCATCAGCAGATGCCATTTTCCTCAGTCTTTCTTGCCGCGTGGCGCCCGAAGCAGAAGCTGTTTGCAAGTGCCGGTCGGTCAGAACCAGAGATTACTACTACTGAAAACTACTTCGAAGACTTCTAAAAAGCTAAGTACCCCGTTGGGGACTCTTTCTTGCCTCAGCCGATGTCAGAAAAAGTGAATAACTGTTTAACTTGTGGGAAACAAATACCTCATAAAGATTTCCACTCTTACTGCTTACCTTGTCTAGGCCCAGACCACGACGTCGCAGCTTGTCTAGCCTGTGCTTCTTTTAACCGGCGGACGCTTAGACGTCGGTCGGAGTTTGCTGAGGAGTTTTTCGGCTCCGATTTTGCTTATATTATGCCGTCGGATCCTCCGACTTCGCAAATATCAAAAAAAACGCAAGGAAAAGGACCGACACTCGCGGTCCGCGGTTTCGGCCGAAACCACGGTTAAGCCAACCGCGACTGTCTCGGTTTCGGCTGAAACCGAGCAAGCGGTTCCTCCTTCAGCCGAAAACTTTCCTCCTGCCGAGGCCTCTTCTAACCTCGTGGAATCGGCTTCTGATATCCCACCTACTGTTACAGTTTCTCAGGAATTATCAGACACTATTCCCTTGGATATTTCAACCCCTGCACGTGGAGCTGCTAGGCCACCTGCAGCCATGTCCATTAAGGCCTTTGCCAGGGCTAAAGCAGCTAAAACTACTAAATCTGTGCCTGCTAAGCCCCCCTCTCACAGGCCTAGCTCTAGTTCACAAATGCTTAGTTTAGCACAGGATCTCATTTCTTTAATTCGAGGATCACAACCTCAACCAGACAGGGCCACTCACCCGCCTCCAGAGAAGAGGCCTAGAGCAGAGCCCCCTGAGCCAGTGTCTACTGATGATTCTTCTGATGACTCTAATGATACAGACCCTCCAGAGGCCCCATACTCAGTGTAATAGACATGATGCAAGTGTCACTGACAACCTCTCTAGTATTAGTTTTGGTTGTATAAGAGAGTTTTGCATCCAGGATTAGTGTATTTACTCCTCTCTCATACTTTAGCTGTTTTGTTAACACTAAGTGGGTTGTCGGTGTACATGAGACAGTTCCTACAATGCCTCAGAATAGTATCATAGGAGGTTACTATGGTAATGGCCCTAGGACCCTTACAATCCTACAAAACAAACTAGTAAAGCTTAAAGAAACTTAAATAAAATAAAAATAAGCCACTGACTGCAAAGTACTCCACAAGAAGACAATTTCTTAACTTCCAGATCAATAAAATAAGCACTTTTGTCTTATTTCAATGAATAAAACTTCATCAAAGTAATACATTACTCCATTGCCTTATATACACAAATTGGACATAATCACATGGTTGAATCAATTAAGGAGTTAAAGGACAAACACCTAAGGTAACAAATTGTTTAAACATATGATGTTAAAATTAATTAAAAATGCCCATTGGGAAATATTAATTATTAAAAAGCCATTTAAAAACAATGAAAAATAGTGGGAAACATTATCCAGCATCAAAAAACTTTGAGAAGTATTCATAATAAAAATATCTATGTCAGCAACCGTAAACAGGTTAAAGACAAGTTAAAAGAATATGCAGAAATCTATATGGGTTTTTCCTAATAAACAGTTGTAAGCTTGCGTTTCATATACGTAATAGTCCTATACTGTTAACATACATTGTTTACACATTTTTAAAACCATTGACATGAACCGAGAATGTTATGTAGTCCTATCTCGCCTACATTCTTCACTTGTGGGTTCGGAGCCGAATGTCGGCTCCGACTCGGCCTATTTACTAGCTCGAAAGTCTTTGATTGGTTGGGCTAAGATGGTATCCCACAACACACTGCTCCACATTCCCAGATCTCGTTTGCCGCTTGTAGAGCTCAGACGTGGTCTCGACTTGGCTGTGGCTAAGTATTGAAAAAGTCTATTTCTTGTGGAAAATTTTTCGCTAATTCTTGGCTAAAATAATTGTGTTACTCATTAGAGTGGTTTAGTGGTGTTGCTGCATTGTTTTTGTAGAATGCGAGTGTGTTGTGTGTGGTATCCCTTACACCCTCGGGCTAGGCCCATTTAAGTTAGAGGATCTAGTCCTCCTCGTGTACTTGTCTGGTTAATTTTTCTTACTTTACGTTGAGAACCGTTTTAGTTAGAGGTTCTCCCCTGTGCCTTGTTGTGTTTCTTCGTGTTCTCTGCTTCTGTGTTAGTGGTTTCCCACATTTTGTTCGGTAGCGGCTGCTACTAGTTGTTAGAATGTCTAAAGAACAAAAAGAGCATAAGCCGTCGGGCTTTAAAAAGTGTAACAAGTGTGCCTACAAAATGTCTGTCACAGACGGACACTTGGTCTGTGTTTACTGTCTTGGAGCCATCCACCTTCAGGAGTCGTGCAGTTTCTGCCACGCCTTCAGTCCCCGGGTGCTCCAAGAGAGGAAAAACAAATTGATTCTAAAGGGACTGCTAAAACCGTCCTTTGAGGAGGATTTAGGTTCGGCTCCCAGTTGAAGTCTAAATCCTCCAAATCCAAGAAGAGGTTGCCAACTCCATCTATTGTTTCGGAGCCACCTTCTAAAATTTCCATTGTGGAATCTGCTTCCTCGGCTCCACCGACTTTGGGGCCGCAGGAGGCAACTGTATCAACTGAGTCTGCGTCCACTCCAATAATTTTGGAACCGATTCGGAGCCGGTTGCCAAGTTTAAGGCATGCTTCTCCAGATAGGAGGTCTGCTTCTCCATCCATTTCCTCCAAATCCTCCAGGCTTTACGATTTTGATGTAGATAGGGTGGTACAGAGGCTCCTACAGTCGCCGGTGTTGGCCAAACTTTTCTCGGCTCTGACCCAGCTCTGTTGGTTGTACCTGCTATTCCTCCTCCGAGCGCATCCTTGTTGTCGGAGCCAATAAGTTCCGCTCCGAGGGATGTTCCTGTGCCGACGCCGATCCCCCAGCAGGATTTATCGGTGCCAGCATCGGCTCCGACCCTGTCTGCTCCGTCCACAGGGTTCGAGACTCTGGTCTCCTCGGTCGGGTCCGAGGGGGATGTCTCGGAGCACCAGTCAGTGCCGAGCCTTCCCCTTGGCGCCTCGGCTGCGGGGACTCTGGTCCCGGTTATGGCCTTGGAAGGTGGTCAGTCCTCCGATTCGGGAGGTCCCGCCTTCGAGGCTATGCGGAGTGCACTGGCTAGGTCAGCTACTTCTCTCGGATCGGTCCTTCCGTCCCCTACGACACAGGCGAGAGCTTCTGACATCCACCTATCCTTAGATAGCAGAGTGCAGGGGCCTAAGGATACCCCCATGAGTGGTCCCCTTCTTTCTGAGGGGCCCTCCGAGTCTGTGCCTGATGAACCCCCCAGAAAGAAAGCTTGCAAGAGGAAGCACATAGACTCCCAGGACGAGTCCCTCACTTCCGATACTGTCCTTGAGGAGTCGGAGGGGTCCCCTAAGTCTTCCTCTGAGGATGTTTCGTTCTCCGATATCCTGGAGATCTTGAAACAAAGAGGAGACTGGCCTTCCAAAACCCCCTCCGAGGAGGAGTCAGTATTCCTTAAGGCCTTTGGTGCACAGCCCTCCCCCTCCTGGGTGTCTCCACCCTTCGACGAGCTCCTGGACCTTATTTGTCGAAGGGTGTGGGAAGCCCCTGATTCTGTGGAGCCGGTTCCTCGATGCCCCAATAAATTTTTGTCTGCCCCCCCCCCACCAAGGGAAAGAATTTTTGACAAAGGGAGTCCCTGTAGATGCTATGGTGGTGGCGGCTGCCACACAGAAGGAAGTTGCTGAGTCTTCCTCTTCGGTCCATCCCCCTAACAAGGAGTCTAGGACTATGGATTGGTACGGGAAGCGTACACTGTCTTCAGCGATCTTTTTCTTGCGGTCGCTGAATTATTTGTCTCATTTCACGTGGCTCCAGAGAGATCTCCTTAAAGAGTTAGGAGATACTCTAATGGGTAACGTGCCTGAGGCGGTGACTCAGACTTTTAACACTCGGCTCTCTACCCTCAACTCCATTGCTAACTCGTCCATAATTTCGTACGCGGCCGAGGAAGCTAGTAGGGCGGCTAGTTCAGGGGTGGCCCTCAGGAGGCAATCCTGGCTACGCCTGTGTCATTTTGCGGAGGCCTTTAAGTCTTCCTTTACTGATGCCCCCTTCGATGGTTCCTCCCTGTTCGAGACCAGAGTCAAAGACACACTCACCAGGTGCGAGCAAGAGGGAAAGACCTTGTCTGCCGTGGGAGTCCATTTTTCCCTCCCATTGAGGCCTTATCCCAAGGCTCAGCGAGGGGGAAAGATGTGGTTCAAAAAATCGCAAAGGTCCTTTCCTACTGCACAGGGTGAAACCCCCCCCCCCCGAGGCAGGGGAGGGGTGTCGTATTCATGGAGACGTCGCCCCAGAGGCAGAGGGCGCCCCCGCAATTCGGGGGACCATGATTCCTTCCGCGGTTCCCCATACTCTCATTCCTGAGGGTGTGCCCGGCTGTGCTTCTCCGAAGCCAGTCGGGGTCAAATTTCCCAGTATCCGGAAGCCTGGGTCAACATCACCCAGGACAGATGGGTATTGGGGATAATTGCTGGAGGTTACACCATCCCATTTCACTCCACACCTCCTCCCGTCAAAAGGATCCCAGACGTTCCACCCAGTCAAAGGGGTCAGGCAGCAACAGAGGCTTCTCAGCTGCTAGAAAAAGGAGTCGTCCAACCAGTCCCCCCAGACCAGACCAGATCGGATTAGGGACTTACTCGAGATTCTTTTTGGTGCCAAAAAGAACGGGGGACCAGAGACCCATTTTGGATCTCGGCTGACTCAATCATTATGTACACAAGTCCAAATTCCGGATGGTCACGCTGCAATTGATTCTCTCGTTATTGGGAAAGGAAGTATGGATGTGCTCCATCGACCTGAAGGATGATTATTACCACATCAAAATGGACAGAGCATCCAGATGTCATCTACACTTCCGGCTGGGAACCAGGCACTTCCAGTTTTGAGCCCTGCCCTTTGGTCTCACCACAACCCCCAGGGTGTTCACCAAGTGCATGGCAGTGGTGATGGCTCACTTGAGACGTCAAGGATTCCAGGTGTTTCCTTACCTGGACGACTGGCTCCTATCCACCCCCACCAAGCATCTACTTCTTCAAAAGATACTGTTATCGATCTTTATCACCAGTTACGCCTCACAATAAACTGGAAAAAATCTGCCTTGCTACCCTCACAGCATGTCTCATTTATAGGAGCAGAGTTGAACACTATTCGGTTGAGAGCGTTCCTACCTATTGAGAGGATCACAGGGTTACAACAACAGGTTCGGATGATGATGCCTCTGGCACGCGTGAGGGCAAGACTTGTGCTTCAGTTACTGGGGACAATAGCATCCACTATCATGATGGTCCCATTAACGAGGGTGCATATGAGGATCCTACAATGGCTCCTATTCACCCAATGGTCCTTTCAAAGACTACCACTATCCCATCCGATCTTAATCACAGGCAAATGCAAGCAGGACCTTGGTTGTTGGCTATGCACCAACAATTTAGATGGAGGGAAACCCTTTGTTTCACCCAACCCAGTGGCCACAGTGACAACGGATGCCTCCCAGATAGGGTGTGGGGGGCATTATCTCGGCAGGATGGTCCAATACACGTGGCAGGAGCATGAGATAGACTTGCACATAAATGTGGAGATGAGGGCAGTGCTCCTAGCGTTGCAGGCGCTTCAAGATGTCCTCCCCTTAGGGACTATTGCGATACACTCAGACAATATGTCAGTAGTGTGGTATCTCAACAAACAAGGAGGAACCAGATCGTACCCACTATGCAGGGAGGCCATGAGAGTGTGGAATTGGGCGATAGCTACCCAGCGGGCCTTGGTGACAACGCACATCCTGGGGAAAACCAATGTGATCACAGACAGGCTAAGCAGGGCGATCCTCATGCCCTACGAGTGGTCCCTGAACCGCCAGGTGGCGGACAGCATATTCAGCAAATGGGGTCAGCCTTGCTGCAACTTGTTTGCCAGTCCTCTCAATGTGAAATGCAGTGACTACTTCTCGCTGATCCACCCCACCAGGAGGATCTCCAAGGGACGATCTGGTGCACAATTGGCCCTCGGGTCTGCTGTATGCTTTCCCTCCGTTCCCCCTCATCTCTAAGGTGATCCAGAAAGCGCTATCCTTGGGAAGCAGATTGATTCTGATCGCGCCACACCGGCCTCGACAAGTATGGTTCCCCTTCCTTCAACCTTACATCGTGGATGCTCCTTGGACTCTGGACCCTTGTCCAGACTTGCTGACACATATGTCGGGACAGTTCCACTCTTCCCTGGAGACCATCCGGCTGACCGCCTGGTTACTCCACTTCCATCCGTAGTCAGGTGTCACGATTTTTCTCCTGACGTAGTCCATATTCTTTCGTCCTCTGATAAGCCGTCCACTAGGAAGGTCTACTCTAGCAAGTGGAAAAGGTTTTCGGTATGGGCCCAGTCAAAAGGTATTGACCCCTACATGGCTCCCATTGACTCTGTTTTGGAATTTTTGTCTCATTTATTCTAACAAGGGTCTGCCTCAGCCACCATCAAAGTTCAGCTAGCAGCTATTTCTAATTATCTTGTGGCTTATGAACCTAGCTTAATGACACACAGGCTGTGTAGAGCATTCATGAAAGGTACTCTTCTCCTTCGTCCCCCTGTATCTCAACTTGTTATGCCCTGGGACCTCAATTTTGTTCTGCAGGCCCTCACTCTCCCACCCTTCGAGCCCGCGGCTTCCTGCGATTTAAAGTTTCTTACATGGAAATCTGCCTTCCTGATAGCTATTACATCAGCCAGAAGAGTATCAGAACTCCAGGCCCTATCAATCAAGCCCCCATATTTGATATTCCATAAAGATAGGGTCTCTCTCAGACCAAACCCGTCCTTTCTTCCCAAGGTGGCTTCCTTATCTAATATTAATCAGTCCATAGAGCTGCTGGTCTTCTTCCCCAACTTCTCTAATAAGACAGAGTACCAGTTTCACCTGTTGATGTTTATAGGCAACTACGCTTTTATCTACACAGGACTAATGTTTGGCAGAAGTCAGACCAGCTTTTCGTTTCGTTCTCAGAAAATCGCTTGGGGTCTGCGGTCTCCAATGTCACCATTTCTAGGTGGATAGCTGGTTGCATCCCTTTTATTTACCAGGCAGGGGGAAAGAGCCTGCCTTTTCCAGTCAGAGCACATTCTACCAGAGCAGTTTCCACTTCCACAGCCTTTCAGGCTAGGTTATCGATGGCGGCTGCAACATGGGCTTCTCCTCATACGTTTGTTTCCCATTACAAATTGGATGTGGTGTCCAGGGGCAGGTCATCTTTTGGCTCCACAGTGCTCAGGAGTATTTTCCATTGAGCCACCCAGGATGTAGGTGCTAGGGACGCTGTCCCACTAGTGAAGAATGTAGGCGAGATAGGACTACATAACGTCAATTAGTTATGTACTCACCATAACGTTAGATGTATGTAGTCCATCTCGCCTCACATTCTTCATTACCCACCCACCGTCCCCCATGCCTGGAATATTTGGAGTATCTCCTTGTATATCTCATGTTACTAGTCCCTTTGGATAATTTGTTGGACCTCGTTGTCATGAGTATGTGTGTACGTTTGAGCGATAGATATGATTTTTTTGTTGGCAGCAAACTAGATGTGGGGATGTGGAGCAGTGTATTGTGGGATACCATCTTAGCCAGACAAAGACTTTCGAGCTAGTAAATAGGCCAAGTCGGAGCCGACATTCGGCTCCGAACCCACAAGTGAAGAATGTGAGGCGAGATGAACTACATACATCTAACGTTATGGTGAGTAATTATTATTTACCTCTTAAAGCTCCTGAACTTCAGTATAGAGGCCAATGAACTCATGTCGTTCAAGCCTGGTGGACTGTAAGTGTTCAATCTTATTTGCCACAAAAGTTCCCGGATTTCTAACATCAAACTGAAAGGTCCTCCCCTAGGGATTATGCTCAATCTGGTCAATAATACAGAAATAGAAGCTGTGCTGAGGATGTTCTTGGACATGTTTTTCCAGGGAACTCTACACTTTAGAATTCTTGATACTGTACAGGTGCTCATAGACCCCGTCACTAAGTCTACAGTCCGTCTTACCGACGTAGAAACAAGGACAGAGTTTACAAGTTGCCAAATAGACTACACTTTTAGAAAGAGAGTTGTACCTTTTGTTAATAGAATACTTTTTACCCCTAACAGTTAACATCTTACCTACTTCCATGTATCTAGAATGTGGCCAACTTTAACATTTGTACATACCAGTGGTTCTGGACAAAGGGGGGGGGGGGATTTACTCTCTTCGGCAGGTTTTTAAGGTTGAATCTAAATCTATAAGTGATTTTAGGGGATGACTCAACAATAGGGGCCAAGTTCGCATCTGACACTAATAGATTCCAGTTTTTAAAAATAATCTGTCTTTTAACAAGGGCATCGAGGCTAAAGGATGTGATAAAAGTGACCTGAAATGAATCAGATTTTACTGAATGTGAATGATCAGTGCTGGTAGTCTGTAGACGATTCAAATGGAGGCTTCATGCTAGGATAGGTTTAAATTCGCCATTAGACCTTTTATGCTGTACTTCAAAAAACAATTTGTCCAATAACTGTATGGGATAACTCCATTTTAAAAACATGTCACACAACAATTGACATTCAACTCTAAATTCTTCCTCATTGGACACCATCCTTGTCGCTCTCACCAGTTGTCCGTTCACTACTGATTTTTTCTGCTGGTAAGTGTGACAACTGGTGATGTAAAGGAATGAGTTGGAATAGGTTGGTTTCCTATGTATCCTGGCTTTGAATGAGTTTCCATTTTTATCCTTATATAATTCAACATCTAGATAAGATGTTCTTCATGTTTCACTGTTGCAGTCATTGCATTTGGGTAATCTGCTGGCAGGTTGCCCTCAGTCGGCCTGAATTCCAAAGTCTTGGGTCCTGCGTCAGTTGTTGTCTTCTCTTCCATGACGTCAGGTCGTCAGGGGTATAAAACATGCACCCAACACCATTTTCTTTAGTCTTTCTTGCCGTGCGGTGCCCGAAGCAGAAGCATTTTGCAAGTGCCGGTCGGCCGACTACTGCAATATTCACGTTTGAGTTTCAGAACCGAAGTCTTCAATAAAGCTAAGTACCCCATTGGGGAAACTTTTTTCTTGCCTTTTACTGATGTCAGAAAAAGTTAATAATTGTATTACTTGTGGGAAGCAAATACCTCATAAGGATTTCCATTTATACTGTATTCCTTGCCTAGGCCCTGATCACAACGTGCCTGGCTGTCGGTTTTGTGCTAGATTTAACCAACGCACTATTAAGCGTCGGTATATTTTTGTATCTAAGTATTTTGGAAACAGATTTAACTACCCAGAGATGTCGTCAGATAGCAATCCGACTACCGGAGTACATAAAAAACGCAAAGAAAAGGAGAGAGAAAGGCAGTCAAGATCCAAAACAGATGACTAAGCTTCTCCTAAGCCAGTCGCCGGTTTGCCGGTACTCAGTGAGGTGCTTTTGCAGCCCCTGATACCCGCTACCTTCGAGTCGCAGGCCTCTACTGACACCCATGTGGAGTCCAGCATGCCATAAGATACTCAAGGTATTGGACCGACGGATGTATCTCCCTCGGATGTGTCCGGAGCCGCTGAGGAGGCACCAACTTCTGAGGGAGCATTCAGACCTCAACATTTTTATATCAAACCGACGAAAGCTGCAAAACCAAAGGCAAAGACACCTTCTAAAACTAAAAAAACGACGCGTGAGCCACGTGCACAGGCCTCTATGCCTAAAAAACAGATGATCAAAATGGCTGAAGACCTTATTACCTTGATCAGGGGTACCCATCCCCGTCCAGATAAGAGGCTTAGGCAAGATGAATCTTCAGATCAGGTTTCTATTTCTTCTGATTCCTCTTCTGATCAGAAATTATCTTTACCTCCCTATGAGGGTTCTGATGCTGAGGAGTCTATTCCATCTGCATCTCCTCCTGAGGATTATTCATTTGGAGAAACCTTGCATACTTTGAGGGAGCATTTTCACTGGGAGAGTCAAGACTTAGAATCAAAAAAGAGGCCCAGGGATTTCCTTCTCCCTCAGCACAAACCTTTAGCCATTCCCCCTGTGTTAGACATTGTGGATGATGTTTTTTCGGAGTCAAGCCTGACCCCTGACTCTTTACCTCCGGCTCCCAGTAAGCTTGACAGGTATTACAGGGTCCCTGACTCATTAATTTTTATGTAGAAACCCTGCTGCTGATCCTGAAACTGTTTCACAGGGTCCAAAGGGAGTTAAAGCCTCAACAGCAAAACCCCCTACTCCCTCCGATAGATATTCAAGGGCGCTGGACAGATGGGGGGAAAAAGGGTTTATACATCTGCAACCTTGGCAATCAGAGCCTTAAACTGTCAATTTCAATCGGATTGCTGAAACAGAAAATGATGTTGATTTCAGATTGTGCAGAAAATAAGGAATTGCAGGAAATATTGCATGCAGCTGAACAAGTTGGAAAGCATACTTTGCAATGTGGTTTTGATTCTTTAGAGGCCTCCTGCAGGGCCGCAATTACGGGATCTGTGATTAGGAGGCATGCCTGGTTAAAGGAACACAATTTTCCATGTTAAAGCTAAATTGCTAGATGCACCATTAAAGCATGATTCTCTGTTTGGCATTAAGGCAGAAGAGGTTTTAAAGAAAATGGAAGATAAAGCTAAGTCTATGCAAACTGTTAAAGATTTCTTACAAGTGCAGCCACCTAGATTCAGTAGACACTGGTCTACAAAAAATTGGTCCTTTCCTGTGTCAGACAGAGCTCAAAGGGGCAAATCCAGACGCCCTAAGGGTTCCAGGTACCAGGCTCAAGACTCATACAGGTCAAAGCAATGGGGCAAATCCACCTCCAAATCTGGAGGAGATAAAGCGCAAACCTACAGAAAGCAATCCCAGTGACTTCTCTCTGCCTATACCAAGCACTTATCTTTTGGCAGCACCCATAGGGGAAAAATTAGCACTTTTTGCTCAAAATTGGCAGTTAATAACCCAGGACAAGTGGGTACTGAACATCGTTTCACAGGGATATAGATTCCATTTCCACACTCTGCCAATGACAAATGGTTGGCCAGACCTGCCAAAAAACCAATGGGCAGAGGCACAGAAACAGGTTACGTCCCTCATGGATATGGGGGCCATTCAGACAGTACCAGAACAGGAAAAAGGACATGTTTTTTACTCAAGACTGTTCTTGGTACCGAGAAAGGACAAGGCCTGGCGGCCAATACTGGATTTATTGATTTTGAACACATACCTGGACATTCCAAAATTCAAAATGCTCACTTTGCAACAGCTTCTGCCCATGCTGGGCAAGAATGCTTGGCTGGTGACTTTAGACTTAAAAGAGGCATACCTGCATGTCCCAATAAGACAGTCGTGCAGAAGATACCTCAGATTCAAGGCTGGTTTAATGCATTACTAATTCTCTTCACTGCCCTTTGGCTTATCTACTGCGCCCAAGGTCTTTACAAAGTGCCTGGCACCAGTAATTGCATTTTGCAGACAAAGAAGTATCAAATATATTCTTACTTGGACGACTGTCTCATTCAAGCAGAGAACAAGGACACTCTTCTACGACACCTGGCCTTTGTGAAAAGGCTTCTAGCATGCCTAGGGTACACAATAAATGAAAAGAAATCACAACTGGTACCCTCTCAAAAGATAACATTCCTGGGTGCAAGCTTGCATACAACTGCCCAGATGGCTTACCTCACTCCAGACAAACAAAGGAAACTGACTACTTACTTCAAACTGATGGCAACAAAAACCCAGTCTTCTGCAAGACAAATTCTGCAAGCTCTGGGCTTCATGGCATCCTGCAGGTAATGGTGATCTTCTAGGATTCCATATGCAAGACTGCATATGAGGAAACTTCAGTGGTACCTAAAAAGTTTATGGGGTCTACGTTCACACAGCCTGGAAACAATGATTCCTCTCATCCCCTGCCTGCCACAGGAGTTTCTATGGTGGGCAAAGGCCTGTCACCAAAACATGAGATGGCCCTTCACTCTACCCCCTGCCAGCCAAACCTCAACAGATGCATCAGATTATGTCTGGGGGCCCACATGGCAGGAAGATGCATTCAGGGCACATTGGCACCAAATCAAATGCATCTGCATATCAACCAGAAAGAGATGCTAGCTGTTCAAAATGCCCTAACAGCCTTCAAGGACTTACTTCATGCAGAACAACTACTGATAAAGACTGACAACACCACAGTCATGTGGTATATAAACAAGCAAGGGGGCACACATTCATACCCCCTTTGCAGATTAGCCATGGCACTGTGGGACACAGCTTTGACCTATCAAATAAATCTTCAAGCTCAATTCCTGCCAGGAAAACAGAACACTCTGGTAGATGATTTAAGCAGAAACCTTATGGATCCTCACGTGTGGAAACTAAATCCACAAGTATTCAGCATAACAGAGAAATGGGGGAGCCTTGACATAGATCTGTTTGCCTCTCCTCAAAATTATCAATTGAAAAGATTCTGCTCAAGGACTTACCACAGACAAGCATCAAAAGTGGACGCCCTATCCTTCAGTTGTAAAAACCTGTCAGTTTACGTCTTTCCTCCTCTGCCTCTTCTACCCAAGGTCCTCCTAAAAGTCAGACAAGAGAAGCCAAAAATGATATTAATTGCCCCGGACTGCCCCGCCAATACAGGTACCCAATCCTAAGGAAATTGTCTCAATACCCAGCTTGGACCTTGCCTCAAAGACTACAACTACTGTCCCAGCAAAACAATCAGATCCTGCACAATCAACTACAGACTCTGAACCTGGCAGCATGGCTAATCATGTAATCATACGAACGACACCTCTCAGTAAAGCTGTGATGGATGTCATTTTGGAAGCCAGAAGGCCTAGTACTAGAAAATCTTATGCTGACAAATGGAAGAGATTCTGTGCTTGGAATCGAGCACAAGGAACTGATGCAGCAGAACCACGTATTCCGCAGATATTACAATACTTAACTGAGATGCTTGACAAAGGCCAATCTTTCTCATCAATCATAATCCATGCCTCTTCCATTTCGGCTCATTACAATACAGAGCCACCAATCTTTTCTCATCCTTTACTAAAGCAGTATCTTAGAGGAGCCAAAAACCTAAGACCTCCTAGAAGATCACCATTACCTGCATGGGACTTCAATTATGTGTTGGAAAAGCTCACCCTGCCTCCATTTGAACTAGCCGCTACTGCTGATATAAAGTTCTTATCATGGAAGCCAGCTCTGCTACTAGCAATTACTTCAGCAAGAAGAGTTTCAGAGCTACAGGCCCTCGTGGCTGTAGAGCCTTTTATCATATTTTACCCAGAGTGTCTCTGAGGACAAATCCTACTTTTATGCCTAAGGTGGTTTCCAGTGTGGCTCTTAACCAAACAATTCATCTGCCAACTTTTTATCCAAATCCGCAGAACAAAGGGGAGAGAATTCTGCATTCCTTGGGGGTACACGGACAGCTAAGATTCTACTTGAGCAGGACAAGAGCTCTAAGAAAAACTGAGCAATTACTAGTGTCATATGCTGCAGGATCAAAAGGAAAGGCTATCTCAATGCAGACATTTTCAAAGTGGATAAGCCACTGCATCCGTCTCTGCTACTTACACCATGGTAAACCTGTGCCCAAGGGCATTAGGTCTCATTCCACTAGAGCTGCCACTACTTCGACAGCCTTTCTCAGAGGAGTACCAACCAAAGACATTCTAGAGGCTGCTACTTGGAGTTCTATTCACACCTTTACAAAGCATTACCATTTGCATCTCTGCTCTAAGTCCCGGGCAGGCTTTGACACTGCAGTGCTGCAGGGCCTTATAGCCGCATCTAATGCTGTTTAGCTCCAGCCTCCAAACCATAGCTTTGGGATTATACCCAATGTAATGACTGCAACAGTGAAACACGAAGAACATAGTACAGTTTTGTACACTTACCATAAATGTAGATGTTTGAGTGTATTCACTGTTGCAGTCCAGGTTACCCTCCCGCCATCCCCCTGTCATTCTGGAGTTTATCTTTCCTTCTCTGTCTTCTACAACCTATGTGGAGTATTTGCTTGTAGATGAAGGTAAAGTTTATATGGATGCATGTATATAGATATGTATATATAATATTGCTACTTTTTCGGGGGCACCTGACATCGAGTGCAAGAAAAACTAAAGAAAATGGCATTGGCTGCATGTTTTATACCCCTGACGTCAAGGAAGGGAAGACAGCAACCGACACAGGACCCAAAACTTTGGAATTCAGGCCGACTGAGGGCAACCTGCCAGCAGATTACCCAAATGTAATGACTGCAACAGTGAATACACTCTAACATCTACATTTATGGTAAGTGTACACAGCTGTACTTTATACTCTCCACTCCCTAATTGTGGGTAAATTTCAAAAATTGAGTAGAATCGTTCAAATAGATCACAAAATTCAGGATTTCATCAGCATTACCTTCAAACATGATGAAGACATCATCCAAATATCTGGTGTAGTAATAAATATTCTTCCTAAACATATTGTTAAAGACATGGTGCTGCTCCCAGTGGGCCATCACAAGGTTTGCAAAACTTGCCCCACATGGGGAGCCCTTTGCAACACCTGTCTTTTGCAAATAATAACATCCATCAAACATAAAGTAATTATTCAAAATTAAATCTAATAATTCCTCTAAAAGCTAGTTTTCTCTTTCTGAGCAACCTTTCATTCTAATTAAGCTAGTTACCCATTTGATGCCCGTGTCAATGTGTATTACAGTGTTAAGGTCTTTAACATCAATGGTCAAGAGCATAATATCATCCTTGTACTGTAGACCATTGATGCTATTCAAGAATGACCATGAATCTTTACAGATGTAATCAAACATATCAACAAATTTCTGTAATGCTATATCTACATACTTCGCCAATGGAAACGTAATGGAATTTCTCCAGTTAACTATAGGTCAAAGTGGTGGGTCTTCGAGATCCTTGTAGACCTTCCGGATTCCAAAAATCACTGAGGTTAAGAGGAGACAAACAAGACAAGTAATTATATAGTTCCAAAGAAATCCTGGATTCTGTAAACAAATCATTAAGGAAGACTTTTATCTTTTGCTGGGCTTGGTTCATTTCATTCAAAGAAGCTAAAGTGCAGTGATCAGAGTCAAGTAATTTCAAAATACGTCTAGTGTAGTCATTATCAAAAAACACGAGCCCTCCACCTTTATCAGGCTTAACAACGCTAACATTCTGAAAACTTAAATAGTTCAAACTCTCCCATTCCTGTTTGGTAAAGTTACTGACTATGCCCGAAGGCCTATGCTTTTGGTAAAGTTACTGACTATGCCCGAAGGCCTATGCATCTTGAATTCAAATTTGTCACGCAAGTCCAATTCACAAATGTGTTCAAACACTAATAAACCAGGGGGTAATTGTGGATTAAAAGTACTCAACACTTTACATTCATTCTTCACCCTAGGTTGTTCTTTAAACAAAAATTGCAGATTAATTTTACGCACAAATAACCTTAGATCAATAATTGTTCTTGCAACACTAGCCCTTAAGTCAGGGACAAAATTTAAAATTTTGCTAATAAATCCGCCAAAGAAATGTCCACTTCTATACTAGAATATTGAAAATCTTGAAATCCTGGCCACTATTAAAGACAATTCGGAGGTTCTTGGTCGTCGGGGTCACTTTGTCCATGCAATAAACGCCTGCTAGAATATCCCCAGCCGTATCAACAGTTACCTCTGAGTTGTCTGGTTCATACCCAGGTTCTTCCCTTGGGAGAATCTCCCATTGTGGGTCGAGTCTGTGTACTGTCTGCCCTTCCTGTGAAAATTGAAGGAATTGCTGCTGGTACTTGGCTTGTGCTTGTCAAATGCTCTATTGTGGTTAATAGGATCATTCAAGGTTTGACTGTCATAGCTGTTGGTGTTACGATTGTTGATGTTTTTTTCTCCTATTAGTATTCCTTAACCGCCCATTCCAATTGGAATTGCAGTTACTCAGGTTCTGTCCCCCTGATGAGGAGGCTGCCCCAGCATAGATACGCTGAGAGGAACCTTGCTCAGAAGTTTCCATGATTTGACTGTTAGAAGGCTGGTTGCTCACATTGTTGACATTAGTGTGAGGATGATTTGTAGGGTTAAGCCATTCCTGTGTAGGTGGTGGCTTAGGGTAAGCAGTCCCTTTAATATAGTCATTGTTGTCACAAGAAAGTTTTTTGTTCTTGGTAGCTTTCATTTTGGTGATTTGGCCATTAATACTGGTGAAAATATGTTCATACTTGTATTTATAACGAGTAAAGTCAGTGTCATTAGTTATATTTTCATCCAGCATGCCAATTTCACCATTCAGTTTGTCTATTATTAGTGTAGTGCTTGATAAAGCATCTCAATTAACTCGAGACCTTGCCTGTCAAATAAAAATAACAAATCCTGGTGAAATGGTGAATCACAAACCAGATGAGTAGGGAAATGCCAGGATCTCAAACCCTTCGGTACCTGGTGTCTTGACAGGCACTCCTTAAAATATGCTACTTCAAGTTGTAGCTTTTTAACTGTAAAAGATTTAATGTCGAGTAGTTTTAAATTCTCAACTATATTAAATTTGCTGGCATTACAGTCAGCAGCCGAACTGTCAGTAGTGTTGGGAATGTCTTCACTTAATAGCACAGGCCGGTCGAGCCAATGCTTCAAACCAGCAAAACCAGTATTTGTTTTAGCAGCACTTGGTAAAATAGCGGTCGAGTCAACAGTACCTGGTTGTGCAGTGGTCCTGTTCACCATAACCGGCTGGATAACCCGCGTTTCACTCTGGGTTAACGGCTGCAGGAGAGGAACATGTAAATCCTGTACGCCACCACCGGTGTTGCTGCTGTTAGTGTGAAGTTCAAATGCAGAGCTCCCATTCGGGTCGTCCCCTAAGATCACTTAAAGAAGAGGACACAACCTTAAAAACCTGCTGGAAAGAATAAACCCCCTTTGTCCAGAACCACTGGTATGTACAAATGTGAAAGTTGCCCACATTGTCGATACATGGAAGTAGGTAAGATGTTTACTGTTGGGGTAAAAAATATTCTGTTAACAAAAGGTACAACTGTCTTTCTAAAAGTGTAGTCTATTTGGCAACTTGTAAACTCTGTCCTTGTTTCTGCGTCGGTAAGACGGACCGTAGACTAAGGGACAAGGTCTATGAGCACCTGTACAGTATCAAGAAATCTAAAGTGGAGAATGCCCTGGCAAAACATGTCCAGGAACATCCTCCGCACAGTTTCTGTTTCTGGATTATTGACCAGATTGAGCATAACCCTAGGGGAGGTCCTTTCAGTTTGATGATAGAAATCCGGGAACTTTTGTGGCAAGTAAGATTAAACGTTTACAGTCCACCATGCTTGAATGACATGAGTTCATTGGCCTGTGTACTGAAGTTCAGGAGCCTTCAGAGATAAATAATCTCTGTTCTTGTCAATGGTTTTAAAAATGTGTAAACAATGTATGTTAACAGTATAGGACTATTACGTATATCAAACGCAAGCTTAGAACTGTTTATTAGGGAAAACCCATATAGGTTTCTGCATATACTTTTAACTCGTCTTTAACCTGTTAACGGTTGCTGACATAGGTCTTTTTATTATGACTACTTCTCAAAGTTTTTTGATGCTAGTTAATGTTTCTCACTGTTTTTTCATTGTTTTTAAATGGCTTTTTAATAGTTAATATTTCCCAATGGGCATTTTTTAATGAATTTTAACATCATATGTTTCAACAATTTTGTTACCTTAGTTGTTTGTCCTTTAACTCCTTAATTGATTTAACCATGTGATTATGTCCAATTTGTGTATATAAGGCAATGGATTAATGTATTACTTTGTCTGATGAAGTTTTATTAATTGAAATAAGACGAAAGCGCTACTTTATTGGTCTGGAAGTTAATAAATTGTCTTCTTGTGGAGTATTTTGCAGCCAGTGACTTATTTTTTATTTAACCCTTACAAGTCTTGCATTATCCCCAAAAAAGAAACCTCAGTCAGCACCTGAATACCCATTTTACCTAGACTGGCCATAGAGAGAGAGTCAATAAGTGCATATCCATGGCTAGTGATCTACTAGAGAGGAGTGAGGGAAATTTTAAATAAGACAAGGAAATTGATGAGCAATGCTCAGCTGTGTGTAAACTAGATGCTGTAGTAGTTTAAAAAAAAGTCTAGACCAGTAATGCCACAAGAGTGTAGACCACAAACCTTCTTAATGTAAAATCACTGGTTTGGAGCCCAAGTGCTTAAACCAGAACAAAGACACTTTTAGAATAAGACACATTAAGCCTTCAACTAGTGATTCCAAGCTCAGATGGGTAGATGCTACCCTCTCCTTCAACAAGAGTGTAGACTACAAACCTTCTTCATGCAAAATAACTGGTTTGGAGCCCAAGTGTTTAAACCAGAACTCAGGCACTTTTAGAATAACAGACACAATAAGCCTTCAACCAGCAGTTCCCAACTTAAAAGGGCGTAAGTTGCCTCCTTTGCCACAAGCATGTAGACCACAAACCTTCCTTATATGAGATAACTAGTTTGAAGTCCAAGTGCATAAATCATAACTAAGAGGCTTAGAATAATGGTTGCAGTGTAAGTAAATGTAGCAGATTAAACACAACTGAACGCATTAAAACATGTAGCAAAAAGCAAAATAAATTGGGAAGAAGCACAAGTACAGTAAAAGCAGCTGCTGAATAAAGTGCATTTTTTTAAGTAAGTGGAAAGGGAGGCAACCATGAGACCAGTTTGTGTAATGGTTAAAATCTTTGCCTCTCCATTCACAAGGTTTGATCCTGACCTCTGGTCAGTGCCTTTTTGGAGTTTGCATGCCCCCCCCTGTGTCTTTGTGGGGTTGCTTCTACCTCCCGAGAACATGCTGAGCATTTCCATATTAGATTCGCTAATAAATGGAGCTATGGGCAACAGCACAGACTCTATATGGTGCCTGATGCAGGAAGAGTTGTATTAGACCAACCACTTTGGGCATCTGCTTTGGTGTGGAGTATCCTCAAGACAGGAGATAATGGATCACAGTGTGTGCACCATGGCAGGGCTAGCCATTCAACGATGTAAGATATGGCTCTGTGTGATTTGGTCATGTTGACTAATGTAACCAAAGGGGCATGAGTATTTGCCGGTTATAAGTGGGTTGGGGACCTGAACTACTTTGACCTACATCTGGGACTCGTGTTAATGGTAGGTGGGGGGTATATGGCCCTGTTCGCCATTGTGTGCCTGCCATAAAGCCCAGCAGCCTTGGTCAGTAAGCTACTGGTCAGCCAGTGTCCAGTTGCCTAACCTGGGTTACATGGGATAGCTTTGTTTTTCAAAAATCCTTTGCGTTATCACTTGTGACATAGGCAAATTTACATTCATATAAAAGTAATCAAACTGTATTAACATAACCAACATTGTACTTCACATATATTGCTGTGTAGCATATAACCTAAGCAATATTACATACATTGTTCAATTCATGCCTTTTTTAAACAAGACCGCAGTAGTAGAAATGCTTAATTTGTTAAACAAGATAAAAGCTTTTGGGATACACCCTTCCTCAGTTATTACAAATCATTTAAAAATATAATACAGTTTATGTCCTTCATTGCATAGTAGCACATGACACAGCCAACCAATAAAACAACATATTCAATTAACAGTCATTAATTAAATAAAATATTCTATTACTTGCAATAAAAAATATACAAACATTTAAAAGACACACTACCATGTCATTTATATTGCATTTGTTTCTCCACTAAATACAGCTTTATAGTTATCATATTGTTTAAACCAGGAAACTTGTCAGCTTCTAGTCTAGTAATCCACCCATACTCAGCAATGTCCAGTTTATTATTTATACCCCCCTCCCTCTTATGTTCCTTTGAATGACTTCCAATACCTTAAATTTGAAAGCATGTGCATTGCCACATTCATTCACATGTCTAGCCAGGGCATTTGTAATACATTCCTTCTTATATCAGACTTGTGCTCTGTTATTCGATCTTTTAATCATCTTGAGCACTTCCCTACATAAAAACTTGTGCATCTCACACATGTGCCCAGGTAGACAACTAACGATATAGTGCACATTGCTTGATACCTTATATTAAACTTGTATTTTGTTATTGGATGTTCAGGCTCTAACGAGTTACAAATACTATTGCAACAACTATAATTATAACAAGGTATAGTACAATGTCTATCATTGAGTTATTGTAATATTAACCTTAAAGTCTTTATAACATAATTGCCTTCTTAGATTCATACTATTTCTATAAGTAAAATATGGCTTATTTCCTAAAATGTTAAATAATTCTGGCATAGAAGTTAATATCCGCAGTTTCTTTTAATAATATTCTCTGTGTCCACAGTCATTCTATTATATGTTGTTGCATAATGTAACTTAGGGTTTGTATTTATAGTATACATTACAGGTGAACTTTCTATCATGATATCACTAAAGTAACTAAAGTAACTATCATTCTATTAAAAACCTGTGGTTACATAACTTACCAGTTTTGCCTTTGTTTTAGCTTTGGAAGATCTGAAACTGTCTCAAAATTTTCTACAACACTGTAATGTCTATTTCTGGTTTTGTCAGGGATAAAATAATGTCTGCAAATAAAGCCAGCTTTTCTTGACTACCATACCCGGTATATCCTTGAATTTGAGTCCTTTATTTTCTTTGCCAATTAATCCAAATGTAATGCAAATAATAAAGGGAAAAGAGGATTCCCCTGCATGTTTCCTTTGGTCAAGCAGAAATTATCAGAAAGGACCCCACCCACTTTAAATTTCGCCTCAAATCCCTCGTATATTTTTCTAATCAACCCTATAATTCCTTCACGAAATGCAAATGCTTCCATTGTCCTGCTGATAAAGTCCCAGCTTACTCTGACAAATGCTTTCTCTGCATCAAGACCCACCAATAACAATGGTATTTTCCTACATTCTGCTTCCCTCTGGGCCATCAGTGTTCTGTTAATGTTGTCAGATGTTTGCCTCCCCTCCACAAAACCACACTGACCCGTATCTGTCAGTTTTGGCATTACTTTTGTCATTCTTTTAGCCATTATGGACATAAACATTTTATAGTCATGGTTTAGGATTGAAATGGGCCTGTATGAAGCTAGATCTGATGGATCTTTACCCTCTTTAGGTATTACAGCTGCCACTGCTGTCTTTATCAGTTTGTTTTCCTCCTAGCTTCCAAACTTCCACAGGAATACCATCTATACCCCTGGGGACTTTTCTGTAGATTGGATATATATCCCAATTTTTATCTCGTCTGCTCCTGTCCTAACCGTTAGTAATTGAGCCTCATTTACCTCTAACCTTGGCTTATTTAATTCTTCCATAAACATTTTCATTTGTACCTTTTCTTGATTTTCATATTTCTCTGCTTTATAGAGAGACTCATAAAATTTCTGAAATATTTCTAATACCTCTACAGGATCTCTTGTTACCTTCCTAGTTATAGGCTCCCTAAGTTTGGTGACAGCCCTTTCTACTCTGTTCCCTGAGTCGTTATGCTAAAAGTTTGTGTGCTCTACTGTTCTCAAAAAACATTTGCTTAACAGCAATCTTTTTAAGCTCTTGCATATTATCAAGACCGCCCCTTATTTTCTACTTAGCATTCTGCAGTTGATCTTCCTCTTGTTCTTTGAGATTCCCCCTATTTTGCTATACTTTAACATTTGTCAGTCCCTTTAAATAATTCTTGTTACTTATTAACCATAGTTCCCTTTCTTTTATTTTTACCCTATTTTTAAACTTCACCTTATTTTTATCCCATTCCCTAGCTATATTTTCAGAAGAAATTTCTCTCTTACAGCTCCTGAATAATCTCCACAATCCATTCCTTAAATTCCTCTCTTTCAGCCGATAGGTGTGAAAGCACCAATGTCTCATTAATGTTTCATTACCTGGTGCTTTTATTTTAGCTGCTATTGGCAGATGACCTGAAATAGTTATTGGGTGAGTATAAAGGCCTTCAGTTAAATGCACATGTTCCTGTGAAATGTAAGTTGTGTTTACCCTAGCCCAGTTTTTATGTCTTGAGGAATAAGTAAATTCACTCTGAACTCCTGTTTCTGAATTCACATCTTCCATGCCAAATATTTGCATAAAGTTCCTCAAAATGCTGCCCTCCTTTGTTATATTTTCCCATCTGACCCCCGACACATTATCACTGCTGCAAATCAAATTCCAATCCCCACCCTATAAGTAATATTCCTTGCTGAAAACTGATTATTTCTCTCAGAATTTTATTGAGCTCCATCGTAGCAGTTTTAGGTGGAATGTAAATAAATGCCAGTGTAATCCTCCTCCCTTGCCAGTAGCCCTTTAGTACTACAAATCTGCTATTATCTTTTTTTATCTTCTATCACTATTGGAGCTCCTCTTGCAATTAATACAAGTACTCCTGTTTTTCTTTGTCCCAAGTATTCCACTAAATAACCTTCCTGAAAACCTTTCTTTATCAAATTCACATGTTCAATTATTTCTAAGTCTGTCTCCTGTTATATAGCTATTTGCACTCTACATTTTTAATATAGTTCACTACTTATTCTTATTTGTATTGATCTGTGAGGCCATTTACATTTAATGACATTAATGAAAGCATTATTGTATTAAAAAGTTATTATTCCCACCTTTTGTGTAGAACACCTTTATTGTTAAATGTGTAGTTCCAGCTTTTGTGTTGCATGCATATACTGTTTGGCAGGTTGAACTTTCATATATTTGTTACTTGTCATATCCATTTGAGTCTATCTCACATCTTATAAAACTTTGTTGTATTGAAAACCCTCAAAAAAAAAAAAAAAAAAAGACACACCCATTACCCCCCCTAAAACGTATAAAATCAATAACACAAAAAACTATGTACACCTTCAGATATTGAAGTTTTACCCTCCTAATAGGAACAAAAATCTCAGGCTGACAGCCACACTCATACTTGAGTTAACCTAAAAGAAAGGTTATCCATGCTGAGAAGCATGGTGTAGCCTGTGCTTCTGCTAAGTGCTGATTGGTTGTGTCTTACCTTTATAGCTCTCCAGGAATGTTTTCAGAGAACATTAACTGCCTTGGGAAAGCCCCTGAATGCTTTCAGAGAACATTATCTACATTGGGAAAATCCTTGAATGCTTTCAAGAACATTATCTCCTAGCCAATTTCTCTTTTTTTGTCTATTTCCCCAGCCATTTACTGTCCACCAGACTGTAGCCAGTTTCTTTTTATCAGATTGTCTTCATTGAGACCTGAGATCCAGGCAGCCATTTTTTTTCTTTATCGGATCATTTCCATGGAAACATGAAGGCCTGTGCAGAATTTTTACTGAGCTAACATGTATTTGCTAGTAAAAGTCTCATGGTAGTCCATATTCCTTTTTATTTACTTGCTCTATCTTAAAACTTGTTAATAAATCAGTCAATCAATTGAAGGTCTTTAATCCAGTCATTCCTCTCCAAGAATGATAAAAAGCACATTAATTTTTCTTTCATCATGGTTTTTATCCATTTGTTTATATTACAGTGCCTGCATTTCTTAAAACTGAACAAGAAGAAAGAGAGAAGGGAGAAAGAAAAAAAAAACAGCAGCACCTGTTTACAATCGCCATTACACTTGCAACTTAATGAAAATAAACTTTATAGCATGTAAAGAAAACCACATGCCACAAAACTGGTACTATTTAAGGAGAAAAAAATCTTTACTTACTGTTAACTTTTTCTCTCTTCTTCGCCTCCCCAAAACACTTTTCCGAACATTAATGACATGAAGTAGGGCATATGCTTTAGAGTTCTCCACAGGTCCAGCTGAGTTTGAAAAAGTCCAATAATTCCAGATTTTCTTGTTCTGTCATATTTCACAAATATAATTATTGCATTGTAATCCCATATTAAGTTACTGGTTTTGCTACTGTTCATATCTGAAATGCTCTTTGCTTCATTTCCAATGTACTCTCAATTCTTCTAGTCTACTCTTGTGCTCCCTTTCTTCTCCAACATTTTCCATTAAAAATTTTGAAAAGGTTTCACAGGTGCAGTCCCTCTGTGGTCTTTATTACCAGAAGAACAAGAAGCAGAATCTCCTCCTGTTTCACAGCGTACTTTTTGTTAGACAAACATTTGTATTTTCTCCTTGGCATGTAGTTAATCAAAAATGATTTTGTTCCTCAGGGAGGAATACTTTGAAGAGAGCTGGGTCCAGCAGTTGAATCTCACACCTGCATCTTTACATTCCCTGAATAGTGGATTAAATGTTCTTCTCTTTTGTCTGGTGTACAACGAGTAATCATTCTCCACAAACACCCTGCTGTCTCCCTTTAGTACTTTGTACTTCTGCCACAGTTTTGTCAGAATAAACTCCTGCTGGTAGGATTGCATCTTTACTGTTAAAGGTCTAGGTTGCTTTCTTATAGCTAGGTTTGGAGCATACACAGTGTGCCCTTTCAACTAACAACTACTGCTATGGAGTACCAGTCCAGCTGCTTAATTGTGCTTTCATAAAGTTAATGCAGTCTGTTCCTTCCAGCTTCTCTTGTATAGCTGATACCCTCTGGTTTTCCCTGTGTGTTCTGTCTTCTAATTCTATTATTTTTGAAACATCTGTTCCTGAGGAGTGTCATATTCAGCCAGCCTTGTCTGTATTTCGATTTTTGATTTTTGCAGCTTGATTATCTCATCTGAATATCTGTTTAAAGCTTATAGGTTCACAGGTGTGTACTAGGCTAATGGCCCTGGAGCCTTTACAAGACTAGCCCATAGAATTACCCTGGCATTGTGCCACCTGACCTTAGTTCTCACTGCCTCTGTCAAGTAGAGCCACTGGAGTGATCCCTGGGGTGAATTTTCTATTTGTAATTGTAGCTTGTAAAGGCTACGTGCAGTTGCTATGTTGCTGAAAGTGTAGTTTGACACGCATGCCTGTTCCACCTGTATGCATCACACTGTCTTGCTGCTTTGTTTATGATGATATAGAAACAGGCTGTTTAATTTATGTTGAGTATATTTATTTCACATTTATGCACAGTTAAGGTGTACTAGAATAGTGTTTGTGTGCAGTGGGGAAGTGCTTTGTACATATACTCACGTTTCAAGTTTCTAGTTGTTATGAACTAAGCATGTTAGTTACGTTTTTCCTTAGTTTGAGAATCACGCCGGGTTTCTGAGGTTGGCCAAACAAAACTTTTCGCTTTTTTACGTTTCGTAGAAACGTTCTCTGGTATTGTGTGTTTTCAATGTATTTTCAGTGTATTTGTGTCGCTCAAGACACATTCGCTTAATTCATCTTTCATTGTGATAATATAGATCCGGTTAACAAATGTTAAATAAATAAATGCAGACAGAGATCAGCAATAATCAGGCAGACAGTTTATTTTTTAATAATCTGTCACTTGGTCTCTTCCCACATAGTTCAGCTTCCTAGAATATGTAACTGGAAGCTTACTAGTTCATCTTCCACATCTGTCCCTTATTTTCACAATATTTTTAAATGCCATCTTTGTTTTATCTCAGGTGTTAGCTAACCCTTCAGGAGTCATTTCTTTCTGCCCTAGTAACTCAAGGTTAACCATTTCTTACAAGTTCATCTTTGAAAATGTCAGCATAGTTTTTTTCACAATGCATCTTTGAAGAATGTCATTTTCATTTGTATTCAAATGCACTTCTTTATTGAGCAAAATCAAACCTAAAGCCGTCTTTCTAGGCCTAGTAATGACTGTACATCTCTTTGAGCTACATAGACTTATAAATCATAACTGTTACCTGCAGAATGGCAAGGAAGAACTACAACGCCATCCGTCTGAATTTCTTCACCACCATAAGCGACTCGAGGTTGAGTCGAGGTTCTCTCCAGCTTTTACTGTTTCATAAGCTTTTGCCGGTATAACATTACATCTGGATCCAGTGTCTACTTTAAGATGTCCTTCAAGAATGCAACTGCAGTCATAACATATGGGGTTGTCCTGCCTCAGGCAGCCCTCGGTCGGCCGAATTCCAAAGTCTGGGTCCGGCGTCAGCTGGTGTCGCCTCCTCTCCGACGTCACCACGGCTGGAGTATAAAGGCATCGGCCGACGCCATCTTCTCCAGTCTTTCTTGCCGCGCGGTGCCCGAAGCAGAAGCAGTTCGCAAGTGCCGGTCGGTCAGCTCCTGTGTTTTCAGTACCGAAGTCATCTAAAAGCTAAGTACCCCGTTGGGGAACACTTTTTCTTGCCTCAGCCGATGTCAGAACAAATTGAGAAAGTTAATTGTTTGTCTTGTGGTAAACAAATACCTCATAAGGACTTCCATTCTCTCTGCCTTCCTTGCCTGGGCCCAGACCACGACGTCTCGGCCTGTGCTGCCTGTGCTTGCTTTAATAAGCGCACTCTCAGGCGCTGGGCAGAATTCGCCGAGGACTTTTTCGGTGAATCTTTTGCGTATATCATGCCGTCGGATCAACCGACTACCCAATCTGCTAAAAAACGCAAGGACCGGGACCGACATCCTCGGCCCGCGTCCACTGCCGATGCTACTCCCAAACCCTCTGCTAGTGCTCTGGTCCTTTCGGAAGTGGTAAATCTACCGCTCAAGGCCGACGACACAGCGTTAACACGACCTTCGGTCTCGGAGATCTCTCCGGTGCCGGTTGTTGATTTTCCTCCGGAAACCAAAGTTCTGGATCTACCCGGCACCATTTCTGTGGACAAGGTTCCGCCTGCACGTGGGGCTGCTAGGCCTCCTGTATCCATGTCCATCAAGGCCTTTGCACGTGCTAAGGCCGCCAGTCAGGCCAAGGCCCATCCTAAACTTACTGCCCAGGCCCCTTCTTCTGATAAGCAGATCATGTCTCTGGCTGCTGATCTTATTTCCCTTATCAGGGGGGTCTCAGCCTCATCAGGAAAGGGGTTCTCAGCCACCTGCAGAGAAAAGGCCCAGAACTGAGCAGGCGGACGACCTCTCTTCGGATGAAGCCTTTGGGGATTCTGAACATTCTGATGCCCAAGAAGAATCCTTCCAGGCCTACGAGGACTCTGATGCTGAGGAATCAATTCCCTCTGCCTCCCCTCCAGAGGATTTCTCATTTGGTGAAGTCCTGTATTCCATGAGGGAACATTTTCAATGGCAGGGTCAGGAATTCTCTGACTCCAGGAAAAGGCTTCGTACCTTCCTCAAGCTTCCCCAGCACAGACCTTTAGCTATTCCACCTGTTATGGATGTTTTGGATGATGTTTTCTCTGACTCCAGTGCTAACCCTGATTCTCTTCCTCCGGCTCCTGTCAAGCCGGACAGATATTATAGGGTTCCTGACACTCACAAGCACCTTTTTAAGGCCCACTCTGTGGATCTAGAAACTATTTCACAGGGCCCCAAGGGAGTGGCTACCTCCTCTGCCAAAAACCCACTGCCAGCGGACAGGGAAGCAAGGTCCCTGGAGATGGGGTAAAAAAGTATATACCTCTACTACCCTGGCCATGAGGTCACTAAACTGCCTTTTTCACATGTTTCAGTACCAGGATTTTCTCCTGGATGATTTACAGAAAAAGTTAGCCTCTCCTGAGCCTATTGATAAAAAGGCATTGCAGGATCATATACATAACACTCAACAGGTTAATAACCATTTTCTTCAGTGTGGTTATGATGCACTGGAAGCTTCATGTAGGGCAGCTATGACTGGGTCTGTGATACATAGACATGCTTGGTTAAAGGATCAGTCTTTGCCTGACCATGTTAAAGTAAAGTTACTTGATGCACCTTTGGAAAAACAGAAGCTTTTTGGTGCTAATGCACAAGATGTATTGAAATCCATAGAGGTAAAAGCAAAGTCAGTACAGACAGTCAAGGATTTCCTTCAGGTTCAGCCACCAAGATTCAGCAGAAACTGGCCCTCAAAGAATTGGTCCTTCCCCGGCTCAGACAAGTTTCAAAGGGGAAAAAGCAGACGTGCCCGAGGTAGAGGGCAATACCGAGGATCTTACAGGGGCCGCCAGTGGCAACCTCCAAATCAAAGAAGTGGCGCAGACAGTTCAGCTGCACCACAAGGACAATCACAATGACTTGACTTTCGTTCCGCCTACAAAGGTTCAGAGAGAAGCACCTTTGGGCGGAAAATTATCCTTATTCTCACAAAACTGGCATATCTTAACCAAGGACAACTGGATTCTGGATTTGATAGACAAAGGTTTACAGATTCCACTTCCACACATTACCAATAAGACAAGGCATGCCAAACCTGCCACATCATCAAAGGGCAGAGGCACTCTCTCAAGTTTCCAAGCTGTTAAGTATAAGAGCAATAGAAAGGGTTCCTCCTCAGGAGCAAGGCCAGGGATTTTATTCAAGGCTGTTCCTTGTTCCAAGAAAAGAAAACAAATGGAGACCCATACTGGACTTGTCATATCTAAACACTTTTCTCATAGTGCCAAAGTTCAAAATGCTGACGTTGCAGCAACTCCTTCCCATGCTGGGCAAGGGGTCTTGGCTGGTCACTCTGGACCTCAAGGAGGCATACCTGCATGTCCCAGTCAGACAAAGCTGCGGAAGATACCTCAGATTTCTTGCAGGGACAGAGCGTTATCAATTCTCAGCATTGCCGTTTGGCTTATCTACTGCGCCCAGAGTGTTCACGAAATGCATGGCATCAGTAGTGGCACACTGCAGACTGCAGGGGATTCAAATATACCCCTACTTGGATGACTGCCTCATACAAGCAGACAACAAACAAACCTTAAAAGAAAATTTGGACTATGTCATGCATCTACTGCAGGCCTTGGGATACACAGTCAACATTCAGAAGTCAAAACTACTGCCATCCCAACAGATTATCTTCTTAGCAGCCAAACTGGACACAGAAAACCAAATGGCCTAGCTCACAGAGGAAAAACAGCAGCATTTACCAGAGTACTTCAAAGGCCTAGCAAAACTCTCCCAGCTGACTGCTAGGAAAATCCTGCAGGCCCTGGGGTTCATGGCATCTTGCATCCTTCTGATACCTTTGGCAAGACTTCATATGAGAAAGCTGCAATGATATTTAAAAAACTTATGGTCTCAACACAGCCAAAGCCTAGAGGACATAATCCCACTTATTCCATGTCTGCAAAAAGAATTTTTATGGTGGGCTCAAGTCAGTCAGCTAAACAAAGGCATGTCTTTCAACAGACCTCAAGCAGGCCAAATGATTACAACAGACGCCTCAGACCATGGATGGGGGGGGCGCACATGGAGGACAGATGCATTCCAGGGCAATGGACCCCAAAGGAAAGACATCTGCACATAAACCAGAAGGAAATGTTGGCAGTGATACATGCAATCGAGACTTTCGAAAAATCACTACAACAAGGACATTTGCTAATACGGACAGACAACACCACTGTCATGTGGTACATAAACAAGCAGGGGGGCACTCATTCTTATCCCCTCTGCAGACTAACAATGCTTCTCTGGGAAAAATCCCTGAGCCTGAAGATACATTTTCAATCCCAGTTTGTACCAGGCAAGGACAATGTACTGGCGGACAACCTGAGCAGAAATTTCATGGATCCACACGAATGGATGCTGCACCCTCACATTTTCTCTCAACTGACAAAGACATGGGGAAGACCGGATGTAGATCTTTTCGCCTCCCACTTAAATCATCACCTGAAAAGGTTCTGCACAAGGACTCACCATCCTCTAGCCTGGAAAACGGATGCTCTCTCCTTCAGCTGGAATTCTCTAAAAATGTATGCATTCCCTCCTCTACCTCTGCTGACCAAGGTGATACTGAAGATCAAAGCAGAACATCCAACAGGTATTTTGATAGCTCCAGACTGGCCAAGGCAACACTGGTACCCATTGCTATTGACCATAACTCGGAGCAAACCTTGGCCTCTGACCCTATGGCTCCTGCTCCTAACACAACACAATTACAGGACTGTACATCAAGACCTGAAATCATTACATCTGACAGCCTGGAGGCTAACATGACCTCTCCACCTAACTCTCTTTCAAAATTGGTTCAAGACATCTTGCTGGAAGCACGCAGACCTTCCACCAGAAAAACATATTCAGCCAAATGGAAGAGATTCAGCATCTGGAATGCCAACAGGGGTCAGGACACAGCATTACCGAGTATACCTCAGATTTTAGAATACTTGGCAGAACTACTTCATACTGGACTCTCATACTCTTCAATAAAGATTCATGCCTCAGCAATCTCAGCAAAATACAACTGTGACCCTCCAGTGTTTTCTCATCCTTTGCTAAGACAGTTTCTAAGGGGAATAAAGAATATCAAACCTCCCAGAAAACAGCCAGTACCTGCATGGGACCTCAATTATGTGTTGGAAAAATTAACTCTTCCTCCATTTGAGCCAGCAGCAAGTTCAGAAATGCAATTTCTTTCATGGAAGACGGCCTTCTTATTGGCAGTCACATCTGCAAGAAGAGTTTCGGAGATACAGGCACTCATGGCAGTGCCTCCCTTCCTCATTTTTCATCAAGACAGAGTTTCTCTAAGAACCAATCCTACATTCATGCCCAAAGTTATTTCCAGGGTGTCTCTAAATCAAGCTATTCACCTGCCTGCATTCTTCCCCAATCCTCAAAATAGGGGGGAAAAGCTACTGCATACTTTGGACATACACAGACAACTACATTACTACTTGGACAGAACTAAGGCCACCAGAAAGTCTGACCAACTGTTTGTAGCCTATGCTGCTGGAGTGCACGGAAAAGCAATCTCCAAACAAACAATTTCAAAATGGATTGGACATTGCATCAGATTCTGCTATTCTTTCCATGGAAAAGGTGTGCCAGCCAATATTAGGCCACATTCCACCAGAGCTATGGCCACTTCCACAGCTTTCCTAAGAGGAGTGGCAACAAAGGACATTTTAGAGGCTGCTACATGGAGCTCCGTGCATACATTTACCAAGCACTACAACCTGCCCTTATATTCCAGATCCCGAGCAGGCTTTGCTTCGGCAGTCCTGCAGGGGATTTTAGCTACACCATCCTTATCATAGTTCCATCCACCCCCAGCTTGGCTATGGTATTCAACCCATATGTTATGACTGCAGTTGCATTCTTGAAGGACATAGTACAGTTTTGTACCTACCATAAATGTAGATGTCCGATAGATATGCAACTGCAGTCAGATTTTCCCTCCCTCCTACCCCTCTGTATCCTTCTTTTGGGTCCCTACCCCTTTTCCCATTAGCTGGGGGTATTCCTATGGTGTATCTGTTTATTACTGTTGTGGATGTTTGGGATTATTTTTATCCATTTACCAAATTTAGCCTTCCTAGGAGGGCACCTGGCATCTGGGGCAAGAAACACTGAAGAAGATGGCATCGGCCGATGCCTTTATACTCCAGCCGTGGTGACGTCGGAGAGGAGGTGGCACCAGCCGACGCCGGACCCAGACTTTGGAATTCGGCCGACCGAGGGCTGCCTGAGGCAGGACAACCCCATACGTTATGACTGCAGTTGCATATCTATCGGACATCTACATTTATGGTAGGTACAAAACTGTACTTTCTACTGGCATCCCAATAATTCATACGGTACAAAATATTTCAATCTTTGCTGACAAGTGAGAGGTCCACAGTGTCGACTATCTCCAACCACAGAAACACTGTCAACATAAAAAGTTTCATCACTGCCGTCAGAGTCTGCTACAGTCTCAGTTTGATTTTTAATTCATACATCTTAATTTTTCATCTTTTTATATCACCGTAAATATGGGTGGTGTGGAAATTAACTAGTTAATTTGTAGGCATTTAATCCACTGCTGTATGCTGTGTTTTACTTTAATTTATTCTTTATCCAGAAAATATTTAAAACTGTCTTGAGATGTCAGGATTTGTCAAGTACAGAATAATATCTGCCACAAAGGGAACTATTTTTGGACTACCACACCAATTGTCTTTCAAATTTTGAATCCCTTATCTTTTTGGATTATAGCAAATAGGATAGTGGCAAGAGGAGATCCCTGCCTGGGTCCTTCTATTAAAATTCATTCCATTAGAAATGACTACTCTAGTTTTGCCTCTGAGCCATCATATATTCTCCTTATTGGATCTGTTACACCCTTTGGCAATGCAAATGCTAAGGTTGCTTTGCTTGTGAAATCTTAGCAAACCCTACTGAACATTTCCCCTGCATCTTCTAGACTAATCAACAGTAGTGGATTTTTTTTATATACTGATTCCCACTGTGAATCATCTTTGTTCTATTACTTTTCTCAAATGTTTGTCTCCCTTCCACAGTACCACATTATTCTGTGTCAGAACACACTACATTGTCTTAGCTAGTAAACAATTTGTGTGAGGTTAGAATTGATGTTGATCTGTGTGATGCAGGGTCCATGCCCTTTTTCTGTAATACTACCCACCACTGCATCCTTCAGTGATGCAGGTATTTCCTTCCCTTTCAAAATATTGTTGAACAATGCCTTCCAGATTTTGAACAGCCTCCTTCCTCCTAATTGTTAGAATTCTAAAGGAGTTTTTACCATTCTGGAAGATTTCTCTGTTGCTTGGTTATACATAACATTTTTTCTCCTGTATCTGTCTTGTTCGTTGCTAAGATTCTGCTTCATAAAGCTTTGGAATATCTACATTTTCCAAACAATGCTTACAATAGTGTGTTTGTATGATTTCCCCACTCCTCTGCTCCACATAATAGATTTTCATAACATTACTAAAATGTTTCCATTATCACTTCGGGATTCCTAGTTAACCTTCTTGTCATAGGGTCCCAGAGTTTTGCAACAGATATTTTCACTTTTTGGTACCAAAGTCTTCATGCTATGAATTTATGTGCCCTGAGATCATCAAAAAAAAAAAAGTTTTTCCAAACTCATTCATATTGTCTACATGTACATTTGTTTTCCTCTTGGCACTCTGCAACTGTTCCACCTCTTGATCAGTAAGATGCTCCTTGCTCTGCAACATTTAAACTTTTGCCATTTCTTCTAATATTTTGTTGCTCATCTTCCACATCTGTCCCTTATTTTCACAATATTTTTAAATTCCATCTTTGTTTTATCTCAGGTGTTAGCTAACCCCTCAGGAGCCATTTCTTTCTGCCCTAGTAACTCTTGGATTTTCAAGGTTAACCATTTCTTTAACTCCCCCATTTTCAATAAATACGTAAGGAAACGCCAGTGCCTTTCTTTTCAGTTCCTTGTCGTAGATCAGTATGTATGTATACCTTTAAGAAGCTTTCCATGGGCTAGCACATGTGTGTAAATACTGCGCATATGCAAGCCACACTGCCATTTTGTAGAGAGTTGTTGAGATGTAAATATGCATGTATGTAATGGTCTGTCAGTTAATAATTTTGTTTATATTTTATGTTGCTGCTATCCATCCGGATGTGTTTCTATATAATAAAGCATATAGACTAACTATTGCGCCTGTTCATCTTGAATTGTAACATAGGACAAGTGACATGGTGTCAGAATGGGATCCAGAATAAGGCCAAGTGGCACTCAGTGTTGGAGGAATATAAAGGAATGGATCATCCCTACCGCACGTACAACTCACAAAATAAGTAAGAAACGAATTCCAGGTACTAAAACGGGTTTAAATTATTTCTTACTCGAAGAATAGAAAAACAAACCACTCTGAATGCTCAAAACTAATTTCTAGTCAAACGAGATGTTTGAAGCTGCGATATATTGATAAAAATATTCAAAATAGTTGTGAACATGGTTGAAATAATGTCCGAATCACATAAAATATATAAAATAAGGAAAACGACCACATTTTTCACTATGTGCTACATTTTTGCATTTGTTATAGCTATTCGAGAGGTCTGAAATAAACAAAGTGTTTGCAAGTTTGTGCAGTATTACAGTGCAGTTATTTCACAAAATACAGCCATTTCCAAGCATATTTCACAAAGTACAGTATTTTGAAGAGTTTGTTGTGCATTTGAATGCTATTACAAGCACTTGGTGTATGTGCCTGATCGTGCATAAACAAATGGGTCTTATTTGCATTGTGTTTTACTATAATTTGTTGCCATGGCAGAAGGCTTTCGCAGACTAGCTCTACTTGTATTTGGTAATAATAATGCTGAGAATTGGAGAGTGTTTGAGCAAGAGTGTGAAATTTTCATACAAGCTGCATTTTCTGACAAAGATGCACATACAAAGGCATTTATTCTGCTTAATTTAGCTGTTTCAGAAGCCGTAGAAAGAGAGCGTTCATTTGTGTATACACTTCCTGTATTTGCAGGAAAGGGGGAACCATTGTATAGTGGTACCGGCTGAAGCAAGGAAGACTGAGTACTTAAAATGTAAATTTAGAGAAATGTGTAACCCCCAAATGAATATTACAATGGAGAGGCACTTATTTTACACAAAGGATCAAACGCCTGGTAAAACTTTTGCAGTTTATACAACTGGCTTGAGAAATAAGGCTAAAATGTGCAGATTTGGAGATTTAAGGTATGAATTGATAAAGGACAGACTTGTGTGTGGTATTAAAGATGATGCTGTGAGGAAGGTTTTGCTTTGTGACAGTGATTTAACTTTGAATAAGGCCATTGAGATTTGCCAGATATATGAGCTCACAGAAAAGCACACAAATATACGTACAAATGATAAATGCATGCTTCAGTATCTTCTAGTGCTAATGTTAATAGTATGTAGCATGTAGTTAAAAGAAACGGGTCCAAGCACATGGCAGGAACTGTGAGTCCTGTAACAGTCCCTGGTAAACCCTGTAGCTTTCTAGCAAATTCCAGAGCACACACAGTGTCATTGAAGCACAGGGATGTGTTAGCAAACTCAAAGCATGTTCCCTCATCTAGCCATATAGTCAACTGTCGTAATTGTGGTGGTAATCTTATCTGTAAAAGAAAAGTGCTTAGCTTTTGGTCAGCAATGCCACAGATGTAAAAAGTGGAATCGTTTCCAAAAATTTTGTAAATCAAAAGAGGCACATTCTTTTATTAAAAGAGAACATTCAAAGAGCAAGTTGATCAGTACAAAGCCATGACCCTACTTTTTATGTTGATGGGGTGTCTGTGCTTAATGAAAGTCAATGCAGTAGATTTTTGGGTAAAGAATGAAGTATTTTGTAGTGTTCAGATAAATGGAAGAACCATAGAGCTCATTGTTGACACAGGTTCCAAGTACAATGTTATGTCAGCAGAAACATTTGCTAGAGTATGTGCTGGTGAGAAGCTTGATTTGCAAAGTGTGTGAAGCTTGTTGCTTATGGTGGTAGTGAAATTCATACCAAAGTTTCAGTAGTGCTTTCATGTTACTCTGCTGGGAAAAGCTATGACTTGCAACTTGATGTAGTCAAAAGGCACGGACAGTCATTATTAGGCCTCAGAGACAGTTTGAAAATGGGACTACTTTCATTTTATAAGGAAGTCCACCATGTAAGCTTGAAAGACCACTGTTCTAATTTCACCCAGCCTATTTTCTCTACCTATGTTGATCTTTTCAAAGGCAAACTCCCAGTTGTGTACTCCATGAAGTTAGACCCTGAAGTCTGACTGAAGTCATCCCAGTTGTCAGACCAGCCCGGAAAGTTCCAGTAGCTATGCAGAACAGAGTCAATGCTGAGCTAGATAAAAATGGTGCAGCAAGGTGTGATTTGTCCAGTTTATGAACTAACTGAATGAGTATATTCCATGGTGGTAGCTCATAAGAAAAGCTCAGATCATATCAGAATATGTATTGATCCAAGAGATTTAAACAATGCACTGAAAAGACCTCTTCATCCAATGCGCACAGTCGAAGAAGTCGCTGCTCTTATGCCAAATGCCACCATTTTTTCTGTTTTGGATGCAAAGAGTTCATCTTTGCAAGTTTTGTTTGACTGAAAATCTTCATTGATGACCACTTTCAGTACTCCTTTTGGCAGGTGCAGATTTTTGAGAATACCATTTGGGATACATTCTGCCAATGAAGTCTTCCAGCATGCAGTGAAGTATTCCCTTATGCCAAATGCCACCATTTTTTCTGTTTTGGATGCAAAGAGTTCATCTTTGCAAGTTTTGTTTGACTGAAAATCTTCATTGATGACCACTTTCAGTACTCCTTTTGGCAGGTGCAGATTTTTGAGAATACCATTTGGGATACATTCTGCCAATGAAGTCTTCCAGCATGCAGTGAAGTATTCCAGCATGCAATAGAACATATTTTTTTCAGTAAGATGATATTCTAGTAGGAGGTAATGGTGAAGCTGAGCATGACAGAAACCTCAAATAAGTTCTGGAAAGGGCACACAAAGTGAATCTTAAGCTGAATCTTCAAAAGTGCAAATTCAGGCTATTAGAAGTTACTTGTTAGATATTTGTTTATCAGTCAATGTTCAAGCCCTGCAACGTTTTCTTGGCATGGTTAACTACCTAGCCAAGTTCATTCCAGACTTGAGGCAACTTTCAGCTCCGCTCAGAGTGCTGCCATGCAAAGATGTATCCTGGTCTTGGTTAGAACAACACCAAAGAGCATCTGATATCCTCAGAGAACTGTTAGTCCACCAACTTTCAGATACTATGATGTTCACAAACCAGTAACTTTCTTGTGATGCTTCAGAATTTGGTCATGGTGCAGTCATTCTTCAAGAGGGTAGATAAAGTAGCCTATAGGTCCAGAACTCTAACCCAAACCGAGATGCAGTATGTGCAGATAAAGAGCTGCTGGCAATTCTGCTTGCATGTTTGAAGCTCCTTTATTATATTTATGGCTGCCCAATCAAAATCGAAACAGATCACCAAGCCTATGCATACAGCTTCAGCCAGATTGCAAAGCATAATGTTGAAATTGCAAAAGTATAATTTCAGTTTTGTCTACACAAAAGGCAAACTTCTTTAACTTGCGGATACTTTATCCAGATCGCTCAGAAATACCACTGAGTAGCATGAAAATGAGCAACTTGATTTTGAAGTGATAGAAGTGAGAAATTTTTCTTCCACATGTCTTGATGAGCTTAGAAGTCGCACAGCCTCAGATCCAGTTCTTCAGAAGCTCAGCAGATTTATCAGTCGAGGATGGCCGTCAAAGCATTCTTGTTTACCTTAACACCTGCAACCATATTTTCGTTACAGAGATGAGATTTTGTTTGACAATGGTATCATCATGAAAGGTCCAAAAGTGATTATTCCAAAATCCTTACAACAAGAGTATATTACCATCTTGCATAGTGGCCACCCAGGAACTGATTCAACCAAAAGAAGGGTGAGAGGACAAGTATTCTGGCATTCTATATCACAGGATATTAAGAGAGTACTTTCATTTTGTTTTGTATGTAATAGTACTAAGCCACAAAAAAAAACAGAAATAGCCACTTCAGCTAAACTAGATTCCTGAACTACCTTGGTTGACAGTAGCTACAGACATTTTCGAATGGAGTGGTCAATGTTACTTGGTGTTAGTAGATTCCTATTCAAATTGGTTTGAGATTGACTTGCTTCCTAATCTAATGTACAGTACTGTCATTACTAAGTTGAAGCATCATTTTGCAGTGCATGGTAGTTCATACAAAGTTATTTCTGACAATGGTACACAGTTTACAAACTAGCAGTTTGAGATTTGCTGAAGAGTGGGGCTTTATTCATGTTATGAGTAGCCCTGAGTACCTATAGTCAAATGGTTTGGCAGAACGTGCAGTTGAAAGTGTGAAACAATTGCTAGGAAAGTCGAAACAAGACAATAGCAGTGTTTTTCTGAATCTCCTGAATCTCAGCAGTATTCCTCGTGATAAACATCTTGGGTCACCTGCACAAAGGCTTTTGTTGAGACGAACCAGAACCGCACTACCAATCAATAGCCATTTGTTGGTTCTCTGTGCCAAGAACAACAAAGCAATGAGAGCTCAACTCAGGAAAAAGCATTTGTCCCACAAGTCCTATTATGATAAGTCCAGCAAACCACTCAATATATTACGAGAAGGGGTAATAGTGAAGATGCAGACATCCAGAGGTTTTGATTGGATTGAAGATGTGAAAAGTGCATGTCCAGAGCAGAGATCGTACATTGTGGAGATACAAGGAGTTGAATTTAGGTGGAATCGGAAACATTTAGTACCAGTGTCCGAACCTGTATTACAGCGTCTTGCCTGTAAAAAAGACTCTAGATCTCAGAGTAAGTTATCCAGTGTTCCAGTTACAAAGGACATAGGTAGGTACTAGGCTGTCGCCTTACGCCACCCAAGAAAGTTATTTTCCTGTGCCACTGTCCAGCAGAGACGCAGAAGTGATCAGTCATTCCAGCAAATATCCCTGTTCCTGAGAAGATTCCCAAAACTCCTGAAACAGATTGATCTGATGTTATCCATGTCACTGTTACTCTTGAGTCACAGGGTCCAACATCGGATTTGAGCTGGCAACTTCTCACACAGCTTCTAGGCTCGAGCTCCTCCCACTTCCATGATCCCTTGCTGCCCTCTAACCCCTCCAGATCACATCTGCCTCATGCTGCAGCATCAGACGTGATTTCTACTTGCTGAAGTCTCCAGTGGGGATAAGTGCTTTAAAATTTCTTTGTTTTTTTGGCTAAATTCTCTATTTTTAGTGAATTTGTAGTTTTCTGTAGCTTGTTTGCCATTCTGGCTTAGTCTGTCATATTTCTCCCCTCCTGTTTTTGTTTTTTTGCAGTGGTTTTTTGGCACCCTTTTCATTTCTTGTTTCCTTAGACTTTGACTAGTAATACTTTCTTAGTTATTGTCTGTTGTGTTGTTGGTGGTCTTTTCCAGTTTGTTTGGCCTTGGCATTTCTCCCGGTTAGCAATTTTGGCATGTGGCTTGGGTTTTGGTGCTTGGTTTGCACTTCAGTCATGTCAGACAAACCAGTTGGCTTTAAAAGGTGCTCCTCATGCAGTGGGAAGATGCCCATGATTGACTCGCACAAGGAGTGCCTTTATTGTCTGGGATCAAACCCACCTTGGAGGTTGAATGCAACGTTTGTACCACATTCAACCCCAGGACCTTGGTTGAGCACAGAAACAAGTTATTTGAAGGGAATGGTCCAAGGAGGTCTGTTGAACTAGGCTCTGGCCAAGTTGGGACCTTCTGATCACAAGAGGAAGGCCACCTCTTTTTCGAAGAAGACCAGGCTGTCTGATCCCAGTTTCTTGGCTCCAACTCCAGCCTCAGCTCTTTTGGATCAGACAACCTTGGATCCCAGGTCTCACGACTCTTCCCCAGGATCCAAAGCTTCTCCTATGAGGCCTTAGGATCTGAGGTCATGGGAGTCTACTTGCGCATCATAGGCCTCCAGGTCGAGGTCCTCTGATCCAACCAGATTTGGACCTATCATGGATCCCACTCCTTCGCATCTGACTCGTGCTGGATCCAAATGTTCGGCTCCTCAATTGTCCTCAGATCCCACCATTGTTAAAAAAAGGATTCCCCTTCAGGTTCTGACTTGGGGCAGTCCCCTCCTGCTTCCAGGTGCAGAAGCTGATCTGAGAGGCATGGGCAGTCCTTGGGGTTCAGGCACCCATCCCTAGCTTAGGTCCTCCACTTCTTCTAGGTCCTCCAGGAGCTTGCTCCCCTCCAGTATAGACAGGATGATGAGGTCCTTCTTCAAGGCTCTGTTTGAGTGGGGCTTCTTGCTTCTCCGGCCCATCTGGGCAGGGCTGTTCTCCTACCCATTTGCTTTCTTCTTCTCATCCGATCCAGGTGGCTTTGAATCTTCAAGCCCAGGGACACATTGAGGAGGAGACTGGGATGCCTAGAGCTCATTCTGTCTCTACCCCGCCTGGGTCCCTGACTTCCTCTGGTTGTCCTCCCTCCAGGGCAGAGTCCCGGGCCCGACCTGTTGCCCCAGAATCGTTGGATGAGGGCTCTGGTCCTGTGTTTTTGGATCAGTCCCTTCTCCTTGGTTTTTCAGCTCTTGACAGCTCAGGGCCGGTACAGTCAGGAGGCACTGGCTTGCTCTGTTCCCTCTCCTCAGGTGGGCCTGCCTGTCGGGAGTGGGGATGGGGCATTGTCAAGCCCTTCGGCCTTCTGGGTAGTAGAGAGGATATTCCCATCCACTGGCATTATCTCCCCTGCCTTCCAGAGACCTATCCAGCCCTCTAGAGTGGAATCTTCTCAACCTGTTCCTGGTCAGCCCTCTCAAACTAGCCTTCAGGCGGGAGCTGCCCCCTTGGAGTTCCCCTCTCTTCCATATCCTCCCCCAAGCCCCTCTTGGAGGAGGTACCTTGGAAGAGATCATGCAACAGGAGGCACCAAGACTCCCATATGGAGTCCCTCATCGAGGATACAGACGTCGATGAAGGGGATAGGGTACAGCAGATCTCTGCCCAAGGATGTCTCCTTTGGGGACATTTTAGAAATCCTCAAGTTGAAGGGCATATGGTCTTCCCTACACCCGACTTCTGAAGAGTCCATGTTTCCAAAGGCTTTCAGGATGGAACAGTCTGTCTCCTGGGTTTCCCCCCAGCTGATGAACTCATAGACCTCATTGCCAGCCTTTCAGGCATGGAAGGAGCCAGATAATGTGGAGCTGGTACCAAAACATGCAGACCAGTTTCTGAGTCGCCCTCCTGACAGGCAGTTTTAGTCAGAGGGCATGCCAGTCGATGCGATTGTGGTAGCTGCCACCACCAAAAAGGAGTTGGCTGAGCAAAGTACGTCTGTTCATCCCCCTAACCAAGAGTCCCGGGTGATCAACACACATGGAAAATGGGTCTTCACCCCAGCTGCCTTTGGTCTGTGAGCCTTTAACTACTTGGCACATTTCACTTGATTCCAGAGGGATTTGGTCAAGGAACTTGCCACTTCCCTCTCTGAGTTGTTGCCTGCTGGGGAACTAAGTAAGGTGCCCCCAAGCTGTCTACTCTTGCTTCCCTGTCAGATACCTAGATGAGGCTGATTTTCAACTCTACAGAAGACACTTCTCGAGTGGCAGGTACAGGCATCGCTTTTCGGCGGCATGCCTGTTTGTGCCTTTGCAGGTTTGCGGAGTCCTTTAAAGTATCCTTCACCAGTGCCCCTTTTGAAGACTCCAGCCTTCTTGGTCCTTCAGTCAAGGAAACACTCATCTGCAGTGAGCAGGAAGGCAAGACCTTGTCGGCTGTGGGAATCAAGTTTTCTACTCCCAAGCGGTGCTTTTCTGAGTCTCAACATGGGACTAGGAAATTATGGTTTCAGAACTCGCAGTCTTCCTTTCAAGACACTGAGGACGAGCCCTCTTCTAGAGGTTGGGAGAGAGAATTCAATGGCAGATGCCACCCTAGGGGCCGAGGGGGTTCTGCAAAACCAGGGCTCCAGGGAACCTTTCTCTCAGAAACACTCCCAGCGCTTCTGAAGTGCTGCCTGACTGTCCTGCCCCTGAGACAGTCTGGGTAGTTACTCCAACCTTTGGCCTAGGCAAATATTACAAGAGATTGCTGGGTGCTAAACATTATTTCCAGAGGCTATTTCATTCCCTTTTCCCAGCCACCCCCTCCAATCAGGACATGCCTCCCTGACCCCATCAGTGGGAGTTAGCTCAACAAGAAGTACTCAGACTTCTTCAGAAGAGAGCCATCCAAGAAGTCCCCCCAGGGTAATGAGAATCCAGAACTCTCTCACTTATTTTGGCAAAGAAGATGGGGGACCTACAGTCAATTCTGGACCTAAGTGTGTTAAATCTCTTTGTCAAGAAGTCCAAGTTCCAGATGGTCACTGTCTAGTCCATCATCCCTCTTCTGAACAAGGATGATGATTCCAACTGATATTACCTTACTTTCCACCTTAGGTCAATTTAAAACTAGACTCAAACAACATGTGTCTCTTAACTGACTATGACAATGTATCAAGCCTGGCTAACTCTCTAGAATGTGCAAAAATCTGTTAACCAGTATACTGTGCAATTTAATTTAATCCTGACTTGCGCTCAGGGTTAACTCTAACCTGTGGAACTTGTTTAACTTGCTTACTTATGTAATCTCTGTAAATAGTCTGTAATATGTAATGCTGTATCTGCTTTCCCTTGGAGCTTTTCTCCCCGGGCCTCCGCTGAAAATGGACATGCATCCAGTCGGACTATCCCGATCAACAAATGTAAAATAAAATAAAATAAAAATAAAGATGATTGGATGTGCTGCTTGGAACTCCAGGATGCGTACTATCACATAAAAATAGACAGGCACTCCAGGAGGGATCTCCGCTTTCGCGTAGGGGCCACTCATTACTAGTTCAGGACCCTGCCCTTTGGTCTCACCACAGCCCCCCAGGTGTTCACCAAGTCTATGGCAGTGGTCGCAGCTCACCTGAGACTGCAGGGATTCCAGGTGTTTCCTTACCTTGACAATTGGCTCCTCACAGCTCCCACCAAGCATTGACTGGTCACAGCTGCTCAGTAGATGATTCACCTGTTCGACCAGTTAGGAATTACAGTGAATCTACCCAAATCGAACCTGATTCCTTCTCAAAACTTGGAGTTCATCAGAGTTCAGCTGAACACTGTGTCAGAGATTGCAGCGTTACCTGTCAGGTATGTTCATCTTATCAGATCTCTCATTCAGTGCCTCCTAGATCTGTCTCTTCCTCAGGTCCACTTCATTCTCAGGGTCTTGGGGTCTGTAGCAGTGGCCATTTATTTGGTGCCACTAGCCAGGTTCTACACGATGGTTTTGCAGTGGACTCCAGCAGTCCAATGGTCCATCTCTTTCACACCCAATGATGGCCTCATTTCATCTCACCCAGTGTGCAGGCATCCTCTCCTGTGGTGATGTCATTCTCCTGACCTCCTCCTCCTCACGTTGCAAGCCTTTGAGGATGGTCTCCCACTAGGTACCATTGCAGTTCACACGGACAACATGGCAACAACAAGCAAGGGGGCACACGTTCCTATCTGATTTGTTGAGAGGCCATGAGGGTGTGGGAATGGGCACTGTCCTTGGGGCACTTTCTTTTTGCAACACATTCCTGGGGAGTCCAAAGTGTTAGCATTCAGACTCAACAGGGCCATTCTGTGTCCTCATGAGGGGTCCCTGAATCCCTCAGTGGTGAGAGAGATTTTCCTTTGATGGGGTCATCTGAGCTGTGATCCGTTTGCTTCCCCTCTCAACCAGCCAGTGTTTTGTCCTGATTTCCCTGGCCAGGGAGTTCCCCAGGGATGCTCTGATACATGATTGGTCTCTGGGTCTCCTTTATGCTTACCTTCCTTTTCCTCTCATTCCCAGAGCACTTCAGAAAGCTTGACGCCTCAAGGCCACCTTGATTCTCATTGCCCCCTTTTGGCCTTGGCAGGTGTGGTTTCCCCTCCTACAGTCTTGCCTGAGGTACCCCCCTTGGGTAGTAGATCCCCTTCTGGATCTCATTTCTCACCCCTCCAATCTTCCAATCCCAAATCTTCAGACTCTGCATCTAGCTGCGTGGTTTGTCCACCTCCCTTAATCCTAACTCAGTTCAGGCTTCCATCGCCCATTAGGGACATTACTCTGGCCTCTCAGAAGACTTCTACCAGAAAGGTATACACTAGCAAATGGAAAAGTTGTTCTGTTTGAGCCCAGCAACGGAATCTGGACCCCTTCTTTGCTCCCATTCCAGATATCTTATTGTTATTGTTCTTCATTCTTTCAGGACGGAGCTGGTCTCTCTACTATTAAATTGCAGTTGGTGGCTGTTTCTAACTGTCGTGTTTGCGATGAGCCTGCTTTTCCTTCTTGTCCTTGTAAGGCCTTTTTGAAAGATGTTTTCCTGCTCTGGCCTCCAATCAAGGATCCTTCTCTCCATTGGGATATTTATTTTGTGCTGCAATCTCTTACACAGCGTCCTTTCTTGCCTGCTGCAACTTGTGATTATGAAATTTCTATCATAGAAGACCACCTTTCTGGTAGCTATAACTTCGGCAAGAGAGTATCCAAGTTGTAGGCTTTCTATTAAATCACCATATTTGGTGTTTCATAATGATAGAGTGGCTGTCCGAATCAACCTTTCCTTCATGCCTAAGGTAGTCACGGAAGTAAATTTGAATCAGTCCATTCAGTTGCCATTTTTCTTTCCCCAATCTCTCCAATAAAGGGGAATATTTACTGCATATACTTCACATTCATAGACAACTATGATTCTACTTAGGACCAAGAGTTTCCATAATTCTGACCAGCTGTTTCTGGCCTTCTCTCTTAACAGGCAGGGTCGAGCGGTCTCTCTCTACTATATCTCATTGGATTTTGAAGTGTATTTCTATGTTTTATTCATCTAAAGGTTTACCTTTATCAGGACCAGTTAGAGCTCATTCCAGTAGATCCTTGGCTACGTCAGCTGGCTATCTGGCCTGTCATTCCTTAGATGAGATTTGTGTGGCAGCCACCTGGTCTACACCTCACACTTTTGTTACTCATTATAAACTCAACATTGTCTCCTGGGGCAGGGCTTATTTTTGCTCCACAGTTCTTCGGCATGTCCTTCCGTGAGGCCACCCAGGATTTTATGGTAGCTGGGGGCTCTGACTCAAGAGTGAGGAATAATGGCATGGATAACATCAGGTAAAGAGTTACATACTTCGAACTATTCATCACTATCCCTCCCACCTTCCCCCATCTTGTGGGACCTAGAGGAAGTGGAGATGTCCTGTCTGGTGGTTAAGGTATTCCTTCGCTGTTTTCTAGCTCTAGGGCAAACTAGATTTGAGGAGTTAGAGGGCAGCAAGGGATCATGGGAGTTGGAGGAGCTCAAGCCTAGAAGCTGTCTGAGAAGTTGCCAGCTCTGATCCTATGTCTGATCCTATGACCCAAGAGTGATGAATAGTGACATAGGATAACACAGATGCTAAGTTTACAGTAAGTGCATAACTCTTTCACCAATGACTGTCCCTGTTGCTAAACCCAGTCCTAATTGCTATATCACTAGATCAGTTCGCACTTCCAGACTATGTTCCAGATAAATGGCAACTTGGACATGAACATTGCGTTTATTTCTCAGTGTCTGTATAATTGCATGTCTTTTTCAGATGTCATTTTTATTGTGGGCAGTTCTCTAAAGAGGGAGGATGTAAATCTGTATGTATACCTTTAAGAAGTTTCCATGGCTTGCACATGTGTATAAATACTGAGCATGTGCGTGCCAAACTGCCATTTTGTAGAGAGCTGTTGAGATGTACGCATGGTATGCATGTATGTAATGGTCTGTCACTTAATCAGTCCCTTTATATTTTATGTTGCTGCTATCCATCCTGATGTTTTTCTATATAATACTGCATATAAACGAACTACTCCACCTGTTCGTCTTAAATCATAACATAGAACGAGCGACACTTGTGTTTTTATCTTTTATATTGCTGGTGTATTAAGTTTATGCATAACGTATTTGAACTTATTGCTTTTACTACTGATTAGCTTGCATCTGTGCTGTATTTTCTGTTTGTGTTGTAATTATGTTCATTACAACCCAAGCTGAACCTGAAATATGTGATGATTGACCAGTGCTCTGTCTCAGCAAACAAATATAAAGAAAATGCATAAGTAGGTGAATGGTTAGATGATATTAGATGGGTCTCAATATTTTCAACCGAGTGTAAATGCTCCTGTGATATGTTTTTGTCCAACCAAGCCCAGATATAGTGTCTTTGGGTAAACCTACCTCTGAAATGCTACTGCAGAAGTAACATCCTCTATACCAAACACCTGTACATACTTCAGTTTTCCTTCTAGTTCCCCATGACACATCCTCACTGCTACGCACTAAATTCCAGTTACCACCTGTTAATAAAATGTCATGATGAAAACTTGCTGTTTTAACTTTGTATTGTTAATGTTGGGATACTTGCCTCTGCCTGCCAAGCAGTAAATCCAGTCTCTTCCTTGGATAAACATAGAAATATTTATGTTAATCAAATATTAATTGGGTAGGTGGACTGATCCATAGCCCTTTTCAGCCATGACCTGACTCATTTTGCAATAAAGTATGACAGACATACATATATGTGTGTAAGTTTATTATTAATACATTATTTTTGCTATCCTTGCGGTATAGAATATATTAATACTCCGGTGTACAAATAGTTGATGCATAGAAGTTTAATTTTCATCAACTCTTTTTTTTTACATGAGGTCAGTGTCATTAATCAATGTGACCAAATTACTTGGCGCCGATGTAGATTTTTTATTAGAAGTGGATATAGACAGGGTAATGCAAGATCATCTGAGTAGATTGGTGTGAAGTGCTGAGTATTGGAAACCGTGAGATTTTTGAATAAAAAGAAGCAAGTAACCATTGTGTTGGAAGCAGTTGCATTTAGCTTTTGTTGCTGTTCTAGTAACTGTAGTCTAAATTGTTAGCTTTTCCTGACGTCATTGAGTAGCGAGATTGGCATTAATTTAGAACACTGGAACTTATTAGTAACTAAGAATGTTATGCTAGCAGCATACTTTCCTTCTCATAGAGGGTTTGTTTTGTTTCAGTTTTTTGTTCTTTTTGGAGTTTTAAGAGGTCTTTTCTAGGGTCAGTTAGAATATAATTAGTTTGCCGACAGTGAATAAAATCCCGCTAATTAGTGGAAAATGCATTTCTCATTTAACTCCAGTATTTAGTGGCATCTTTATTCAGTAGTATTGCTGTGTGACTTGCTTATCTCTGCCTAGTTGCCGATTTTTGTCTACATTTGACTATTTCTGATCTCTGTCTGCATTTGATTTTAGATTGGAGTTACTCATTTAAAGGTTGTTTACTTCCAGTTTTTATCGTTACTCTTATATTGCATTTTGCTCTGTTTCAGTTTTTTTCTTATGTTGGAGTTTGAGGTCTTGGCTAGGGTCAGTTAGAATAGAATTAAGTTTGCTGACAGTGAATAAAATCCAGCTAATTAGTGGGAGGAGCTGAGAAGTAGCATTCCTCATTTAGCTACAAGAATTTAGTGGCATCTTTATTTAGATGTAGTGCCATGTGACTGTTCTCTGCCTGACTGTTGCTGAACTCTGTCTGCATTTGATTTTTTCCTACTAAACCACCCTTCTGTTGTGCTTTTAAACATGATGGCTCTTGAGTTGCCCATCCCGTACTGTAAATCTGACTTTGGACACTCCTCTCTTGTCATCAACCCATTCAACTAAGCACTGAGAGATCAACTGGGAAGCCCTCCCTGCCTTAGTCACTTAAATTTGAATTATCCTTTGTTTCCTACCTTTCCACTTGCTTTTGAAAAATGAACTTTATTCAGCTGTGATTACTGTATTTGTGCTTATTCCGACTTTATTTAGGATTTTGCTGCACATATTTAGTGTTCAGTTGCATTTAATCTGAGGCATTTATTACTGCTTTGTTAGTAGCCTGATTACATTGTAATGGTTATTCTAAGCCTCTTTCTGATTTAAGCATTTAGAATCCAAACTAGTTATCTTATATTAGGAAGGTTTGTGGTCTACACTCTTATGGCCAGAGAGGTACCTTATACCATTCTGAGTTGGTAATTGCTGGCTGAAGGCTTATTTTGTCTGTTGTTCTAAAAGTATCTTTGTTCTGGTTGAAGCACTTGGGTTGCAAACCAGCTATTTTACATTGCAAAGATTTCTGGTCTGCACTCTTATGGGAGGAGAGGATAGCCTGTGCCCTTCTGAGTGGAGAATTGCTGGTGTGTATCTTATTGTGCCTTTATTTGATTGGCTAGAGGGCTAGCTTGTTTAAAATTTGAATCTCTGTGCCCGAGGTGTTTGATGACCCCACTACTTGAGAAGAAGAGTGTTGCTGGTTTCTGCTAAACTCCACAAAAGCTAAAACTTCTATTACGATATCCACTGTTTTGGCACTTGTTTTTCGCTGCATTAATTGTGTTTCTGTGTTGAATATCTGTACTTTTTGACCATTTTTACAGTCTTTAGTTAGAAATGCATGCCTTGGATCTGCTTCATTGAGAGTAGGGCCCCTCCAAGTCATTTTCTACCCCGGGTTTTGTTTAAAGAAAAGAAGTGTGTGCTGTTTCTGACTGTGTGTGTGTTTTTTATCAAACCTCTGCAGCTATTTAAACATTGCAGTTATACAAACACTTGGCTGATAACCTATGACCTCTGAGACGTTTGGTAACATTTGGTGACCAGACTACTTGAGAAGAATGTTGCTGTTTTTTTTTTTTTTTTTTGTGAACTCAAAAAGCTAAGACTTGTATATCCCACTGGAAATTGTACATGTGCAACTCGCCATAAACCGGGTCTTGTACCATGTTCTTGCAACATAGGTCCTCCTTCAAGTCCCAGGAAATTGATGCTACCTGTCTCAATGTAGTAGTCCATCACCAGTCAACCCAGTAAGATTTCCATGGGGGATCTCATCTACCTGTCCACCAATATCTACTGTTTCAACACTTGTTTTTCACATTGGTTTTGTCACAGCTGCATTAATTTAGTGCTTCTGTGTTGAATAAGTGCAATTTTTTACATTTTTTTCAATCTTTAGGTAGAACTGCTGCTGTCCACGCAGCAGAGCCTGGCAGTGATCTGTATATACACAGATATTTGTTAGCATATTTCCCCCTTGTAGTCTATGTAGACACCATTTCCTTGTAGTGTAATTTTCCCTTAAAATGCCCGTACTGTCTAGACAGATTTTTTTTTAATTACTAGAGCATTTAGTTTGCACATAGCTGAATGTTCATCAAGTTCCTTGTGTTATTGATGTATTCAATATTCAAATTTCCCTCACTTCTCTGTAGATCAGTAGTCATGGATATGCACTTCCTGACTTTCTCTGTGGCCAATCTGATTGAGATGGGTATTCTGAGTTACTGTAGCAATAGCCTCACGTATGCTGACAACCCACTTAGTCTTAATAAAACAGAAAGTATGCGAGAGGTGTAAATACACTAATGCAGGAGGCATAACTCTCTCATACAACCAAAACTAACCCTATGGATGTTGTCAGCGACACTTGCACCACATCTACTATACATGGTAAGGACCCTGCACAAAACTACTTATGCTGAAGCACTTATTAGGTAACCTTCCTTAAACACTAAGACCTCTTGCAGAGTACAATAAAAAAAAAAACTGGTCCTCAGCCATCATCTAAACATGCCGTTAAAACACTACCCATTGCTACACACAATAGCACTGTATCTAATGCCTCTTCTGCTAAATCTTTAAGGCAAACCACGCTCAGCCAAATTTCATGGTAGTTGGTTATTCTATAGTGGGGCATGGTTGACTGACTATGCTGTTTTGCTAGAGATGGTCTGCACTTATCCCCTCTAGGCTTTCATATATTGGCAAAGACCTTTTTCACCCCTGTAGTGCCTTTTTTAGACAATGCCAAACTGATAAACCTCCCAACTTAACTGTATCGACAAAGGGTACTGCTAAGAGCTAGAAGTCTTAACAAGAAATGCCACTCCCTGCAGGCCTTCCTGTGGCGAGTGTAGACATGTGTTTAGCAATGGAGACATGGTTTAAAGTCGCGGAGAGTACCTAGCAGTGCAAGGTTATAATGCCTTTCACACCTTTAGACCAGCTACTGCACAAGAGTGAACTAAAGGTTGAGGAATCTGTATGTATTAAAAACCACCTCACATCCAGACTAGTTAAAGTATATGACCCGCTGGAACTCATACATGTGCAACTCACCATAAACAGGATCTCGTACCATATTCTTGCAACATATAGGTCCCCCTTCATGTCCCAGGAAACCCATACTACCTGTCTCAATGTACTAGACTCCATCCCCATTCAACCCAATACGATCTTCATGGGGGATCTCAACTACCCCTCTTTAGATTGGGAATCCTACACCACTTCTAAAGTGCAAGTCCAGTGATTCCTAAACTTCATTAATACCAATATTCTGGAACAGTTGGTCCATTCTCCTACCAGGGGTACAAACATCCTTGACTTTGTATTCAAAAAATGGGGGGAGTGATGTTCCTCACCTAATGTGATGTCCTCATTCATCAGCTGTGAACATAAAGCAGTATTGCATGAAATAAAAATTAAATTTGGGGACTTGAGCAAAACAAAAAATCTTTAGGAGCTATTCCAAGGCTAATCCCTCTATACCAAGTAACACCTTGGCTAAATCCCAAGCATCCGTAAACTCAGTAAACACCATAGTATTTGCTGAGCTATTTATAAAATCCCCGTACAGCCATATTGATAGTATAGAGTGTGCTGTATCCAGTCATATTTAAACATAAGACAAAATCAAAAGACAAGCCACCCTGATGGAATCACAATACCAATAGGTTATACAACAAAAGAGAAAAAAATTCTTGGCCACATGTAAGAGGAACAACGCCCAGTATATAAAAAGCCCACTGACCAGTCTAAACAGGCAGCTAAAAGGGTTAATTAATACTTCAAAGGCTAAATTTGAAGAAAGAAAATAACATCTCAGGCAAAGGACAGTGACCTACGTCTATTACTTCAACGGAAATGCGCAGCAGTGCACAAAACTTACCATAAATGGCATAACCCACACTGAGATCTTCCTGTCCTAACTTACAGTTTTGGAGTGATTGACTGACCCCAAAACGTGTTGGATAGATTAGATAGGAAAACAAGAAGGATGCTTCAAGCTCACCAAATGATTTATAAAAATCAGTGCATACCAAGATTATATATTCCCCGTTCCGAATGAGGGTTGGCCTCCTTGAAATTGATTACATGTATAGATATGCAGTCATGGGACTCCAGACACATCTGCTGACCTCACAAGACCCAAATGTAGTGAAAGTTTTGAAACATGAGGAGATTAAATCCAAGATGACTTCTCTGCTTAATCTTGCAGAAGCACATCGGCATCAAGCAGGAATGGAAATCAAACCAGAAGTAGGTAAAAGGCAGTAACTGAATGTGCTAAAAAAACAAAAAGAGTATAAGGTGAAGGACCAGATGAGAAGGCAAGAAATGTGGAAAATGCATAAATATAGTTCCAAGTATAGAAAACTTCTGGAAGAACCTCATGTTGATTAGGAATGAATGCAGGAATGGTTAAGAAGAGGCAAATTCAAACCAAGATATGAAAGGTTAATATTGGCGGCCCAAGATAATGGGCTTACGTACACGTTTGTTTACAAAGTCCATTGAACATGTGGGCGAAACAGACAAATGTAGGTTTTGTAAAACAAAATTGAAAACGGTCGCACACCTCGTTGCTGGTTTGACATACTAATGGCAGAAGGACTGTATACCGAAAGGCATCATAATGTGACAAGACTGTTGCACTGAGGATTGTGCAAACATTATGGTATTGAAGTTGCTGAAAAACACTGGAAACATGAGCCGCAAAGCATCATAGAAAATGATGGTTTATATCACATGGGATCACCCATTGCCAACAGATCAAAAAATAGATGCTAGAAAACAGATACAGTGGTCCATGAAAAGAAGACAAAAGTAGCATTGATCATTGAAATCGCCACACCCAGTGACTACAGTGTCTTGCGTATAGAGAGACACAAAGTCATAAAATATCAGGATTTGCAGGCAGAAACTAGAGCAATATGGAAGAAAGATACCCAGACAGTCTCAGTAGTAGTAGGAGCAATAGGTCTTATAAAAAAGAATCTACGGTCGTATTTAGATGCATTACAAATACATGCAACTCCATACGAGTTGCAGGAGTCATTACTGGGCACATTGCGGGTGCTGTGAAGAGCTTAGGCTGACATCAGAGATTGAAGCAATACTAATTCCGTGAACTTTAATCTTAGTTTGACTTGGGAATGGGTCCATTCTCGTCATGGTATTAGAGACTCAAATGATTTGGAGAAGTTAAAAAAAAAACGAGGCCATTGCTAACCTTTTGACTGACAAGGTTCAGCTCAAATTTCTCCCCTCAATAGTCCAAAGGAAATGCATACCATAATCCCCCCCCCCCCCCCCAGTCATTACTAGAGAAAGGTCATCATGCATTTTCCACAGCTGAAAACACTGAATCAGTGGGCCCCAATAACATCCAAGCATGCTTACTAAATACCATGAAAGTTGACCTCTCTACTCCACTTGAATCACTTTTTAGCTGGAGCCTACAGTCAGGTTTTATGCCCAAGGAATGGAAGATGGCTACAGTTATTCCCCTGCACAAAAGAGGTCCAGTGACTGATCAGGGCAACTACAGGCCCATAAGTCTGACCAGCCTCATAAGTAAGGCCACAGAAAGAATTATTGTGGACATGATGAACAAGGACATTAGGTGATCTGTAAATGATGGATCCATCACACTTCGGCTTTGTTAAAGGTAGGTCATGCCTATTAAATCTGAAGGACTTCTTTAAAAAGGTCATCAAAGCAATGGATGAGAGCAAGACTGTGCACACAGCTTAACCTGACTTGGCCAAGGCTTTTGATACAACACCCCACTCTGGCCTTATAGGCAAGCTCCCTAAATTAGGTATAAACCCTTTTATCACCTGCTGGATAGCCAGCTGACTCACTGATAGGACCAAGGAGGTCAGAATAGGTGCAGCCACCTCCTCCAAGTTGCCAGTCACTAGCGGAGTCCCCCAAGGCTCAGTAGTGGGCCTGCTGATTTTTGGCATCTGTTTCTCTTAAGCAGAAGCAAATCCTAAGTTTTATGGCAGACTAAGTTTGCAGACGATTGTAAGCTTGGGGTTAGCGACTCCCCTGCTGACACTAGCATTCTTCAGGAAGGCCTATACCTGACTAACAAATGGTGCCAAAGCCGTGGTCTTAAACTCAATGCTAAAAAATGCGTAATTGTATCATTTGGAATGTCAACCATTCTGGCTAATTACCATGTTGATAATACACTCCTAAGAGTCAAACCAGTGGTCAAGGATCTGGGTATGCATGTAGACAGTATCCTTACCTTAGACCACCATATGGCCACAGTGATTAGGAAATCCTTTTATATTGTGTAACTTGTAAGGGCATGGCATCTAGGTCCAAAGAGATTATTATCCCGCTGTACTCTGCCCGTGTCAGAACATTCATAGAGAGTACAGTGCTCCCTTTGGTATGTAACTCGCAAGGCATATGCTGCAACTAGAGTAACCTCCAATGTTCTTTACAAAACAAATGCAAGGTGTAACAGAATGCAACAAATCTGCCTTATGCAAAGTGCCTTAAAGCCCTTTCCCTTTACTCAGTCTCCTATAGATTGTTGAGGGGTGATCTATGCCTGGCTTACAAGCCATCTGCAAACCCCACACTTCTGCATATTTTTAAGTCAAGCAGTACTGACAATACAAGGCCTGTGGACATGAATTTTGTCTGCAACTTAAACAGAACATGCTGGACGACAGATGTGTCCCAGAGACTGCCTCTTCTATGGAACAGATTTCCTATCCATGTGAGGCTGGGTTCATGTATTACTCAATTTAAGCAGAACCTAGACCAGTGGATGGGGAATAGGAAATTTACACCAGGGCTGGAACCCCTGTCCCTTGTGAATAGAGGTAGCCTATAAATGCGTGGCCTTCAATGTCTTATTTGGGTAGAGGACATCATTATTTTGGCAAAACTTGGCTAGGCATCGAAAGGCCACCTGGGTCATCAGCCTAGTAACAATCTATGAATTCTCCTTTGCAAAAAGAACAAATCAAATGATCTGTTCTAGCCATGTGTGTGTGTGTGTGTATGTAAGTTACTCAAACACACTTTTTGTAGCAGATTATAACATCACAGGTGACTAAAATTTCATTGGTACTTATGGGACCAGCTTTGTTGTTCTGTACCTGCATTCATGTAAGGTTCAGTGTTCTAAATAGTCACTGAGAGATGCATTTTGCTGGACTGCATTGGTAAATGATTTTTTTCTTTAGTGACCAGTCCAAAAGGAAGTCTAGTGAGGGCTAGGGTATCTTTAGCATTTGATCCAATTGTATAAGTAGTTATGTCTGTCATGGCTGCAAGTGTGGATGGGGAGAGGAATGTCTGCTGTTAAGGGTGATGAGCATAAGCATGCTTCTGGCTGTTACAGGCACCCATTTTTTCTTTGCTAATGTAGTTCAGTGGTCTCTTTTGTTTAGTAGATGAAAGAATCTGTATGTTTTACTTGTAGCAGTCTGTTTTTTTTCTGAGAAGTTTAGAATGGTAATGAAAGTTTGTCCTCCAATTTCCAAAATGAGTTGTGCTCGAGGCGATGTTATACAGGGATTGCAGCCATTCTTAATGTGATTGACTCAGTGCTGTGTATTTCCTTGGTCAAAAGTCCTTTGAAATCTTTGGGTATGTCTATGAGGGAGACACACTGGAAAGGCTATTACAAAAACAAAACTACGTTACTTTATTTTAGTGTTTAGCGGGGGTCAGGATGCTAGAGTGGCCATTATAAAACAAAAAAAAGTGTTTCCTTTTTTCTTGGAAATGTCTAATGGGAAACCTCAGATGCTGCCATTCCTGGTGAATCTCCTCACACAGAACAAGGGGTCCCCTCATGCACTCTAATCTGAAGACACTGCTGCTTACAACATGGATGACTGGATTCTTTTTCTCTTCAAGTACCACTATGCAGCGAATGTGCTGAATATTATCAAGGAGGCAAGAAAGCCAGCTATTAGAAAGCCATTGCTGTCCAAATGAGATGTTTTCTTAACAGCTGTACCAGAAGAATTTAGAATTCTAGCATGGCAACAGTGTCCATAATTCTCCAGTACCTTGGTGAGCTGTTCAAGGCAGACTTGGCCTATTCTTTTATTTAAAGCTCATCTGTCAGCCATATCAGCCTGTCTACTCTTGAATCCACCCATAGCTAACAACTTGGCAGTTAAATAGCTGTTTACAGGGGGAGCTTGCAAAAGAAATGCTCTTCCTTGGGATCTTATGTCCTTGAAAAAGTAGCACAAGCTCCTTGAGACTGTAGCTGCAGCCAATTTCAAATTTGTATCCTAGAAAACTATTTATCTCATGGCTTTTACTGTGGCTAAGGAGAGTGTCAGAATTTCAAGCTTTGCGTGAGGACCTCTTTCTAGTATTCCACAGAGATAAGCTGAGCCTGAGAACATGTCCATCTTTTATGTGTAAGGTAGTGACAAAATTCTCCCTAAGCCAAATTGTCCTTTTTCCGATCCACATAATAAGGGAGAATTAATATTGTATTTCATAGATGTGCACAGACAACTAAGATACTGCTTACACAGAACCAAAGAAATTAGAAGATCCAGTCAGTTTGCACCCTTTACTTCAGAAGAGGATGGATAGGCAGTGTTTAAACAAACAGAGTCTAAATGGCTAGCACAGTGCATACATTTCTGCTTTTCTTCCCAGAGAAAGAAATTGTCAAGTGCAAAGCTCATAGCACTAGAGGTACAGCCACAATGATCTCATGTTGTAAGGGTGTCTGCACTCAAGCTGTTGTAGAAGCAGTTATTTGTTATCTGTGCACACCTTAAAAAATGATACCACTGGGGCTAGAGCAGGGTTTTCTACAGGGCATTTTACAATAGAGCTGTATCTTTTAGGCCACTTCTCTTTCATGCTAAAGCCTTTGGAATTAACTCAGTCAAGATTACTGTAGCAGTGACCTAAATGAAAAACATAATGTGGTTTTGCAAGAGCTTACCAGTGTTGTAGTTGTTTAACTTGATCACTCTTTCAGTACAGTCACCTTGCCACACCATCCCTCTTGTAATTGAAACATCTTGGGCTAGGGTCGCGTACCTTTTTCTTTCATTTTCCCTTCCCCCCTTTGCAGGACACTGGGCCTGCTCTAGATTGAGCAGAAATTGAAGAAACTTGTTTCTTTTATGGTTGTAGGTTCATAGGCTATTGCTAGGCTGTTGATTTATAAGACAGTTAGTGGCTTAGGCACAATATCAAAATTGTAGGTACCCATTGACATGACCAATTTAAACTTAGTTTTGATCCCTTTCATTGGGAGCTTGAGTGGCCAGACCTAGAGTATATTTTGCAGTTGTCCATCCATTCATCCAGTTTATTCGTCAGGGAGCTACTTCTGTTGCTGTGGAAGTTGACATCTCTTGAGCTGGTGTTGAGGGTGCAGTAGATGTCCTTCCATATCACTGTTGCAGTATTCCTTACGTAAGGGATCTCCTGCCAGGGATGGCCTAACGTCCAGCCAATATACCAAGGCCTCTAGTGTTTACAAGTGTCTTACGTCACATGTATGCTCCCTGTGCTAGGTGTAGGACATAAAGGTGACGTACAGATGTACACACTTCAGAACTTCTTTACCACCAGTCCAAACACCATCATTGAACATCAGTCTGAATGCTGTTCTGTGCTAGTTAGTGAGCTGTTTTTAGGTAAGTGCCAGTTGGGGTTCTTCCTTATCTTCTCTTTTATTTTAGCATTGTTGGTTTACATGTCATCCAGAAAGGGAAAATGTCAGTGTGTGAACCAGATTCCCCATAAAGATGATCATGAACAGTGTCTCTTCTGTTTGGGTGTTTCTCATGACCTTATGCAGTGTTCTGTCTGCCAAGTATTTGTCCACAAGACCCTACGTAGTTGCTTCTCCTCTTTGTCTGTTTACCTTGAAAACCACCATCTTAAGTTGTTGGCTCACAGTGCTTTGGTGGAGTCTTCCTGTACTGAGGGTCAGCTGCCAGCCAAGAAAAAGGCCAGAAAACTCGGGTCTGATATGGCTGCTGCCCAGCCTCCCCTGGATGCCTCTCTCAATCTGGTGAAAGCCTGGAGGATCTGTCTAGTTGTTGCATTAGATTCCTCTGCCATGACTCAGTTGCATGCTGGCATGGATCTGACTTTTTGCATATTCTCAAAGGTTTCAAACATTTCTTCCACACACTGAAGGTGCACCTCATCCTATTATATCTGAGGAACCAAGAGGGATTCTGTAGATCTTAGTATGGGAGGAGATCCCTACTATGTTTAGAGTGCTGGCAATAGTCTGACCCTCCCATGTTTTTCATGCGAGTGTCACACAGAAAAGGAAATGGAAAACCAAGCATATTCCCCTTGCAGTTAATGATCCTCAACAAGAATGGCAGGATTTTACTCAGGGAATGTTTAATGCTGTAATGGCTTTAAAGCCTCCTTAAGAGGTCTCTCTGCCTGACTCTCCATGGTCATCTATTCTGTTAAGAGATCTAGGGAGCAGGATTCCTCTGAGGATCAAGATTTTTGGGAATTCTTAGCATACTCTTCTCAGATCCCTTCCCCCTTGGGCTATGGGTCTGAGGAAGAGGATTTTATCAGTCCAGATTCCCCTGTAGAAGAACTCTGCTTTGGGGTCACTTTCTCTTGTATGATGGAATTCTTTAAGTGGGTCTGTTCTCAAGTTTCTGATATCCAGAAGCGGTATTAAGAGCTCCTCCCAGATGGAGTTTCCCAAGCCTTCTGCTGTTCCTCCAGTTCTAGCTGCCCTCTTGGATACATTTTCAACGGCTTCTGTAGCTCCTACGTCTCAGCTGGATACATTTTCAACGGCTTCTGTAGCTCCTGCGTCTCAGCTGCGAGTTTGTAAGAAACCTAACATATTTTACAAAGTGCTTGAACATTGTAAATTTACATATAAATACCCTTCTGCTGACCCTTCAGTGGTATCTGTCTCCTCTGATAAACCTTCTAAGCTATTGCCCTCTACTAAGTTGCTTCCTTCAGATAAGAACAGTAGGGTCATGGAGAGGTTAGGCAAAAACATTTATACTGCTGCAGCCCTGACTTTTAGGGCTGTTGATTACCAGAATGTCCTTCAAGGATGCATCTGCAGTCATAACATATGGGTTGTCCTGCCTCAGGCAGCCCTTCGGTCGGCCAGATTCCAAAGTCTGGGTCTGGCCTCGGCTGATGTCGCACTTTCCCCGACGTCAGAGCGTCTGGGGTATAAAAGCATCAGCCGACGCCATTTTCCTCAGTCTTTCTTGCCGCGCGGTGCCCGAAGCAGAAGCAGTTCGCAAGTGCCGGTCGGTCAGATCCTGTGATTCAACTACCGAAGACTTCGAAAAAGCTAAGTACCCCATTGGGGACTCTTTCTTGCCTCAGCCGATGTTGGATAAAGTAAATAATTGTTTAACTTGTGGGAAACAAATACCTCATAAGGATTTCCACTCTTACTGCCTCCCTTGCTTAGGCCCAGACCACGACGTCTCGGCCTGTTCAGCCTGTGCTTCCTTCAACCGACGAACTCTTAGACGTCGGTCGGAGTTTGCAGAGGAATTCTTTGGGGATAATTTTGCATATAAGATGCCGTCGGAGACTCCGACATCGCATTTAGTGAAAAAATGGAAGGACAAGGACCGACACTCGCGGCCCGCGGTTTCGGCTGAAACCACGGTAAGGCCTACTGCGAGTGTCTCGGTTTCGGCTGAAACCGAGTCCTCGGGGATTCCCTTAACCGAATCCACTCAACCGATCACCGCGGCCCTGGAGCCCCCGGCTGAGTCGGCTACTGAGCTACCTACCGAAACCAGTGTCCAGGAAATGTCCGACACCATACCTTTGGGCAAATCTACTCCTGCACGTGGGGCAGCTAGACCCCCTGTTTCCATGTCCATTAAGGCTTTTTCCAGGGCTAAAGCTGCTAAACTTTCTAAAGCTTTGCCTCCCAAAGGCCTTTTTCTACTTCTCAGATCCTCAGCCTTGCAGAGGATCTTATTTCTTTAATTAGGGGTTCTCCGCCTCACCCGGACAGGGGCTCTCACCCACCACCAGACAAAAGGCCCAGGACTGAGCCCTCTGACCAATACTCTTCAGATGAGTCCACGGATGGATCTGAGTTGTCAGATCACCAGGAGGAGGTTTATTCGCCCTATGAGGATTCTGATGCTGATGAATCTATCCCTTCGGCCTCCCCTCCTGAAGAGTTTTCTTTTGGTGAGACTCTACACTCCATGAGAGAGCATTTTCAATGGCAGGGTCAGGAATTCTCTGATTCTAGAAAGAGATTAAGGACCTTTTTGCATTTGCCTCAACATAGGCCCTTAGCTATACCTCCTGTTTTGAATGTTATTGATGATGTGTACAATGATGTTAGTACAGCCCCTGATACTCTCCCCCTGGCACCTGCCAAACCTGATAGATACTACAGGGTCCCGGACTCTCATTTTCATCTGTATAAGGCCCATTCCACAGACCCAGATACTATTTCTCAGGGCCCTAAAGGGGTTGCAGCTGCCACTGCCAAAAATCCTTTACCTTCTGAAAGGGAGTCTAGAGCTTTAGAGAGATGGGGAAAGAAGGTATATACTTCTGCAACTCTTTCAGTGAGGGCATTAAATTGCCAATTTCATATGATACAGTACCAAGAGTATTTGTTAGATGAACTGAATAAGAAGCTTTCATCTTCTGAACCCCTTGACCGTAAATCCCTTCAGGATCTGGTACATAACTCACAGCAGGTTAGTAATAATTTTTTAAAATGTGGTTATGATGCACTGGAGGCTTCATGTGGGTCAGCTATGACTGGGGCAGTTATTCGTAGGCATGCCTGGCTGAAGGAACAATCTTTGCCAGACCATGTTAAGGCTAAACTCCTGGATGCTCCAATGGAAAAACAAAAATTATTTGGCTCCTTGGCTCAGGAGGTCTTAAAGAAGTTTGAAGAAAAGGCAAAATCTGTGCAAACAGTTAAGGATTTTCTGCAAGTACAACCACCGAGATTCAGCAGAAACTGGCCTACTAAGAATTGGTCCTTTCCAGACTCGGACAGAGCCCAGAGAGGCAGGAACAGGCGTCCCAGAGGTAGAGGGCAAGCTAGGGGCTCCTACAGAGGCAGTCAGTGGCAGCCTACCAACCAGAGAGGTAGTGCAGCAACAGCAACAACAACTACTACACCAGGACAGACACAATGACTTAACTTTGATTCCGACCTACCAGGGCTCAATTGGAAGCACCCTTGGGCGGAAAGCTTTCTTTATTCTCAAAAAACTGGCATTATATTACAAGGGACGCATGGACACTGCAAATAATAGACAAAGGCTACAGGTTCCACTTCCACACTTTGCCAAGAAGGAACGGAATGCCAAACCTGCCACCAAATCAGAGGGCAGAGGCTTTAAAGCAGATCAACAACTTACTTCAAATGAAAGCCATAGAAAAGGTACCTCTTTCCGAACAAGGCCAAGGATTTTACTCCAGATTATTCCTTGTTCCAAGAAAAGAAAATCAATGGAGGCCTATTCTCGACCTGTCCGCACTGAATACTTACCTCATTGTGCCAAAATTCAAGATGCTGACCCTACAGCAACTTCTTCCCATGCTGGGCAAGGAGTCTTGGCTGGTGACTCTAGATCTCAAGGAGGCATACCTGCATGTCCCTATTCGACCAAGCTGCAGAAGACACCTCAGATTTCTTGCAGGATCAGAGCATTATCAATTCTCAGCATTGCCCTTTGGCTTATCTACTGCACCCAGAGTATTCACGAAATGCCTGGCATCAGTAATTGCACACTGCAGACTTCAGGGGATTTAAGTCTACCCATATCTGGACGACTGCCTTATACAAGCGGACAACAAGAAAAATTTGATAAAGGACTTGGCCTATACCATCCACCTACTACAGGCCTTGGGATACACAGTCAACATCCAAAAATCAAGACTTGTTCCATCCCAAAGGATAACCTTTTTGGGTGCAGATCTAGACACAACCACCCAAATGGCCTTTCTCACAGAAGAAAAACAAAAACAACTTCCGGATTACTTCATGAATCTGACAAGACAAACTCAGCTAACTGCAAGGAAAATCCTGCAGGCTCTGGGTTACATGGCATCCTGCATAATTCTGATTCCACAGGCCAGGCTGCATATGAGAAAATTACAATGGTACCTAAGGAGTGTATGGTCTCAGCACAGTCACAGTTTGGAAACTTTGATACCAATCATTCCTTGCCTTCAAAAGGAATTCCTGTGGTGGGCTCATGCCTGCCAGTCCAACAGAGGGTTGCCTTTCAACAAACCAAAAACAAAACAAACCATCACCACGGACGCTTCAGACCGAGGATGGGGAGCACACATGGAGGGCAAATGTATCCAAGGCCTATGGTCTCAAGGACAGCTGCACATGCACATAAACCAAAAGGAAATGCTGGCAGTGATGCATGCAATCGAGGCCTTCAAACCTTTCCTCCATCAAGGCCACCTGTTAATAAGGACAGACAACACCACGGTCATGTGGTACATAAACAAGCAGGGAGGCACACATTCCTACCCTCTATGCAGGCTGACTATAAACCTATGGGAACTATGCCTGAAACTCAATATCCAACTACAGTCCCAGTTCGTGCCAGGGAAAGAAAATGTACTGGCAGACAGCTTAAGCAGAACTACTATGGATGCACACGAATGGATGCTGCACCCAGACATCTTCCTACTCTTAACAGAAGCATGGGGAAAGCCGGAGATAGATCTGTTCGCCTCCCCCCACAACCATCAACTGAAGACGTTCTGCTCAAGGACATACCACCCAAAAGCTTGGAGGGTGGACTCACTCTCTTTCAGCTGGAAAGCTCTAAAAGTGTATGCCTTCCCACCTCTCCCATTAATGTCAAAGGTTTTACTGAAGATCAGGGCGGAACAGCCAAGAGTGATTCTGATAGCTCCAGACGGGCCAAGGCAGCACTGGTACCCACTATTGAGGAACATGTCACAGGCGAAACCATGGCCTCTCCCCCTATGGCCTCTTCTTCTGACGCAGAACAATTTCAAGATCATGCACCCCAACTTGAAAACATTGCAGCTAACTGCCTGGAAAATTCCATAAATCCCCCTCAAAATAACTTATCACAGAGAGTAAAGGACATTATTATGGAAGCTCACGCCTTCCACAAGGAAGACATACTCAGCAAAATGGAAAAGATTTCTCATTTGGAACACAACAAAAGGCTTAGATGTGACAGTGGCGAGCATGACACATATTCTGGAATACTTAGTAGAATTGTTCCACAATGGCCTGTCCTATTCTTCCATTAAGATTCATGCCTCAGCAATTTCAGCAGAATACAATGTTGGATCCACCTATCTTCTCGCACCCTCTCCTCAGGCAATTTCTGAGAAGGATCAAAAACATCAATCCTCCAAGAAAACCCCCATTACCTACTTGGGATCTCAACTTTGTGCTGGAGAAACTAACACTTCCTCCCTTTGAACCAGCAGCATCGGCGGATCTACAGTTTCTGTCTTGGAAAACTGCATTCCTGCTGGCCATAACTTCAGCAAGAAGAGTATCTGAGTTACAAGCTTTAATGGCAGTACAGCCATTTCTTATCTTCCATCAGGACAGAGTTTCACTAAGAACCAATCCTACTTTTATGCCAAAGGTGGTATCTAGGGTATCCCTGAACCAAGCTATTCACTTGCCTACATTCTTCCCAAATCCACAAAATAGAGGGAAAAACTTCTACACACTCTGGATATACACAGACAACTACGCTACTACTTGGACAGAACTAAAAGTAACAGAAAAACTGACCAACTCCTTGTAGCATATGCTGCTGGGGTACAAGGAAAAGCAATTTCCAAACAGACAATTTCAAAGTGGATAGGAAATTGCATTCGATTTTGTTACTCCTTTCATGGAAAGACAGTTCCTGCAAACATCAGGTCTCATTCCACAAGGGCCACAGCCACCACTACAGCCTTCCTAAGAGGGGTGGCTACCAAGGACATTTTAGAAGCTGCTACATGGAGCTCCGTGCATACATTTGCCAAACATTACAATTTACCTTTATACTCCAGATCCAGAGCAGGTTTTGCTACAGCAGTCCTGCAGGGGATCTTAACTACACCATCCTTTTCTTAGTACCTCCTCCCCCAGATTGGCTATGGTATTCTACCCATATGTTATGACTGCAGATGCATCCTTGAAGGACATAGTACAGTTTTGTACCTACCATAAATGTAGATGTCCGATAGGTATGCATCTGCAGTCAGGGTTACCCTCCCTTCTTCCCCTCTGTGGTATTCCTAGGGTACTTACCCCTCCATTAGCTAGCTGGGGGATCTATTATGGTGTATTTGTTTGTATATATATGTATATATTTTTTGGAAAATGTTTGGAATTTTACTGCATTCCTACAAATTTGGCCTTCCTAGAGGGCACCTGGCATCTGGGGCAAGAAACACTGAGGAAAATGGCGTCGGCTAATGCTTTTATACCCCGGACGCTCTGACGTCGGGGAAAGTGCGGCATCAGCCGAGGCCAGACCCAGACTTTGGAATCCGGCCGACTGAAGGGCTGCCTGAGGCAGGACAACCCATATGTTATGACTGCAGATGCATACCTATCGGACATCTACATTTATGGTAGGCACAAAACTGTACTTTCATATGACCCAGGTATATTTTAGCCCTCATTTCTCAAGTTGTTTCTGAATTTCCTGATTCTGAGGGGAAGGTTTTGGCCCTTTCCTTTTGGGTTCCACTTCTGAAGTGGCTCGCCACTCTATTAAGCAAAGTTATGAAATGGCTGCTGCTTCTTTCAGGGCTGCTCCATTTGGTTCTTTTATGAGGTGTTACTCTTGTGACATATGAAGCCTGTAAACACTAAAGGCTTTGGTATACTGGCTGGACATTGGGCTACCCTTGGCAGGGAATCCATTACATAAGGAGTACTCAACAGTGATGTGAAGGACATCTACTGTTATGTAAGATTTTACAAACTTGCACTTTTTGGGGAAGCTCAGGAGGTTGTATAGGAATGGGTCCTTTGAGGCTTTATAGGCTAGACCATAGTCATCTTACAAGATTGTATAGGAACCAGAAACTATAGAGGACTTTAAGTTGGTCTAGGTAGCTCAAGGAAATTTTGGCTTTGATTATTTTAGTGAAAAAACACTGTGGTCTGTCAAGCTTGGTAAAATGCTATGACTAGTGTATACCAAAGGGGCCATTATACTCCATTAGGGTCCTAATGAAGTATGGAGACCAATGATAACTTCCTTAGATCTAGAAGAGATGTATGTGGTGATTTGTCTGGAAAAGTAAAAGGATTTCCTAACCGCAAGTGGATACATGGTGATCAAAGGATCGTTTGTTGTCAACAAAAGTGCCCAGGTTCCTAAAGGCCAAGTCATCTTTCGAAGGAGTGCCCACCTAGAAGGCAGGTGCATGGATGCTCAGACTAGAAAGGCTTGGAATATTATTTAGGTTCTTTTTATTGCTAGAAAAGACAAAGGGTCTTTGGCCCATTTTTGATCTCAGTGGTCTGAATATGTTTAGTCCAGTGGAAGTCCTTTGAATGCTCATGGTGCAGTCTAGCCTTTGTTTTCTCAAAAGGTCACTGCTTGTGCTTTTTGCATGGATCCAGTCATTTAAAATATCTTGCCTCCTTGCAGTCATGTGACCTTTAACTACAGCCATGCATTTAGTGAATACCCTGTGGGCACTGGATCATCAACTCACTCCATTTTCTAGTAGCTACCGTTCTGATCCCAGGAGAGGCCAGTTCTCTGGGGATAGACTTGTTGCTGTGTTCTGTTGCTTCATGAAGAGTTGTTGAGTACTTCAGTGACAAGAATATTTTGCCTGTGAGTCAGTCTGTTGTTTAGTCTCTTGACTTTTCAGCAAATGCCAAAAATCTCAGCTTTTTTCTCAAATTCCCCCTGTGGTAGAAGGGGTGAGGCCAAGGAAGCTGTGTCGCACATATGGCCGGATGGACTCTTTTTTCAACATTTATTCTGATGGCAAGATTCTTCTAGAAAGCCAAAATTCTGAAGGACAAGATAATTTTGATAGCTCCGTTTTGACAGAGACAAACCTGATTTCCCTTTGCTCCATTTTCTTCTGCTGGAGTCCAGTGTCAAGGGTTTTCAAGACATTGCTGCTCCTTCCTTCAGCCAGATGTTACCCAGAAAGCTTATGACCTAGCTTCTCCAGTTCCATTGGCAGACAGAAATGTTGCCTTTTCAGAGTAGCTGTCATTTCCTCCTTTCCAAATCCCAATACTCAGACTTACTGAGGTAAATGGACTTGTTTAATCTGTCAGAGCCTTCAATAGGTTTGATTGTTTTATTTCATTTTGGGGTAGACAGTAGTTTTCTTGCTTTTTATTAATATCTGTAAAGCCTTCTTACTTGACACTTTTTACCTTAGGCCTTCTGTTTGAGATCTTGTCCCTCTTATGCTCGTAAATCTCACTGTTCCACTGTTTGAGCCTAAAGATTCTGTGTACCTGAAAGTAATACTTTTGCCAAAGAATTTTTGAGTTGCATTTCCTTGGTATTAAGCTTCCCTATGTAGTTTTCCTTAAATGTTGATGTGTAGAACAAATCTGTCCTCCTTGTCAAGCATTGCCACAAAATCAAATCAGAATTGGTCAGTAAATCTGCCCTTGTCCTTTTCTTGAATAATTCTAATCGTGTTGAATACATCTTACATTGTATGGATGTCCACATGCAGCATGGTTTCTGTGTGGACAGAAAAAAATGCTTGTTAACACGGATAATCATTTATATGCTTCACTAATTCTAGAAGTGGTATGAAAGGTTCTAGGTTTGTTCTTTCCAGCTGATTGGCTAATTGTACAGAATTATGTTACTGTAAAATATGGATAGCCCCCTACCTCTAATTTTCAGAGCTCTTTCAGTTGAAGCAATGGCTACTTCTGCTGCTTTTTCCATAATGACATTGTTGATATTTGTGCAGCCACAGCCTGGTCTTCACAGGACATCCTTTTGAGGCACTGTAAGACAGACATTTCCACGTCTTTCTTTGGGGTTGCTATGCTATGAGCTGTTATATGATCCAGTAATGGCATGTCAGAAGTTTTAGGTTAGGACAGTGTTCTAGAAGTTACTAAAGATGGATCTGTTATCGTATACAAAAGAAGGTCTGTTTTCATCAGTGTAACCTCCCTTAATTTCCTACTTTTGTAGGGTCTTATCTGGAGTTCTCTTTCATTTCCTTTGTCTTTTTTTTTTTTAATTACTTCCCCGGAGTTCATTGCTGTAACGAAAAGGACTGGAGAGTGTTAAGATGATGTATAAAAGGAACGGTGATGGTTCCACGCAGCCCAGTGAAGTTTAATCTTCCAAACAATCTTAATGTGTGCAGTTGTCAGTCTCAGACATTATCGAAAATAGAGTTTACATGTACTTTGTTGTGGCAAGGTCTGCTCTGTTAGAGTTTGGATTCCTAGTGGCACATGACTTTTATTTTGACAGAGCCGTATGGTTGCAGCTATATAAAAATTGTGTGTGTGTGTGCCTCATGCACTGCAAGTGAGGCGTGCTGTATCATAATCAGAGGGTCTTAAAGTCTGTTTCTATTGAATTTCAAAGAAAGATTATAGATTGCCGTGTGTAGCACACTGTGACAACATTGTTTAGCAGTACTTTAGACTAGGTGTTGAGCACTTGCTAATTAATAAGCCTGTAGTCACTGCAATCAGCCTTTGTCTGAAGCAGCAGTGATTTCCTTCATTACCAGTAACATTTTAACTTAGTACAGTGCACTTCTTTTGTAGTATAACAAATACCTAAATGTCAGGTGACTTAGAGCCTCTTAATTGTATAATTCTGGAACCTGAATTTCAGGCAACCTCTTCAGGTTGTTGTAGATGTGAGAAGGAATTTTTTTTCATTCTTATTGGAAGAATTGCGTGGTGCTAAGTCTCTTTACAGTATTCCACGTGCTTTGAGGGCTAAAGTACATGTTTTGCAGGTATAAATTCAGTAGCAGAGAGATTGCCTCGTATAATTTTACTGCTGATAGTAACACTGTTTCACTGTTAAACCCAATGACTATAAAAGTCACATCACATGGTTTGCATTGATATGCTTTGTCCTTGTGTCTCATACTTGAGTTTAGAGGTTGTAGCACTAATGTACCTTTTTTGACATGTTTGTAGGACTTGAGTTATGTGAAGTTGTATGTGAGAATGTTTTGCTCCCATTTCCTTAAGTGTTTTTTCATGCAGTGTGTGTATGTAGGGATACTTTATAAGATATCAGCACCTGCTTCTCTAAAAGTTTATCAGTAAAGTATCTATCCACGTTAATTGTAGTAGAGAGAGCTTTACTGTCTTCACCCAGAAGTTGCTTTTTAATGATGCTTTTCTGTGGCTTCTTCCCTAGTTGAACTGTTCAGGTTAGGGGGTCCTTTAGATCTCAGTTACATTGTCCTGACTAGCATGTTGGCTGGGTCAGTGTGTGGCAGATTTAAACTTATATCAACGTTTTTATTTGTGTGAATTATTGAAGCTTATGAAGAATGTATTCATTGAAACATCCCCTTCTGAAGAGGATGTTCAATCAAAAAAAAAAAAAAAAAAATGGCTGAATTCAGGAGTAGTCCGATAGTCTTAAGGTCAGCCTGCAAGATGATCACGGTTTGGTAGGGGGAGGATAAGCTGTAAGATAATTTAATTTATTTAACATTTGTTGACTGGGAAAGTCAACTAGGGCAAAGTCTATTTTCAGTGGAGTCTTGGGGAGAAACACTCCAGACACGTATCTTTGGAATGTGGGAGGAAACTGAAGTACCCAGAGGAAATCAATGCCAACGTAGGGAGGACATGCATACTCTATACAGAAGGCACCCCAGCTGAGAATCGAATCGGAGAACCTCTTGCTCTGAGGCAACAACTTTAACTGCTGCAAAACTGCTTCGCCAAATTTAGTACCTGTAGTTTATCTGAGAGAGATTAGGCAGACAGGTTGAACAATGCGTGTTTATCAGTCTGTCCAAATCTTTGTTTACATGTTTTATGTGGCAAAGACATGCCATATTTTCAGTGGGTGGCATGGCAGTCAGAAGGGACATATTTCAAAGTTGATTCAAGAAAATACTGTGTATGGTGGGTACCTGGGTTGCTTTAACAGAAAAAATTGAGGATTGCAGGGGCAGGATTCAGAGGCATAGTGTGCATTGTATAAGTAGTTTTGCAGAAAAATGTAGGATAAAGAGCAATTTTTTAAAAATAATTTTGAACACCATTCCCACTGCTATAACCGCTGTGATTTACTGACCAGTTTTGTTCCTCATGACCCAGCTGTGTTCTAGGAGACCAAGCAAGGGAGTTAAAAGCCAGAGGCCACAGTGGTCGAGACACTTTTATGTACTTTTAATAGCTTCCCCGTGGACTGCAAAGAGTGGTTCAATGATCACTGCACTGAACCCTGTGCCAGTAGCTTGCTTCTACACATCCATGATTACAGCTAGCATTCATGTGCTCCCCAGGCTAGATCACCACTCACCAGAGTCCTTCAGATGCAAGTGCTGCAGTTCTAGACCTTCCCTCTAACTAGAAGTGTGGTGGTGCTTTCCCAGCACTCTTCACCATGGAAGGATGAGCTGTCATCTGCCATTTATTTCCATCCCTTTCTAGCTTGCTTCTCCAGCACCCAGGTTGCTAATCTAACCTGAGTCGTGGGGGTGGGTGAAGGGTTGGTGGTCAGGGCTAAAACTTGTACATGGTGGAGGTGGCTGAGTAAAGGCCGGCTTCTGACTCAGAACCGTACAGAACTGCTCTAGAAGTCGTATATTATTGCGCACCAGAAAAGGAGGTGGCATACATTATATGTGCAGGTAAACTGCTCAGTATTCATACTAGTTCGGTGAAGAATACAACTTGTTATCCTGTGACACTATAAATATATGCCACTGTCTGCAGAATGTACTGTGGCACAGTGTCTCCCAGTGGTTGGTATCTGACCATTGCTTCCACAGTTCAGATAAAAGCAGTGCTGTGTGTGAAAATTCTTTACAGAAATTGAATTACGTCACAGGTAGAAGTACCCTAACATTGAAGAATCCACTATGCTGATGTGGGACCCCCATAGGCAGAGGTTGATTGTGGGTTTATGGAATTTTACACTAGCTTCCAAAGGCTCCTCCTACTAGGCTCTGTTCCCTGTCTGTTCTCAGAGCAGCACAGCAGGCAGTTACCCTATGACAGGTGTAAGCCTAAATGCTTGAAATGTGACTTCCCAGCCTCGTCTGTATGAAACTGTTCTTTTGTGTGCAAAGTAAACAGAAGCACGTAAAGGGGGGGGGGGTTAAGCAGATGATCAAACCCACTAAGAGAAATAAGCATTTCTTTGAAGAGGGGCTATCACTCTTGCATATCATACCACCACTTCACTTTTTTATTCTCTTTTTAATGTTGTTGCATCTTAGAAAAACAGTCATCTCTGTAATTCAAATTAACAGTGTCCCACTGTTTGAGACTTTGTAGTTTTGGAGTACATGGTGATGTTTTATCTTTCACACATCACTCACTACAACAGGTAGGAAGCAGAAGCTTGAGGAAACAAAAAATGAAAAATCTGGTATTCACTCTGACGAGTCACAGTTTTGAAAACTGTCTGGGTAACCATTGTGAGAAGCCCTTTTACCACATCAGGGCTACCAACCCCAGAGGGACACTGTACCACAGTACATCCTGCAGACAGTGGCCCATGTTTATAATGTCACAGGATAAGAAGTTGGATTATTCAGCTAAGAAGGCAGCTGTGCTTTAACGTTGGCTCAAGATGGGCAGTGCTTACAATTTTGCATACATAAGCAGTCTTTGATTTATCATGCAGTAATGTAACAAGTTGCTTTAATAGTTGACAAACCCCTGCAGCACAAGGTAGCTAGTCCCACAGAGGACCATTCAGACTGCAACACTGCCTGCAGTTGCAGTCAGTTATTCAAATTCTATACCTCTGCTATAGTCGCAAATTACAGCATTGCTGATTGTACCATTGCATACCCAGATTCCAGACTGATGCAATTTACAACTCCAGCAGCATACCTGTGAATGGAACTAAACCTTTGTCATCAAATAATCTAACTGTAATGCTGCAAATTATTTTTCATTTAGCTCAGTTAGAGTTGAGTGGAAGGTAGTATCTTGATGATAGTGTACAGAATTGAAAAGTGAAGGTAAAAAGAAAAAAATCAGTCCTTTATGGATAGAAGTGAATGATGCTATATCAGACAGATTTGAAGAGGTTATCTGAACATGGTTTAAAAATACATATAATCTTTGAACATTTTCCACTTTAGAAAATAAGGACATTTGAGCTTCTCTGGATACTTAAGCGATTTAGTCATGTAATAATTTCTCTTATGTGAAAAGCACTTCTGTTTACCAACTCTACTGTGTAAAAATGTATCTTCATTTTGAGTAGAAACTGAAGCTAAGTAAAGTATTTGATCTGCTATGCAGAATAGAAAAAAGGAGAAATTCCTACCACCCATGTCAGGCACTTCATCTCCGTCACTTCTACCTTCCTCAACTGCAGTGCCTTCACTAACCTGGTTTTTGCAGTATACAGTAGTATTAGTTACTAGTCACATCACTGTTTAGAAAACCTTACCTTTTCAGCTTCTTTGGCATTCTTCCTTCACACACTGTCCCTGACGCTCTGTGCCAGTTGGCTGTAGCCCCTCTATTTCTAGCTTTGTCCTCCTCATTCAGACTTTCCATCTCCTCAACCCACCCCTCTCAGATACTTGAATGTGTTAACCTGTTTCAGTATTTTCCCTTCTGTCTCACATTTCAGCTTCTTCATATTCCCCCATTGCTGCCATTACAGCTGTCTTATCTGTGCTCTGTTCCATCTTGTGTACCTTCAGTTTTGCATTTAATTCCTCTTTCATTTGCTGAAGTTCTTGTTCAGAGTCTGTGTAACGCCACATGATCCGTGTATAGCAGCTTTGCCAATCTGTCACTTCTGACGTGTTTACAAGGATACCTATTTTTGCTTTTGTACATTATCAGTCAGTATGCCACAGAATGACACTATAAATCAGTAATAGCCGATAAAACGCCATTTTATTAAAAATGAATAAGTGCTTTCATCCGTAATAATGTGGACTTCTTTAGAATCGTGAATTCTGTGGTATGTTGACTGCAAGGATACCTGTTTTTGCTTTTGTTCATTGTATTTTTGGTATCCCTTCACCTGTTTTAATTCAATTCAGTTAATGTTTGATAATGTAGTCTACTGAATGCACAGCAGTGGGCTCAGAGCTGAACCCTGTTATACAACCTCTCCCACTGGGATCTCCTCTTTGAGTCTGAATACTGCATACGTGTAACAGTGGGTCCTTGTATATAGCCTACAGTTGTTTCTGGGGCTTTGAACCATTGCAGGACTGCCTGAATCTGGGTTCTTGGGACCTTGTCATACGTTTCCTCCAAGTCTAGGAATGCCCAGTTCAAGACTCTATTCATCTGTAGCTTCTTCTCAACCGTCTCTCATTGCAAATATTGGGTCAGTTACGCTGCATCCTGATCTGAATCCTGTTAATTTCCCATTTTACTTGTTACTGTTCTGTTTATCATTCACCTTCTCCAGACCTGTAATGCAGTTTAACAGGAGTTTGAAACTTCTGTACTGCCCACAGTTGTGAATGTCCCCTTTGTTCTTGCACAGTGGCACTACAGTGCTTATTCTTCAGTTATCTGGGATATGCCTTTGTGTCTATACTGCTATTTGTACCCTCTGGAGCCTTTTCTGTCCTAACTAACCCAACACCTTTATCATGTCTGCAATGCCCTCATTTGAGTTTGCTTCTCTTCTTTAATCATATACTGTGTCCAGGGCAGTACAGCTTTTGTGGAGTTTTCTTCATTCAGAAGCTGCTGGAAGTAGTCCTTTCATTTGCCTTTGATGTCTTGTGGGCTAATTTCTGGGATCCCTTATAATAAGTGTTTAATGACTGTCTTTGCCTTGCAACCTGATAGTTTTTGTGCCATCTGCTGAATAACTTTCCATAAATTGGTAGAGTGCTTCTTATTCCTTGTTCTTTGCTGCTCCAACTTGTCTCTTAGTTTCTGTTAGCCAGCCTATATTCCTTCTTTGCTTGGTCCATATTTTCTATGTCTCCCTTTTTCTTACATTCCTCCATTTCTTTGATAACTTCTTGGACTTCCACATACCACCACCACCTTTCCTTGTGTACTTTTTTCCCCCCATACCTGGGCTAGTCACAGATATGTTTGTAGTTCACACACATGCTGTTTGGAGGAGCTGGCATTCTTCAAATTCCCAATTACCTCAACTTCTGAAATGTTGGAGCCCCAAGTATTTGCTTGAACTCTTGTGCTTTCTCTCCAGTTAACTTTCTAGTCTCTGACCTTAGATTCTTCTTGGACCTTTGCTTGCAGCTAATTTTGGCAAACAGTGGTTTATGCTGTAGTCAGATTTGTTTCACGGGGGATAACTTTCTGATCACTGATTCTACCCTGATTCCCTTTCCTTACCAGGATGAAGCCCACCTGGGTTGGATGTTGATTATTCTTGTATGCAATCCAATGACTGTCTTTCTTGTTGAACAATGTGCTGGCTACCATCAAGACATTTGCCAGACAGAAGTCTAGAATTGCCTTTCTTTATGCCTGCTGCCCTACTCAGTTGGACACAGGCAGACCTTCTGTCCTGTTCTGCTATCCCTGATAAGGGTGTTCAGTTCCCTCATTGTCAACACAGACTCGAATTGTCCTGGTTTATATAGCACGTCCTGCAACTGATGACTGAAAACACTCTTTTCCTTGCCATCACAGCCTTGCTGTAGGGAATTGGCTGGGATTATGGGATTATAAATTTTGTCCTATCCTTATACAGGAATTTAATTGTCATGAGTCTGTCACTCATTTTGATGACATCCCTGACAATCGTTTAAAGCCTGTCGCTCACCACAGTTCCCCCACCATATCCTGTCTGTCCTGTTTCTAAGCAGCAGACTGAATCACAGGCAAAGCCATCTCAAACCATCCTGTCTTCTGGATACAGCGCAAGTCCAGCCACCTCATTACCATCATGTCATCTACTTGCAAGCTGCGTCCTGTCAGTAAGCCTATACTGAGTGTAGCAATCCTTAGTTTGTTTGGCAGGTTAATTGTTTTTAAGATCAGCTTTCACTTAACAGCACTATCGCAGGTAACTCAAGCTAGGCAACTTGCCAGTAGTTTATTGATCAGGGCTACTGGGTTTATGGTAGGTCCACTCTGACCAATAGATTGTTCCCACCATTAGCATGGGTCCTTAGCATAGGTTGGAGTAGGCTTATCACTAGCAAATACCCTTTTTGGTATCATTAGTCAGCATGATTAAAACACGTAGAACAATTTTTTACACCAGGTGGCTAGCCTTGATATGGCAGACAGTCTGTGATCCATGTTTTTTTATCTAGAGGCTACCACGCACCACAGTTCATAAGTTCATAGGTGTGTACTAGGTTAATGGCCCTGGGGCTTTACAAGCCTAGCCCATAGAAGTGCCCTGGCATCATGCTGCCCGACGTTAGTTCCCAGTACCTCTATCAAGTAGAGCCACTGGAGTAATCCCTGGGGTGAACTTTCTGTTACCCATCCACTTATCAAGATTTCTCTTGAAGAGGGACAGCGAGGTGCTCTGCTTGACATGTATGGGAAGTCTATTGCAGAGCATGGGCAGTCTCTGGGTGAGGAACCTGTCCCTCCAGCATGTTCTGTTGATTGTGGCAATGAGGTTGAGGTCTCTGGAGCGTGTGGTGCGGAGGGATTGGGATTTCTTTAGATGTAGCATTTCTTACAGAGCTGCATCAGACATGGCTTTGTAAGTCAAGCAAAGATCACCTCTAGGTAGGCCATATGAGACTGAGAATAGCTAGAGTCTTTTGAGTCTGTCCATGTAGGTCATGTATTTAATGCCTAGGATCCTCTTTGCGGGGTACTTCTGTGGCCTCTCCAGCTGTTGCAGGTGCCTAGTGAGGCACATGCCAAATGGGGCATTATACTCAATGACTGGTCTAACGAGGAAAGAGTAGAGAGAGACGATGACCTCTCTCTTCCTGGATGCGAAACCCTTGGTAATGCGATGTGCCACATAGAAGGACTTTCTGACCACAGTGGCAGTGTGGTGGTCGAAGGAGAGGTTGCGGTCAGCCTGCATCCCCAGATCTCTTATAACGCCTTCGGTGGGCTCCCATTGATGTGGTAATTAGTGGGAACTGAGTTTTTACCGAAGGGGATGACACATTTTTTGGCATTACGCTTAAGGCCTCAGTTTTGACACCAGCCATTGGTGTCAGGGACGCCTTTCTGTAGGATGTCTGCATCACTTGGGGAGTTAATAATGGCTCCCAGCTTGCAGTCGTTGCGAACTTGGTCAGCCAGAGTCCCTTTGTGTTGGCCTGGATATCAGAGAAGTATGCCAAACAGGAAAGGACCCAGGACCGATCCCTGTGGGACTTCACTCGTGACTGGTTAGCAATCTGACTTGGAGTCTATCTGTGAGCCAATTTTTAACCCACCTAGTGATATAAGGGTTGATGCCTAGTTTGTTGAGTTTATCAGTGATTCCCGAGTGAGGAATGGTATCAAAGGCCCTGGCCAGATCAAGGTAGGCCTTGCGTTCATCCACAGCCCTGGTGACTGACCCAAAGAAGTCAACCAGGTTGAGCAGGCATGATCTCCCTTTCACAAAGTCAAATTGCGTGGGGTCTAGAGTTTGGAGATTTCCTGTATCTTTGTTAATTGGGTCCACGATGATGCGCTCCATAGCTTTACATATCGGACTCATCAGGCTAATGGGGTGATAATTGCCAGGGTCTGTATTTGCTCCCCCTTTATGGAGAAGGATGACTGTAGCAGTGTGCCATTTGGGAGAGACAAAGCCTGAGGTGAGGCTGTGATTGAACAGGGCACACAGATGTGGTGCCAGTTCGCTTTGTAGTTCATGTAGTGCACAGCCAGGGATATTACTGAGTCCCATGAAAGCTGTATTCTTGACCTTGGACAATGCAGCTTTAACCTGTGCTGCAATAATGCTGGGTGCCTGGCATTCTTCTGGTATTGTGATTGGTCCTTTGGGGGGGAGAGAGGGGTAAAGTTGGCATTCAATCTGTCTGCCAGTATGTTGGCAATATCTGTTGGCTCTGTATAGGAGGTGCCCTTGTGCAGTAACTCTGAGCAAATCTGGTATTGTTGTGGAGGTTCTTGATATAACTATAAAAGGCTTTGTGATTGTTTTTAGTGTCTGCCACAATTCTGCCTTCATAACTGGCTTTAGAGGATTTGATGAGGGATTTCAACTTTTTGTTGAGGCTAATAAGGGAGTTTTTTCAGGGTTGGGAGTTCACCTTTTTCTGCAACAGTTTCTTCCTTCTGTTGTAGAGTTTATTAATGGTAGGGGACCACCAGATTGGCTTCCTTTTTTGGAGGAGAGTGCGTTGCTTCTGTTGGATATGGCTAGTTCCATGCATTTATGTACATGTTCGTACAGTGCATTGGTGTATGATTCGGCAGTCATGCAGCTAGTTTCCAATGACATGGGTGCTGTGAAGTTATGCACCTCTGTTTTAGGAGCCCAAAGTCAGCTTTGGAGAAGTTTTTCAAGGTGGTTACCTTTGAGAGGGGTGTGGGTGAGATGTGGGTTTCCATGGCGATTAGTTTATGGTTAGATCTGACCAGGGAGGGATTGACTCCTGGTGTAGAGCAATGGTTGCCCATGTTAGTAATAACATGGACAAGGATGTTGCTCCCTCTAGAGGGGGTCAGAATAAGTTGATGCCCAAAGTCTGTTACCAGTGTTACAGAGGTATCTCAGATCTTGTCAGTTTTGTTTAGTATATGTATGTGTTACTGTAGTATATGTCCTTGTTATTCTCTGTAGATATATGTGATATATGCACTTGGAACTGAAGCAATGTAATTTTGTTTAACTCGCACTGTGTGTGGGTCAGAATAACAATAAAGTTTACTTTCACATTACGGACCAAACCACTGTACAGACCACGTATTTGGTTGGATTTGTTTTTTTTTTTTAAGAATATTAAAGTTCGTTGGTGATTTGTTTCTTTTTAAAGAACATTAAAGTTCGTTGGTGATTTTAGTTGGCTCCGGGTCCTGTGGCTTTTGGATATTTTTTAGTTACTTTCACATTAATTTTGACAAATTAGTTAGTCCGCACAACTCTTTCCCCAGTAGGCACCATATAGAATCTGTGCTGCTGGCCACTGTGACGCCCCTGCCCTGGCCCAGTAATCAAGGAGCCTTGATCCTCACCACTGGCAGCAGCTAGGGGATGTACAAACTGGGAAGATGACAAGTACACACACGGTAAAGTGCAATTTCTCTTAAGAGCAGAAAAGTGATCACAGTCAGTCTGGGGCTGGTTTCTCCAGATCCCCAATAAGAATCCCCACTGGCACATCTATAGGATCAAGAACTCATCAAGCCAAGACCCTCCAGCGCCCTCTCTGGCAAACCAGTGCTTCGTGTCCCTGCCCAAGTAGCTGACACACATACACTTTGAGATTTGGTTTATATACAAACACACACCTGGGAAAGGCTGGCACAGGTTTACTAGCTATGCCTCCTTCTGCCTAGACTATAAGGTAGTTATCACTGCCACCAAAACCCCTACTTATCAGCTATTATAAGGCCCTTACAAAGGGTGTCCAATCCTACTGTGTAATGTTACTATTCTCCAAATGGTAGTCTGACCAAGACTTGCATATGTACTTGGTGACACTGTACAGGCCACTCCTAAATAGCCTTGCAAGTACTCCAAGAGCTTAAATATGTCTCACAAATATCAGCCACAAAGCTAGGTTTAAATATATTTAATAAATAATAAAAGAACAAGACAATACTCTGTCAATCAACACAGTAACTTCAGAGTTCAGAATCACAGGAAATATTTTAAAACAACATTACAGGACAGTCTCAGATAAATACAGAAAATATCTAAACTAATCTTTACTATATTCTTGTCTATATCTTAGAGAGATAATATTCCCTAAATCTTACTTACAGCAAGGCAAGTGCAGATGATGGTGATGATGAGAGGATGTTTGCAGGTCAAAGGCAAAATGCACAGTCTCTCTCTGAAAGAGTTCTTAAATTAATATCACATTTTACTGCTGGGTTAGCTGGGATGACATCACTTGTTGTCACCTGACTTCAGTTCCCAGGCTAAAACAGAAACTAACAGAATTTAACATGTCTGTGTTAAAAATATTTTATTTATTTATTTAATATTTGTAAACCGGGAAAGTCCGACTTCGAACAAGCCAATTTTCAGTGGAAGCCCGGGAGAACTGCTTCAGGTGCATGTCTGTAACATGGGAGGAAACCGGAGCACCCAAGGGAAACCCACACGAATGCAGGGAGGACATGCAGACTCTGCACAGAAGGCACCCCAGCTGAGAATCAAGCCAGAGAACCTCTTTGTTGTGAGGTGACAACGCTACTGCTGCACCATTGCGCTGTCTCGAAAAAATACATCTCTCTCAGATGTTTGCAGATCTTGGAAGTCGTAAAACACTATACATTTGAAACCTACTAATTATTTCTCTTTCAAGATTATACAAAAACTTCTAGCTCTAAACTTTGTCTCCGCTACTAAACCGAAACTGAGAGATAACATCTTTTGTTTATGGCCCAGCTATAAAATAACATAACCTCAACTATTCTTAAGTTTTACAGTTTAATCTTCTATGTTCCAGCAAAGTACACTGTGGATACATTTTAGCTCAAAACATAATATACAGTTCTGTATAAATCATATAAATATTTACAAATGGCAGAATTATTTACAAAATTCCAGGTAGCTGGGCTGGCAGTATTTCCCTGCATCACAGCCACAACTCCATTCTTAGGCGAATTTAAGATGGGAACACCTAGCATGTTTAGGGTAGTGGGAGGAACCCCACAGAGAGACAAAGAAGCCATCCAGACTGGCTGAACATCAGGATTTAACCACCTATCTTTTGAATGGGAGGTGCAGAACTTAACCATTATGGCTGTGTCTTTACAGTACTAAGCATGATTATTTCACAAAAAGGAAAAGTCCTTGTCAGTTCCCCACTCTGCTAATGATGTATAGTACAGTACTGCTCTGTTCAGTTAAGTCTTATAATGCTAGTGAAAGTTCCTTCTACATTGTTTTAGTTCAGTCCAGCTCATAGTGCTTATGAAAGTTCCCCTACAGTGTTTTAATAACAAAACTTCTTTTGTAAATTAGAAAAAAGAACATACCACCATCCATGCAGTGTTGGTCGCTAATCACAAAAAGAAAATGAATCTGTTTTACACTAGGGTTTTCGGACTTTGTCAAATTTGTTGGTCACATTTTTTAAACTCCTCAAATACTTTTCAAATGTTTTCTGGCTAGCTGGATAGTTGGAATATATCGATGTGTAAGTAAGTCTACTAGAGCTTTAGAACAAGGTTCTTGAATTGAAACTGTTAACCTGAGAACACATCTCTGCCCCCACACACACACGCACACACGCACACACACACACACACACACACACACACTGTTATGGAATGGCCCTTTGCACTCTGCCTTTTAGTAGTAGTTGTAGAGCTGCAGAGTATGTGGCAGATGAGTTTATGGTAGCCTGGAACTGTAAGTGACATGTTCTTGACTGGTTGAAATTTAAGCCACTGATTTAACCAGACGTGTACCACCTGTTGTGTACCGCAGGTATGGTATGCAACCTGTGAAATTACATTAAAATTTGATATCTTTACAACTTTGATCTGTTTTACCATGGTCTGACACTGAAAAGTATAGTGCATGTCAAAAATCAGATCAGTAAAAGTAAGTCTGAAAGAGACTTGGAGACCAGCTTGAACAAAACTAAAACATTGAGAGTCACAATAGACATTGCCAAGCTGATCACTTGTTTTACAACTGTGAAAGGCAAAAGCACATTCTAAGAAGAGAATTTGTAGTCTGAAAGTTGTGTAGGTTTCTGTTTGAAGGTTACGGGGTGGGCTGTTTTTGGCAGATGTTATAAACTGAACAGACTTGTTTACAAAATATCCAAGGTGTGGCGTACCTGTAGCATAGTTTTTTGTACACATTTTATATTCCCTCTACCAACTTCATGTTAAATCACCACTCTTCTTTTTTTACTCTTGATAGCATTTTGCAAACTTTGGATTATAAGATGTGTTCTGTCACTTAATTGTATTCATTCAATATCAATGCTTCTTAGTTTTGAATTGGAAAAATAACTTAGCCCCTTTTGGGTGGTTTACACAGTTTGTTTGCATTGTCAAATTCACAGAAACAAAATTGTCTAACTTATCAGTGGTAGATGCACATATGCATAAATGCGTAAATGTGCATTTATACAGGGATCCCAAATACAAACAATTTCTGCATCATATCAAAAAACATTTGAGAAAAAAACAGTTTCTTTGGTTGTTTCCAAGTTTCGTTCTAGCTTTCTGCAACTTAAAATCAAATGATGTTAAGTTGTCTATCTCGCCTTCATTCTTGCTGGATGGGTTCGGAGCCGACCTCGGCCCGACCTGCCACTCTAAAGCTCGAGAGTTGGTTCCACCGGCTCGAGGCTCCCCTTATATCCCACAATGCTAGGCGAGAGTTACCTCAGATCTCGTTTGCCGCTACAGCTTCGAGGTTGGTTATTCTACCGGTTCCTGGTAAGTTTTAACTTTTTCTATAAAAAGTTACTCTTGTTTCCCCTTTTTTTAGTTTAATTATTCCTAAATTAGTGTAGTTTATTAAACTCTATCCCCGACCCTATTTTCTTCCCGTTTCTTGTCAAAAGAACTTTTAGTTCTTCCCTTGGGCCTTAGGCCTTCCCTTCCCTAGGGAGTGTTTGTGTAGTGTACTACTGCTTATTGTACTTATTTTTAGTATACCTTTACTATAATTGTGTTTTTTGACAGGGTATAACTGGTGTGTTTGAGTGTGTGTTTGTGTTCACCAGTTAGGCTATGTCTAAAGAAGCAAAGGTCTCCGGATTCAAGAAGTGTGATGCGTGCTGTCAGAAAATGTCTCTGACAGACGCTCACACTTCTTGTGTCTATTGTCTGGGGCCTTTGCATCTGCGGGACTCCTGTGCTGTCTGCCATGGTTTCAGCCCCAGGGTCCTGCAGGAAAGAAAAAACAAGGTCATTTTGAGAGGCTTGTTGAAGCCTGAGGATTCCCTGTCTGTCTCAACAGGAAGCCCTCCAAGGCATCGAGGTCTTCGGCTCCGGCTTCTGAGCCGAGACCTCAGGTTGTTCAACCTTTGCCTTTATCGGCTCCGGCTGGAGCCGATAAGACTCAGTCCACAGTTTCTGTGGCTCCTCGGCTCGGCCGGAGCCGAGGTTATCGAGTACGCGTGTCGGCTCCGACAAGATCTTCGGAGCCGACAACCAGAAAGAGGTCTAGGTCACCTTCTCTTGGCTCCGTTCATTCGGCTCCAGGTTCTCCCCTGCTGTCTGAACGGAGCCAAAGGTCTCATTCCTCTAGGTCATCGAGGTTGTCTGATCATGACCTTCAGAGGGTGGTGAGTCGACTACTCAAGTCTGAGGCACTAGCCCAGATGCTTCAGAGCCCGACTCATCAGTCGGTGCCTGTCCCGTCCATCAACTCCTTCCTCCTTCGACTCTTTTGAGCTCGGGCCGGGTCGTGTCGGAACCGAGACTGTGGTCATCTCGGAGCCGAGACAATTGTCTTCGGCTCCGTCGTCGGCTTCGTTTTCTTGCGTGGAGGAATCTCGGCGGACTTCCCTCGTCGGCTCCGAGGGGTGAGTGGCATCGGACCCTTGTCCGACCCCCTCTCCTCTCGGTGCTTGGCGCTGGTGAGTTCGGCTCCGACATCGGCCTCGGAGCCATCACTGTCGGTGCCAAGGGGGTCTTTAGCTCCTCGGAGCGGGACCTCTGGCTCTGCCTGACAGGGGTGCTTCGAGGTCATGCGGAGTGTGTTAGAGCCTGGCTCTACTCCACAGTCGGCTCCGTCAGCCCCTCCCTCTATGCTGCCTCAGGGTAAGTCGACTCACTCCCTCATCCCGGACCGCAGAGAGCCAACTCCTCAGGAGCCCCTGTGGGATTTCATCCTCTTCCGAGGCCTCTCCTGATTTGGCAGAAGAGCGCCCTCGGAAGAGGAAGTGCAAGAGGAAGCACATTGACTCACCTGAGTCTATCACGTCCGACACAGATCTGGATGATTCTGAGGGTTCCCCGTTCCCCTTCTGAAGATGTCTCTTTGCAGACATTCTGGAGATCCTTAAACAGAGGGGAAATTGGCCAGCCCTCAACCCTTCGGAGGACGAATCTGTGTATCTTGAGGCGTTTGGCTCTCGTCCTTCCACCTCCTGGGTGTCCCCCTTCACCCCCTCATGCAGGTGGTTGCTAAAAGGCATGGGCGGCTCCTGATTCAGTGGACCCCACTCCCAGGAGACCCTCCAAATTCATCACAGCTCCAGCAGACAAGGAATTTTATCAAAAGGAGTCTCTGTGGATGCTATGGTGGTAGCTGCCGCCACAAAGAAGGAACTGGCTGATCCTTCAGTGCCTGTCCATCCACCTAACAAGGAATCTAGGTCCATGGATAGGTACGGAAGCGGATGTTCTCCTCAGCGACATTTACTATGCGTTAAGCTGAATTACCTGTGCCATTTCACTCGTCTTCAAAGGGACTTGATCAAGAAGCGAGTGAAATGCTAGGACCCTACAGCTGCGGGTTTCAAGAAAAATGAACACGCAGCTGGCTATCCTTAATTCTATTTCCAACTCCTCCATGCCTCCTCTTATGCGGCCGATGGAGCGAGCAGAGCCGCTGGAACAGGGGTAGCCTTACGTAGGCACGCCTGGATGTGGCTATGCAATTTTGCGGAACCCTTCAAGACGTCTTTCACAAACTCCCCTTTGATGGATCATCTTTTTGGTCCACAAGTGAAAGAAACCCTGACTAGGTGCGAGACGGATGGCAAGACCCTTTCTGCCGTCGAGTCCGTTTTCCACTCCTTCTAGGCCTTACCCCAAAGGCCAGAAGGGGAAAGATGTGGTTCCGTAAACAATCTCAAGGGACTTCGCCTGACGACAGAGTCGGTTCCCGCCAGAGGCAGAGGGGAACAACAATGGTAGACGCCGCCCTAGAGGCAGAGGGGTCCGCAGAACCAGGGCAATCGAAGCGTCTTCCGATAAGCCCTTTCAGCATCCCTGAGGTGTTGCCCGACTGCCCATCTTCGGAGGCAGTCGGGGGAAGATTGTCACTGTACCCAGAAGCCTGGCTATCCTTGACACAAGACAAATGGGTACAGTCCATCATTTCAAAGGTTATTCTATTCCCTTTCTTCGTTCTCCAAGTCAGTCAAAAAAATCCCTTCCAGATGTTCCACCCGCTCAAAGGGATATAGCAGCTTTGGAAATTTCAAAACTGCTTGCAAAAAGAGCTATTCAGCCAGTGCCAGCAGACCAACTAGGATCCGGAATCTACTCAAGGTTCTTTTTAGTTCCAAAGAAAACAGGGACTGGAGACCAATTTTGGATCTCAGTATCTTGAACAGATCGGTCAAGAAAACAAGATTGGATGGTCACACTGCAATCCATTCTTCCCCTGTTGGGAAAAGGAAACTGGATGTGCTCTATAGACCTTCAGGACGCGTACTATCACATAAAAATGAACAGGCGCTCCAGAAGATTCCTCCGCTTCAGGCTGGGAACCAGTCATTTTCAATTCAGGGCCCTGCCCTTTGGTCTCACCACTGCCCCGGTGTTTACCAAATGCATGGCAGTGGTAGCTTCTCACCTGAGGCGACAAGGATTCCAGGTGTTTCCATATTTGGACGACTGGCTCCTCACAGCTCCCACCAAGCATCTCCTTCTGATGGCCAGAGATTACACTTTTCGCGTCTGTCAAAACTGGGTATCTCAATAAATTGCGAAAAGTCTGTTTTGTCGCCTTGTCGCACTATTACCTACATAGGCTAAAATTAGATACTGTAAACATGTCTGCAACACTAACGAACCAAAGGATATCAGACATTCAAAATTGGTATCACTACTTCTCAACAACAACAGAGCCAAAGCCAGGTTAGTTCTAAAGGTGTTGGGAATCATGGCAGCGACCATACCCTCCTTCCATTGGCCAGATACCACATGCAGATCCTTCAGTGGATGCTCTTTTCTCAATGGTCATACCAGGAACTTCCAATGTCTCACACCATTATGATCACGCAAGCGTGCAAAAGCATCTCATGTGGTGGATGTCTTCCCCCCAGCTCCTGTTGGGGAGACCATTTGTTCCACCTCCTCCGGTTGCTACTCTGACAACGGATGCCTCCCTGATCGGGTGGGGGGGGGCATTATCAGGGCAGGACAGTCCAGGGCACATGGCAACCAAACGAATGCCACTTGCACATAAATGTTCTGGAGATGAGAGCAGTGCTTTTAGCGTTGCAAGCCCTTCAACACTCTCTTCCCTTGGGAGCGATTCCAATCCAGACAGACAATATGTCTGTAGTGTGGTACATCAACAAACAAGGCGGAACCAGATCATACCCCCTGTGTCGAAGCACTCAGACTGTGGCAATGGGCGATTTCTTCTCAGCGTTTTCTGATAGCAACGCACATCCCCGGGAAGTCCAATCACATTGCGGACAAGTTGAGCAGAGCTATACTCATGCCTCACGAGTGGTCTCTGAAAGACTCTGTAGTGAGAGAGATATTTCTCAAGTGGGGTCAGCCTTGCTGCGATCTTTTTGCTACTCCCCAAAACAGCAAGTGCAGAGAATACTTCACTCTATTCCCTTTACCAGGCCAACCCAGCAGGGACCCGCTAGTCCAAGTTTGGCCCGGGGACTTCTGTATGCATTTCCTCCTTTCCCACTGATCTCTCAAGTAATACAGAAAGCTATCGCTCAGAAGGCCTCATTGATCCTCATTGCTCCTTACTGGCCTCGACAAGTGTGGTTCCCCTTTCTGCATCGATTTCTTTTGGGCGACCGTGGAATCTGGACCTAGTTCCAGATCTTTTGATCCATCAGTCGGGTCAGTTTCATCGCTCCCTCCTCTCTGAACCTCACTGCTTGGTTCCTCCACTTCCAACCGTAGCCAGGCTTCCTCAATTATCTCACTCTGTTAGAGATATTTTGATAGCTTCCCATAAATCTTCCACTCGAAAGATTTATTTGAGTAAGTGGAAACGATTTTCATATTGGGCACAAGGAAAGGACATAGATCCTTTCACGCTTCCATCCAACTAGTCCTCGATTTTCTTGCTGAACTCTTCCATGCAGGTTCATCTCCATCTACTCTTAAGGTTCAATTGGCAGCTATTTCTAATTTCCATGTGGGTATTTCTGAATCCGCCCTAATGTCCCACAAACTCTGCAAAGCCTTTTGAAAGGAGTTTTTCTGCTCAGACCTCCTGTAAGAAATCCTCCTTCTCCTTGGGACCTAAATTTAGTTCTTGCTTCGTTGATTCTTTCCCCTTTCGAACCTGCAGCTTCATGTTCCTTAAAGTTATTATCATGGAAAACTCTCTTTCTGGTGGCTATCACATCAGCTAGAAGAATTTCAGAACTTCAAGCACTCAGTTGTCGTTCTCCTTACCTTGTGTTCCATAAGGACAGAGTTTCCTTACGAACTAACCCATCCTTTTTGCCTAAGGTGGTTTCAACATCAAATCTAAACCAGTGCATTGACCTCCCTGTCTTTTTGCCGGAGTATTCAAATAGGTCTGAACAAAAATTACACTGTCTGGATGTTCATCGTCAATTAAGGTACTACTTGGACAGGGCGAAACAATTCAGAAAATCTGATCAGCTGTTTGTCTCCTATGCGGAAAGCAGAAAGGGACTTCCAGTTTCAAAGGTATCTTTATCCAGATGGCTAACATCTCTGATTACCCTTGTTTATGAGATTAGACACAGAAAACTGCCTAATACGCCTAAAGCCCATTCCACCAGAGCTTTGGCTACTTCTCTAGCCTTCAAGACAGACTGCCTATTGACACCATTTGTGCAGCGGCTACTTGGGCTACTCCTCACACTTTTATTTCCCATTATAAGTTGGATTTAGCTTCTAGGCATAGAACTAATTTTGGTTCCACTGTTCTCAGGAGTCTGTTCCGTTAGGCCACCCGGGACAAGGTGCTAGGGACGGTCCCATCCAGCAAGAATGAAGGCGAGATAGACAACTTAACATATAGAAGTTATGTTCTTACCATAACGTTCCATGTTAGTTGTCTTCTTCTCGCTTCTTCTTCTCCACCCTCCTTCCCCTGGCCTGGACAGACCTAGAGGAGTTGTGATCGTGACCTCTCTTTCTACCACCTCTTTCTTAGCTATATGCTATTATGCATATTTCTTGTTTCAGGATGTAGGTCACCCTTCTTCTCCCTGTTGTTAGAGGTGGTCTCTGTTATAGTTATTCTGTTTTATACTGTTACTATCTTAAGCTGGGGTTAGCTTACAAACGAGATCTGAGGTAACTCTCGCCTAGCATTGTGGGATATAAGGGGAGCCTCGAGCCGGTGGAACCAACTCTCGAGCTTTAGAGTGGCCGAGTCGGAGCCGAGGTCGGCTCCGAACCCATCCAGCAAGAAGAAGGCGAGAAGAAGACAACTAACATGGAACGTTATGGTAAGAACATAACTTCTATTTTGCAGCTGTATACCTTCCAGTTTGACCAACTCTGGGTGTTGTGGATATTGTAAAGGCTGGGTGTGGTAGCATACAAAACTGTATTCACAATGTTGAAGTTGACAGCTCTGTGTAAATTCTACATGGACGCTATGAGTTTTTCAGTGGACTGTACTGCTGCAGAAGTGTTTTTCCTAAAGAAATTTGCCAGCACTGCTTGCTTGTTTAGATTTGATTGATGTGGTAATATGCTGATTTGTGAGGGACCTTGTCCAGATATAGAGCAGGCTCACGTGAAGAAAAATGCTGGTGCAGGCATTATGAGTACATGAAGTACAGGCTATATCAATTAAACATGCACACAATTTCAAAAGATTAACATCATGCGTGGGATTCATAGCATCAGAGGAGAACAATCCACAGCAAGCATCACAGCATCCTAGAAGTGGTAACTACCTAGTCAGTTTAAGCAGCTCCATGGTCCTCTTTCAACATCTTCTTCAAGCATGGCAGTTTGTTCTGCATCTACTGCAGAAATACTCCTTGGCCATTCTCCATTGTTTGCTGTCTTAATAGCGGAATCAGGGCCAGCTACTCCCTTGCTCTTGTACTGTAAGAATTTTCACACAAATAATTGATGTAGCAGTGTATATTGTGAATAATGTAGTATATGCATTAGAAACTTGCCTTAATTGTAGATGTTTGAATGTATTCAGTGTTGTAGTTCCTGATATTAATCATATTGATCACTGCTGCAGTAGCCTTAGCTATATACTGCCAAGGATGTAACAGTGGACCAGCTTCCAAATCTTCAGAGCATCTTCCACATGCCCAACCTGCCAGGTAGCTTGAGCTAAGCTAACTGAAAGACAAGTTTGGGGGATAAGCCCTTTTTAATGCTGCCAAAGAGTATGCTTCTCTGAGGCTTTTGAGGATCGATGGTTGGCTTGTGCTTTCCTTCACTGGGCAGACAAGTTCCCTTTTGGGAGAGAACTTAAATTTTCCAAATGTTTTTGATGTTTTATTACTTTTCTTTTCAGGAAAGTTATTTTAAAGCTAGGAGCGTTTTAATGGACTGTCTCAGTCAAGACTGTAATGTACTTTTAAATGGAATACCCTTTTTTCCTGTCACTTTAAAAGTGGTGTAAAGTAACTGAAAGCATTTTCTTTGTGCAGAAATTGTGCTCATTTTACTTTTGTGAAGCTGGCATAGTGTTTTTAACGTGCTTTTTACTGCATTTTTCTGTCAAAAAGTAGGTTTTGTGGACTAATAGTTTTTATTGGCAGTTGCTTCTTGTCTTCCCTGGGAAAGAGGCATTGTTTTTGTCTTGACCATGAACCAGACTACCAGCCCCATGGTAAGTCTTTTTTCCAGCTACAGAAAAAAAATGTTAAGCAAACTGCCTTTACCGCCACAGCAGGTTAGCAATTTACATCAGCTGCAGGTGGGTGACTCTGCCTTAGCCATTTGTTGTACCTCAGATTACTCATCTTTTACTCAAGATCCGTCTGGTGTGGTACCCACAGGTACTATGGACTGTGGGTTAGCAATGTCCTCTGCAGCTGTTGAATTCCTCTCATTGGCAAGGGAGAGATATTCTTGTTGGTCCTGGGAGAGGAAACAGGGAAGATTTCCCTGTTGTGTCAGAATGCTGTGCCCATCCATAGGAAACCTTCTGCTGCCATTAGTAACACAGCTGGCCCCATTTTTCCTGTCAAAAAGAAATAGAAAACTAGACACATATATTTCTCTTCAATTTCCTTTGGATAGGAGTAGTATACTGGGGCTACCTCTGGGTTTAATGTAGGCCATTGGCCATTCTTGTAAAGTAGTTTGTGATAAAAGAAAGAGGAATTCCTGTTTTCCTGAAAAGATTCAAGATTCTGAATCTGAACAGGAAGATGCAGGTGTTTTTCTCAGATTTTTGACTCAGATTCTGAAAAGAGCTCAGATGTTCATCGTGTTTCACTGTTGCAGTTATTACACTTGGGTTATCCTGCTGGCAGGCTACCCGCAGTCGGCCTGAATTCCAAAGTCCTGGTCCGGCGTCGGTTGCTGTCGCCTCTTCCCTGATGTCAGTGCGCCAGGGGTATAAAAGATGCAGCCAACGCCATTTTCTTCAGTCTTTCTTGCCGCGCGGTGCCCGAAGCAAAAGCAGTTTGCAAGTGCTGGTCGGCCGACTCCTGAGATTTTCAGAATTGAATTTCAGATCCAAAGTCTTCTATAAAGCCAAGTACCCCATTGGGGAAACTTTTTTCTTGCTCCAGACCGATGTCAGAAAAAGTTAATTGTATTTCTTGTGGGAAGCAAATACCTCATAAGGATTTTCATTCTTACTGTATTCCTTGCCTTAGGCCCTGACCACAACGTTGCTAGTTGTAGGTTTTGTGCTAGATTTATTAAGCGTCGGTGCGATTTTGCTTTTCATTACTTTGGCCAAAGGTTTAACTATATAATGCCATCAGAACAACCGACGACCGGAATTAATAAAAAACACAAGGAGAAAGAAAAGGACAGGCATCAGAGGTCCAAAACTGATGACAAAGCCTCTTCCAGGCCAGTCGCCAGTTCGCCGGTGCTCAGTGAGGCGCTTTCGCATCCCCTGACTCCCGCTACCTCAGAGCCACAGGCCGCCTCCAACTCCCACGTGGAGACAACTAGGCCTCTGGATACAGAAGGTATCTGTCCTTTGGAAACTAATCCCTCAGATGAGTCCGGAGCCGCTGAGCAGGCTTCTGAGGGTGTGTTCAGACCTACACAACTTTATATCAAGCCTACTTCAGCATCGAAGACAAAATCTAAAACAGTTTTAAAGACAAGGAAACAAGTACGGCATTCTCCAGGACAGACTTCTATGCCTAAGAAACAGATGCTGAAAATGGCCGAAGACCTATTTACTTTGATCAGGGGTTCTCATCCCCCTCCTGATAAGAGGCCTAAGCAAGATACTGAATATGATTCCGCTGATCAGGTTTCCATTTCCTTTGATTCCTCTTCAGAACAGGGATATTTTATTCCTCCCTATGAGGATTCTGATGCTGAAGAATCTATTCCTTCAGCTTCTCCTCCTGAGGATTACTCATTTGGGGAAACCCTGCATACCATGAGGGAGAATTTCCACTGGGAGAGTCAAGATTATTCAGATTCTAAGAAAAGGCTTAGAGACTTTCTTCTACTACCCCAGCACAGACCTCTTGCAATTCCACCTGTTCTAGACATTGTAGATGATGTATTTTTAGAGTCCGGCCTGTCTCCTGATTCTTTACCTCCTGCACCTGTTAAGCCGCACAGATACTACAGGGTTCCAGATTCTCATAAATTTTTTATATAAAAACCCTGCTGCTGACCCAGAAACTATCTCTCAGGGTCCCAAAGGGGTCAAGGCTGCTACTGCTAAAAACCCTATCCCCTCAGATAGAGATTCTGGGGCACTGGACAGATGGGGGGAAAAAGTCTACACTTCTGCTACCTTGGCTGTAAGGGCTTTAAATTGTCAGTTTCATATGCTCGAATATCAGCAATACTTAATGTCTTTGTTAAAACAGAAAATGTTGACAAATTCTGAATGTTCTGAGAACAAAGATTTGCAGGATTTATTGCATGCAGCTGAACAAGTGGGAAAGCATACTTTGTAATGTGGTTATGATTCACTGGAGGCCTCTTGCAGGGCCGCTGTTAACAGGTTCTGTTATTAGAAGGCATGCTTGGTTAAAGGAACAGACTCTGCCTGATCATGTTAAAGCAAAATTATTGGATGCTCCATTACAGCATGATACTTTGTTTGGTGTTAAGGCAGAAGAGGTGTTGAAGAAAATGGAGGATAAAGCTAAATCTATACAGCCACCCAGATTTAGCAGGAACTGGCCTTCTAAGAATTGGTCCTTTCCCATGTCAGACAGGCCACAAAGAGGCCGATACAGATGCCCTAGTGGCAGACAACAGCCCCAGGGTTCATACAGGCCCAAACAATGGGGTCCTCCTACCTCCAAAAGCGGAGAAGACAAATCACAGCCATATAGGAAACAGTCCCAATGACTTCCCTCTGCCAATGCCAAACATTTTTCTCTTGGCAGCACCCTTAGGGGGAAAGCTAGCACTTTTTTCACAAAATTGGCACACGATCACCCAGGATAAATTGGTCCTAAACATAATCTCTCAGGGCTACAGGTTTCACTTTCACACCCTTCCAAAGGCAAAAGGTATGCCAGACCTGCCACACAATCAATGGACAGAGGCACAAAAACAAGTAACATCTCTCATGGACATGAAGGCCATTCAGCCTGTGCCACAACAGGAGCAGGGACAAGGATTTTACTCAAGACTTTTCTTAGTACCAAGAAAGGAAAAGCATGGAGACGAATTCTGGACCGATCTATTCTAAATACTTATTTGGACGTACCAAAATAAACTATGACCACAGTAGCCTACTGATAAAAGGTTATCCTGTTTTTCCACCTGAGAAATTAAGAAATGACTTAGTTTCAGAGCAGTCCTTGGTCAATTGTGATAGTTTCTTAACACATACTTGTCTTTGCTTTGTGATTGTTTCCAGCCCCCTCATACGAGCAACTAACAGGGTCTCTACCCGCTTCGCTCCCCACCCTATCCCCAGTGGTCCCACCTTTATTGCACTCAAACTCCTCCCATCTTTCCAATAGCCAACCACAGCGCTAACCCAGCACTACCTCCTCCATCTTCCCTTTACTATCACACCTCCTCAACTAACATGTACAAGCATACCTTTCCTATGCTCACTGCATGCACCCTCCTTGCATATCTTACATCCTAGCAAAGCTCCATCATTCCCCCACTCAACCACTGCCACTGTACTACTACTCACACCACCACTCATGTCTCACCCACACTCAGCTCCCCTCCCACCAGCTCAAGAACCATCCCTATGCACCCCCCACATATTCTACCAACTATATTACTCAAATATAAAGCATCCCTACACCTCCCACCATACCTATTACCCACAGAGCACAATCATAAAGTTTCCCTTATAAACAAACGATTCAAAAACTGAGAAACTAATAATCTCATGCATATCAAAACTAGCCCTAAGTGGAGACATCCACCCCAACCCTGGCCCTACCATCTCCAATCCCAATAATCAGACTAGAAACCACAACTTCTCCCATATTACAGCCAATAGAAGCCAAGTGACTTCCTTCTACTGCCGAAATATTAGAAGTATATCCAACAAAATCCATGAACCCATGCCACCATAGACTTGTACTCCCAGATATAGTCATCCTGACAGAAACCTGGCTAAAACCTCACATTACCAGTGAGCAAATATTCCCTACAGGTTACGACATACCAAGAGTAGACCGCTAAACAAAAAGGAGGTGTTGCTATAATATTTAAACAGCATCTAAACATCCATATCTTAAAATCATCAGCTCCACAAATAGGCAATGAAGAAATAATATATACCAACCTCAAAATTAACCAAAATAAAACCATCAACATAATTGGATGCTACTTCCCACCTGGCCGAAACATCCCTCCACTAGAAAACCTGGTCTACCCGCCATCTCCCCAAGAAACTATCATCTTAAGTGATTTCAATATTGACTGGCAATCCTGTTCTGGCAACAATCCAACCCATCATGTACACCTTCATGGCTTTACCCAACTAGTCCAGTCACCAACCAGGATAAATAAAAACTCCAGCAAGCACACTACCCTGGATTGGATACTAGTCAGTAAGAGCCCCCAGTCATATATAACAGGCTGCTTATCTGATAGCCTCAGTGATCACTCCCCAACATTCCAACTCAAAAAATACCTATACCAAGCTAAACCTGTCATCTACCAAATACATAAAACTAAACTTTAACCCACTCACATTCATCTCATCCCTCAAAGAATGTAACTGGCATCCTCTAAAGTACGTCAGTCTAGATGACGCAGTTGAATTTTTTAATACTACCTTCCTGAACATCCTTAATTACCATGACCCCATAAGATTTTCCAGAACCAAAGCACAACCCTCCCCATGGCTACAGAAAACCACTAAGACAGAATTGAAAAACAGGGATAAAGCCTGGGAGCACTGGCAAAACCAAAACCCTCAGCTAGGCAGAAATTCTTAGAACTAATAGAGTCAAAAAGCTAATAAAACAGGACAAATTCCAATACTACCAGTCTGCCCTAGACTCCTCACAACACAGCCCCATACAATTCTGGTCCTCCATAAACTCCATCCTCCACCCAGGTAAAATCAGTACCCCTCCTCCCTGGTTTTTATAGTGTGAAAATAGATTCCCTAAAGTTTTGCCTTTCCTATAGGAAAAATAACATCGTTCTCCGATATAATCTTCCAACAATGGATGAGAATTCAATATATTCCAGTGAGTATTAATAATATTTACTAAATTGGCACTATTCCTGCCATAAGTGGTGACAAATCTACATACATCTGATTCCTCATTATGAGTTTTAGTTTATTTCTGCCGACAAAGGGGGTGCGGTGGTGGTGATGGATACTGAGTATTATGTGAATGAAGGTCTTAGACAACTTTCCAACCATCATCATTACATGAAGATGGAGATTGATCCGACTCCAGGTTTTGCCTTGGAAATTAATGACTATATTTGCAAAACTACTTCTTTCACTAGTAGGAACACTGGACAAATATACGACATACAGTTTTTTGGTAACTGCAGTTCAGACTGGATTATTTATCTTGCCACATGTACATGTCATGCATTTTATATTGGCCAAACGTCTAGACAGTTTCGTGTCAGGATCTCTGAACACCTTGGTGACATTAGAAACAGAAGATTAACTAATGCACTATATAGACATGTTATCAAACATCCCACTGCCAAATTTACATTCACCATCATTGATCATATCATAGGGAATCGATCTTTTAAAACAGGTTGGCATGATATCCTAAATACCAAAGAAAAAAGGTGGATCATTAAACTTGGGGGGCTTTTCCCTCCTGGATTAAATGATAAATTATAATTTGTAATTAACCATCACTTGCATTACATATATGTACTTATTTCTTATCAGGTTGCATTGCTTAGGTTTTTGCATTTCAGCTCATTTTAGGATACTGTGGCTGGTATTCAACACCAGAATTCTTATAACCTGACTTTCGTTTGGTTTATTTTTGGGCATTTACCCTTTATTGTATGTTTTTTATTAAGTTTGTTTATTATCATTGATATACCAGTATACTGTGTCTCTTTGGATTTTTTCATTATAATCTGGAGATATGCATGCAACTCAGGCAAACTTTTTGTTTACTGAACTATGTATTTTAATTACTTCTGCCTTGATTGTATTTTTCAATTACTTTTGCCTTGTTTGCATTTTTGACTTATCAGGAAGTGATGTCATATAGATGCCTTAGAGAACATTATATAAGATGATGACTAAGTGCTTTTTGCTGACTATACTACTGATGAAAGCCTTGCTGCTGAAACCGGTCTAGTTTCAGTTTTATTAAACTACTTTTGAACCTTCCTTGGTGCTGGCCTTTTTCTGATTTTGGGTCTAACAAGTGCTCTTGCCGTGCACTAGCCTAACTTGCTAGCTCCTATACACTAAATTAAGAAATGACTTAGTTTCAGAGCAGTCCTTGGTCAATTGTGATTGTTTCTTAACACATACTTGTCTTTGCTTTGTGATTGTTTCCAGCCCCCTCATACGAGCAACTAACAGGGTCTCTACCCGCTTCGCTCCCCACCCTATCCCCAGTGGTCCCACCTTTATTGCACTCAAACTCCTCCCATCTTTCCAATAGCCAACCACAGCGCTAACCCAGCACTACCTCCTCCATCTTCCCTTTACTATCACACCTCCTCAACTAACATGTACAAGCATACCTTTCCTATGCTCACTGCATGCACCCTCCTTGCATATCTTACATCCTAGCAAAGCTCCATCATTCCCCCACTCAACCACTGCCACTGTACTACTACTCACACCACCACTCATGTCTCACCCACACTCAGCTCCCCTCCCACCAGCTCAAGAACCATCCCTATGCACCCCCCACATATTCTACCAACTATATTACTCAAATATAAAGCATCCCTACACCTCCCACCATACCTATTACCCACAGAGCACAATCATAAAGTTTCCCTTATAAACAAACGCATTCAAAAACTGAGAAAACTAATAATCTCATGCATATCAAAACTAGCCCTAAGTGGAGACATCCACCCCAACCCTGGCCCTACCATCTCCAATCCCAATCCTCATAATCAGACTAGAAACCACAACTTCTCCCATATTACAGCCAATAGAAAGCCAAGTGACTTCCTTCTACTAAGCCGAAATATTAGAAGTATATCCAACAAAATCCATGAACTCCATGCCACCATAGACTTGTACTCCCCAGATATAGTCATCCTGACAGAAACCTGGCTAAAACCTCACATTACCAGTGAGCAAATATTCCCTACAGGTTACGGCATACTAAGAGTAGACCGGCTAAACAAAAAAGGAGGTGGTGTTGCTATAATATTTAAACAGCATCTAAACATCCATATCTTAAAATCATCAGCTCCACAAATAGGCAATGAAGAAATAATATATACCAACCTCAAAATTAACCAAAACAAAACCATCAACATAATTGGATGCTACTTCCCACCTGGCCGAAACATCCCTCCACTAGAAAACCTGGTCTACCCGCCATCTCCCCCAAGAAACTATCATCTTAAGTGATTTCAATATTGACTGGCAATCCTGTTCTGGCAACAATCCAACCCATCATGTACACCTTCATGGCTTTACCCAACTAGTCCAGTCACCAACCAGGATAAATAAAAACTCCAGCAAGCACACTACCCTGGATTGGATACTAGTCAGTAAGAGCCCCCAGTCATATATAACAGGCTGCTTATCTGATAGCCTCAGTGATCACTCCCCAACATTCCAACTCAAAAAATACCTATACCAAGCTAAACCTGTCATCTACCGTCAAATACATAAAAAACTAAACTTTAACCCACTCACATTCATCTCATCCCTCAAAGAATGTAACTGGCATCCTCTAAAGTACGTCAGTCTAGATGACGCAGTTGAATTTTTTAATACTACCTTCCTGAACATCCTTAATTACCATGACCCCATAAGATTTTCCAGAACCAAAGCACAACCCTCCCCATGACTACAGAAAACCACTAAGACAGAATTGAAAAACAGGGATAAAGCCTGGGAGCACTGGCGCAAAACCAAAACCCCCTCAGCTAGGCAGAAATTCTTAGAACTACGCAATAGAGTCAAAAAGCTAATAAAACAGGACAAATTCCAATACTACCAGTCTGCCCTAGACTCCTCACAACACAGCCCCATACAATTCTGGTCCTCCATAAACTCCATCCTCCACCCAGGTAAAATCAGTACCCCTCCTCCTAACATCCCTCACTCCTCAGAAAATATTGCTACCTCATTCAACACACACTTCACCCAAACCATACTATGAGTAGCTAAACAACACAACCCCCCCCCAACCCACACCTTCAACTAGTAATCTCCCCACTGCCTTCTCTTTTTCTCCTGTACCTACCTCCAACATAAAAAAACTCTTAACTAAACTTAAACCCACCAAATTAGCAGCAGACAACCTCCCAAGCGAATACCTACAAATCGCAGCTGATGCTCTGGCCTACCCAGTATCCATCTTAATTAACCGATCTCTGTCAGAAAGTTACGTTCCCACACTGTGGAAAGTATCACATATAATTCCCTTCCACAAAGGCAGACCCTCCACTGAACTAATCATTTACCGCCCCATAGCTATTCTCTCTCCACTCTCCAAAATACTAGACAGATGCATACACTCTCAGGTCTCAGACTACCTCCTTACTAACAACCTCCTTTCCAGTACTCAGCATGGTTTCCGACCAAACCATAGCACCACCACTGCCTTACTCTCCTTTACTAACACTATCCTTCAGCATAAAAACAATGGCTATCTCTCCTCTGCTACTTTCCTAGACCTATCTAAAGCATTTGACATGGTCCCACACAAACAACTTATCTCTGTCCTCAATAACCTATCCTTCTCACAATTAGTCACCAACTGGTTTCACAGTTACCTGTCTGACCGCCAACAATCCGTTGTATGACAGAATGACATGTCTCCCCAACTACCTGTCTCCATAGGGGTTCCCCAAGGATCCATCCTTGGACCCCTACTCTTCTCTGTTTACCCCAATAATCTAGCCTCTGCCACCAAACATGGCACACTCGTACAATACGCAGATGATTCGACCATCATCTGCTCAGCCCAGTCCCTAGCCAAACTGCAAAATGTCACACAGGAAGCCTTTTCCTCTGTTGAAACATGGTTATCCGATGCCCAATTAATACTCAACCCAAACAAAACTAAACTACTCATCTTCCAACCCACCAAACATACTCAAAACAACTCTCACTTTAACATCACAGCAAAAGACAACACCACTATATACCCAACTGAACACACCAAATTGCTAGGGGTGGAAATAGACAATAAACTAAGGCATTCACATATCCATGACCATAAAAAAAGTCCACAAAAAAACTAGGAGCGTTATACAGAAATAAGCAATTTCTCACCAAAGCAGCAAAGATTTCAATAGCAAATTCCCACCTTATCTCCACCCTACTTTATCCCTCTCCAATATATACCAACCTAAGGCAGTGTGATCTAAACATGCTAGAGACCTGCTACAACAAAATTGCCAAATTCGCCACAGGGGCATTCTACCGTAGTCACCACTGTCTCTCACTTGCTGAACTGGGCTGGCTTGAACTCCCTCACCTCCTTCAGTGGTATCAACTCTCACTCGCCCACAAACTAGTAAACCATCCACTAAATGTCCAATCCCTCCAGAATCTACTCCAACCCTATCGCACCACCAGACCACTAAGATCCAGCAACAGAAATCACTTGCTGATCACTAAAGCCAATAACTCTGCTGGTGAAGCACTATTCTCTTGCGCCATAGCCAAATTATGGAACTCACTCCCACCCACAATTACCTCCGTACCATCATGCACCCACTTCAAAACTTTACTAAAAGCGCACATAAAAACATGCTGGCTATGCCCTTGCAACTCCCACTCTAATATCATCCACCCCATCCAACCACTACCTTTCTTTCCACTCCACTAACTACCTTGATTATAGCAAGCTGAGATGCTTATAAGCCTAGTACTTATTATACAGCAGGAACTTCTCGTTGTAACATTTGTTAATGTCTGTTATGTACTTCACAGATAAAGATTCTAGTTGTCTACTGATGTACTATGTTCTTCATCTGTAAATATGTTGTAAGTAATTGCTATGTTAAATTGTTAATCACTATGTAATCCAATGTAACTACTGTCTGTTTATTTTACTGTGGAGCTTTTCTCCCCGGGCCTCCACTGAAAATGGACCTACGTCCAGTCGGACACTCCCAGTCAACAAATTTAAATAAATAAATAAATAAAATGTTGACTCTGCAGCAGCTTCTACCCATGCTGGGAAAGAAGGCTTGGCTTGTAACTTTGGACCTCAAAGAGGCATACCTGCATGTCCCAATCAGACAATTTTGCAGAAGATACCTCAGATTCATAGCTGTCTCAATGCACTACCAATTCTGTGCACTGCCCTTTGGCTTATCTACTGCGTCCAGGGTCTTCACAAAATGCCTGGTACCAGTAATTGCATTTTGCAGACAGAGGGACACAAATATATCCCTACTTGGACGACTGCCTTATTCAAGCAGAGACCAAAGACATTCTACTAAAGCATCTGGCGTTTGTAAAAAGATTACTAATTTGCCTAGGGTACACATTAAATGAAAAGAAATCAAAACTAGTACCCTCACAAGAGATAATATTCCTGGGTGCAAGCTTAAATACAACTGCCCAAATGGCTTATCTCACGCCAGACAAACAAAGGCAACTGACTTCTTACTTCGAAATGTTGGCAACAAAGACCCAGTTATCTGCAAGAAAAATTCTGCAGGCTTTGGGCTTCATGGCTTCTTGCATTCTACTAATTCCATTTGCAAGACTGCATAGGAAACTACAATGGTATCTAAAAAGTGTTTGGACTCAACATTGCCGCAGCCTGGAAACATTAATTACCCTCATTCCTTGCCTGCAACAGGTGTTTTGATGGTGGGCACAAGCCTGTCACCACAACAAGGACAGCCATTCACTCTACCCACGACCAGGCAAACACTAACAGATGCATCAGATTATGTCTGGGGGGCCCACATGGCATGAAAATGTATTCAGGGTGCACGGCCATCAAGCCAAATGCATCTTCATATCGATCAAAAAGAGATGCTAGCTGTTCAGAATGCCCTGACAGCCTTCAAGGATCTACTTCATCCAGGACAACTGCTGGTAAAGACGGACAATACTACAGTCATGTGATACATAAACAAGCAGGGAGGCACACATTCCTACCCCCTCTGCAGACAAGCCATGACTTTGTGGAACACAGCATTGATTTATCAAGTACACCTGCAAGCACAATTCCTGCCAGGAAAGACAAATACTCTGGCAGACGAACTAAGCAGAAATCTCAAGGATCCTCACGAGTGAAAACTAGACCCACAAATCTTCAGCATGATAACAAGGAAATGGGGATGCCCAGACATAGATCTGTTTGCCTCCCCGCACAACTGCCAACTACAGAGATTCTGCACAAGGACTTATCACAAACAAGTATGGAAGGTGGATGCCCTATCGTTCAGCTGGAAAACCCTTACAGTGTATGCCTTTCCTCCACTGACTCTCCTCCCCAAGGTACTCCTAAAGGTCAGACAAGAGAAGCCAAAAATGATATTGATTGCCCCAGACTGGCCACACCAGCACTGGTACTCAATCCTAAAGAGCTTATCTCAAGGCCCAGCCTGGACATTGCCTCAAATTCCTCATTTGCTGACCCAACAAAACAATCAGATCCTGCACAGCCAACTCAGAACCCTAAATCTGGCTGCATGTCTGATAATCTAACCATTCAGAACACACCTCTATCTAAAGCAGTTATGGATGTTATTTTGGAAGCCAGGAGGCCCAGCATCAGAAAATCTTATACAGAAAAATGGAAGAGATTCTGTACTTGGAACAAGGCACAAGGAATGGACACGCTTGTACCAAATATTTCTCAGATTTTACAATACCTAACTGAGATGCTGAACAAAGGCCTATCCTTCTCATCAATTAAGATCCATGCCTCTGCCATTTCAGCTTATTACAATACGGATCCATCTATTTTTTCACATCCACTGCTAAGGCAGTACCTCAGAGGGGCCAAAAACATAAGACCTCCAAGGAGAGCTCCAACACCTGCATGGGACCTCAATTTTGTCTTGGAAAAGCTCACACTGCCTCCTTTTGAGCCAGCCAATACAGCTGAGATAAAATACTTATCATGGAAAACAGCTCTGCTCCTAGCAATAACCTCAGCAAGAAGAGTCTCAGAGTTACAGGCACTAATGTCTGTGGAACCTTTAATTATTTTCCATCCAGACAGGGTTTCTCTAAGGACAAACCCATCATTTATGCCTAAGGTGTAGTGTCCAGTGTGGCTCTTAACCAAACCATTCATTTGCCTACCTTTTATCCAAACCCACAGAATAAGGGGGAGAGACTTCTGCATTCTTTGGACATACACAGACAGCTACAATTCTACTTGGACAAAACTAAAGCCTTCAGAAAGACTGGGCAACTCTTAGTGGCATATGCTGCAGGATCACAAGGAAAAGCTATTTCAAAGCAGACTATTTCAAAATGGATAGGCCATTGCATTCGTTTCTGCTATTCACAACATATCAAATCAGTGCCTAAGGGCATTAGGCCACACTCAACCAGAGCAGCAGCCACTTCAGCAGCCTTCCTCAGAGGAGTACCAACCAAGGACATTTTGGAAGCTGCAACTTGGACTTCAGTGCACACTCTTACAAAGCACTACCATAGGTTCATAGGGTCATACTAGGCTATCTGCCCTAGGGCATTTATAAGCCAAGCCAGAATGTGTTTGGCTTTTGCCACCCATTTTAAATTTATTTTACTATGCCCTTTTTCGAGGTTAGTGTACAGTGCCTCTGTCTAACAGTGACACAGAAGTGATACCCGGGGTAAACCTACGATCTCCCATCCACTCCTCAAGATTCCTCTTGAAGAGAGTCAATGAGGGACTCTGCCTAACCTGGACTGGGATTTTATTCCAGAGTGAAAGGAGCCTCTGGGTTATGAATCTGTCCCTCCAGCATGTCCTATTTATTTCAGTGCTGAGGTTCAAGTCTCTCAAGCGCGTAGCTCGATGGGATTTGGATTTTCTGAGGTGCAGCATGTCCATTAATTCCGGGTTGGACATGGCTTTATACGTCAGGCACAGATCGCCTCTGAACAGGCGGTATACCTCTGAGTAGAGCTGGAGTTTCTTTAACCGGGCAGCATATGGCATCTGTTTGAGCCCTTTGATCCTCTTGGTGAGGTACTTTTGGGGTCTTTCCAGTTGCTGCAGGTGTCTGGTAAGGTACATCCCAAAAGGGCATTGTACTCAATTATGGGCCTGATGAGGGATGAGTAAAGAGGCACGATGACGTCCCCTGATCTAGATGTGAATCCCTTCATGATTAGGTGAGCTATATAAAATGTTTTTCTAACCACTTTGGCCACGTGGTTGTCAAATGAGAGATTGCTATCAGCTTGGGTCCCCAGGTCCCTAATTACTTCTGTACTTAATGGATTACCACCTATGTGGTAATTTGTGGGCACTTTGTTTTTGCCAAAGGGGATGACTATACACTTTTTGGCATTTAGCTTGAGACCATGGCTCTGGCACCAGTTGTCTGTTTCTATGAGGCCCTTTTGGAGGATGCTTGTGTCGACTGAAGAGTCGATTATGGCACGCAGTTTGCAGTCATCTGCGAACTTGGTCAGCCACAGTCCTTCCGTGTTGGCCTGTACCTCCGAGAAATATATACTGAACAAGAGAGGTCCCAGGACTGAGCCTTGTGGGACACGACTTGTAACTGGTTTGGAGTCTGACATGGCTCCAGCAATTCTAACCATGTGGGTCCTGGCCTTGAGCCAGTTTGCAATCCATCTAGTGGCATAGGGGTTTATATGTAAGCTGGTGAGCTTATCTATAATGCCCGAGTGGGGTATTGTATTGAAGGCTTTTGCGAGGTCCAGGTAGGCTGTGTGGATCACCTTCCCCTCGTCAATGGCCTTGGTGACTGTTTCAAATAAATCAACCAGATTTAAGAGGCAGGATCTGCCCTTAACAAAGCCGAACTGGGTAGGATCCAGTGTTTGTAGGTCCCCAATATCTTTGAGGTCCATGATGATCCTTTCCATAGCTTTGCAGACCAAGCTAGTCAGGCTTATGGGGCGATAGTTTTCAGGATCCGTTGAGGCACCACCTTTATGGAGAGGGACCACTGTTGCTGTACGCCACTCTTTGGGCATATATCCTGTAGTAAGGCTGAGATTGAACAGTAGTTTTATGTTTGGGTTTAGCTCTTCTTGGAGTTCATGTAGGACGCAGCCCGGGACACCATCTGGTCCCATTGATGCTGTGTTTTTTGCTTTGGAGAGGGCGGCTGTTACCTGAGCATCTGAGATGTCAGGGGGGCAGCACTCTGCTGGGATAGATATTTGCCCTTTTGGTGGGGAGGGGGGGTGGAGTTTGCGCTGAACCTGTCAGCTAGGATGTTGGCAATGTCTGTGGGTTCAGTGTATTTTTTGTCATTTTGGACTAATTCTGAGCATATCTGGGAATTACCACCCAGGTTCCTAACATAACTAAAGAAAGCCTTGTGATTATCCTTAGTGTCCTGTACAATTTTTCTCTCGAAGCTAGCCTTAGACAATTTTATGTGTGCCCGTAGTTTTTTGCTAATACTGATCAGTGATGCCTTCCCTTTTTGGGATTTTGCTCTGTCATTTAGTAGCTTCCTCCTTCTATTGTATAGTTTGTTTATGGCTGGGGTCCACCAGACAAGACGTCTGCCTTTGGAGGATTGGGTCTTGGTTTTATTTGGGATCGCATGATCCATGCATTCCTGAAGGTGTTAATAGAATGCGTTTATAAAGGATTCTGTGGTCTGGGCCGTATTTTCCACAGGCCCGGGGGCTTTGAAGGATTCCACCTCAGTTTTGAGGCGTGTGAAATTTGCTTGAGAGAAGTTTTTCACTGTGGTTTTCTGGGCAGGGGGTGGGGTCGGGATGTGAATATCCAGTGAGATTAGTTTATGGTCTGATCTTACCAGTGAGGGATACACTTCTGGTCTGGAGCATAGAGTCCCCATGTTGGTGATGATCTGGTCCAGTATGTTTTCCCCTCTTGTGGGAGTGGTAACAAGTTGTTCTATAGCATTTGAGTTTATAAATTCTAGGAACCTTTGGGCTAAGGTGTTGGAGCTAGAGTAATGCTCCCAGTCTATGTTTGGGTAGTTGAAGTCGCCTAATATAATGGTGTTTGGAGAGACCTTCATATTTTCCAGTGTTCTCAGGAAGGCCGAGTGTGGTTCCTGGGTTTGGGAGGGTGGTCTGTAGCAGGCTATAAACTGGAAGGCAGTTTTACCCATTGTTAGTTGAACATGGGTAGTCTCTGATGCTTCGTGCTTTGCCACCAACCTGGAGGTGTGGGTATCTTTGATGAATACCGATACTCCCCCTCCTTTTGTGGTTCGGTCCAAGTTTTGGGGCTGAAAGGCATGGTATGAGGTATAACCTGGTAGTGCTGGGGTGCTCTGGGGAGCCCTGAACCAGGTTTCTGTTACTGCACAGATATCGATGTTCTCCATGCTAAGGAGAGTTTCGAAAAGTGCATCTTGAGGTTTAGACTTCTGGTGTTGAGTAGCATTACTCTTAGTTTCTTATCCCTTGTGATACCTAGGGAGGTGGGTTTGTCTTTTGAGCCTTGCCTAAAAAAGGCACTATGGGGGTAGCAAGAGCCTTTGCCAATATCCGAAAGCCCAGGGGTGACAGGTGCAAGCCGTCTCTAGCGAAGCATCGTGGCTTGTTGAGCATATCATCCCAAGCTGACAGTCATTGGATCCCCTTTGAATGACACCAGTACTTAAGCCAATTGTTGAAATTGATCATCTTGTCTTCATATTGTGGCATCATTCTTGGTGAGGGTAAGATGCTACTCAAGGTCAGGGTCATACCGGCCTGGGCTACATGCTCAGAGAGCTCCTTTGTCTCTTTTCATGTAGTCCAGGGAGGTACGTCTCAGGTCATTCACACCAGCATGGACAATGACTGAGTCATATTTGTACTTGCCTTGGAGTGACCTGAGTGCTTGTGTTATGTGGTGGATCCTAGCGCCCGACAGGCTGCTCACCGTGACCCTCTCCTTGTTCAGCCTGGTGAGCGGGACGTCAGTGTGCCTTACGATAGAGTCACCTATTACAAGTGTATCAGGTGTGTTGTGTAGTCTTAAGGGCTGTAACTGTTTGGCACACTGGCTTTGTGAGATATGTGTTGCACGTGTTTTGTTTTGGGGTAGCGGCTGCTTGGGTGTCTGCTTTGGAGGTCTCTGCTGCTTTGGCAGATCTTTATTTAGAGCCTCCGAGTATGTTTTTGTGTGATTATGTGTTTGGTTTGCTGTCATGGTAGGTCTATGTGAGACTGGAATTGTAGTGAGTGTGGTTTCCTTTTCCTCCTGACTGGTTATGCCAGTACTGAGTTGAGAGAGCTTAGCCTCCAGTTTGGCTATATGGTTGCATCTCTCACATGTGTTGGAATTTGTTGGGAGGAGGAGAGGGTTGTCTGTGTACATGAGGCAGTTGTAACATTGCCTCAAGATTCCCAGATTCACCAGCTGGACCAGAGAGGAGATTGACAACTGACCTTTGGACATGCTAGAATAATATTGGGAATTCCTTAATTGAAAACCAGGGCCAGTGGGGAGTGAGGGTGTAGTGCTTTTAATTTTTAGTGCTGACATATAATTGCTTTAGTGAGCAAGTGCCAGGTAACTTAAGTGCAATGTGTTACAGGTAACTTAAATGCAAAAACGACAAAAAGTTACTTTCTTTCAAGTGAAACAAGGAAATAAGTACAGTAAGCAATGCAGATATCACTAGTGATCCACAGAAACGCTGAGAAGCCGCGTATTAGGTGGAATTAGCGTTCCAGGGAAATAACAAGCAAACAAACAACAAGCATATAAACAAAGTTAGATTCAGCAGGCCTGGATCTAGTCTATGCTACCGTAAACAAGGTGTACCAATTTCAGTAAGATACATTTCAAATATTCAGGCACTATAAACCTTTAACCAGAAATTCCCAGCTCAGAAGGGCAGAGTCCAGCCTCTTCTCCCACAAGAGTGCAGACCACAAACCTTCTTAATGTAAAATAACTGGCCTGAAGCCCAAGTGCTTAAACCAGAACTAATACACTTTAAGAATAACAGACACTGGGCTCTCAATCAGCAGTTCCCAACTTAGGATGAAAGCCACCTGTCCTGCCACCACAGTGCATGCCACAAACCTTCCTAATGTAAAACAACTGGTCTGAAGCCCAAGTGCTTAATCCAAAAGACTTAGAATGATAGCTACACTTTAATCAAGTTACTACCAAGCAGTAATAAATACAATTGAATACTTTAGAGAATGCCTGGATTAGTGCTCAAGTTACACAAACAAAGCTAGATCCAGCAGGCCCGAATCCAGTCTATGCCACAGCAAACAAGGCGCACCAACTTCAGTAAGAAGCAGTTCAGATATGCATGCACTATAAGCCTTCAACCAGAAATTCCCAGCTCAGAAGGGCAGAGTCCAGCCTCTTCTCCCACAAGAGTGCAGACCACGAACCCTCTTAATGTAAAATAACTGGCCTGAACGCCAAGTGCTTAAACCAGAATTAGTACACTTTTAGAATAACAGGCACTGAGCCCTCAATCAGCAGTTCCCAACCTAGAAGGATGTAAGCTACCTGTTTTGCCACTACAGTGCAGACCACAAACCCTCTCAGTGCAAAACAACTGGTCCAAAGCCCAAGTGTTTAAACCAAAAGGCTTAGAATGAGTTACACCAAGCAGTAATAAATACAATTGAGTACTTTTAAGATGATGCAAAAGTAAAAAAGTAGGTAGAAACACAAGTACAGTAAAAGCAGATGACATTTTTTTTTTCTGAATAAGTGCTGAGATCAAAGAAACAGATTTGAGTGCTGAAACTAGAAAACTGGCTAGTTATAAATAAAAAAACTAAGCAAGAAGGCTTCCCTCCAACACAGAAGGGCTTGGGGGCTCAGAAGCCTACAAATAGTCTATACCACTTAACAGGAAAGCCAGGAAACAAGCTTATTTTTTTTTCTGTTTCCCAGATGCTCTCTTTGTACACAGTAGGAGTGCCTGAAATCAGAATATGATCTCACTGCACTCAGTTGAGTGAGCAAATGAGATGGGCCCAGAAGGAGTATCCAAACACAAATTTACAAGAGGGGCGGGCAGTTGCAAGGGACTAACTGAAGAGCAGAGTGAAAACTTCCAGTTCAGTTAATATTCCTTCCACACAGTTAAAATCAATTTAAATACTGTATTTTTTGAAAAAAAGAGCAGATAAAGGTACTTAAATTCTCTTATACGTCCAGTTGAATATAGCAAGTTCTTAGCCGGCCAAAGCTGAGGATTTTAAGCAGAAAATATTTCACACTGTACCACTTAAATAGGCAAGGACAGGAAATCAAAGAATGTGACTACCCCCACACCTGTAATTACTAGCAAATAACAAAAATCAGCAAACACTGACTAACTTCCAGTTCAGCTAATATTCCTTCCACACAGTTAAAATCATTTTAAATACTGTATTTTTTTGAAAAAAAAAGAGCAGATAAAGGTACTTAAATTCTCTTGTACGTCCAGTTGAATATAGCAAGTTCTTAGCCGGCCAAAGCTGAGGATTTTAAGCAGAAAATATTTCACACTGTACCACTTAAATAGGCAAGGACAGGAAATCAAAGAATGTGACTACCCCCACACCTGTAATTACTAGCAAATAACAAAATTCAGCAAACACTGACTAACGTCCAGTTCAGCTAATATTCCTTCCACACAGTTAAAATCAATTTAAATACTGTATTTTTTTGAAAAAAAAAGAGCAGATAAAGGTATTAAATTCTCTTATACGTCCAGTTGAATATAGCAAGTTCTTAGCCAGCCAAAGCTGAGGTTTTTAAGCAGAAAATATTTCACACTGTACCACTTAAATAGGCAAGGACAGGAAATCAAAGAATGTGACTACCCCACACACCTGTAATTACGAGCAAATAACAAAATTCAGCAAACACTGACTAACTTCCAGTTCAGCTAATATTCCTTCCACACAGTTAAAATCATTTTAAATACTGTATTGTTTTGAAAAAAAAAGAGCAGATAAAGGTACTTAAATTCCCATATACGTCCAGTTGAATATAGCAAGTTCTTAGCCGGCCAAAGCTGAGGTTTTTAAGCCCACTTACCTCTTTACTCTAAATCCAGAGCAGGCTTCGCCACTGCAGTTCTGCAGGGCCTCATAGCCACTCCTAATTCTATCTAGGCCCAGCCACCCAACCTCAGCTTTGGGATTCAACCCAAGTGTAATGACTGCAACAGTGAAACACGATGAACATAGTACAGTTGTGTACCTACCATAAATGTAGATGATAGAGTGTATTCACTGTTGCAGTACAGGTTACCCTCCCTCCCTCCACCCCCCTTACTTTGCGTGGACTTATCTGTACTTCTCTATTCTATACAACCTATGTGGTGTATTTGCTTGTAGAAGAAGGTAATGTTTATGTTTGTGCATGCTTTTTTATGAGCAGAATTGTTAGCCTCCCGTTTTGGGGGCACCTAACATCTGGGGCAAGAAAAACTGAAGAAAATGGCATCTGCTGCATCTTTTATACCCCTGGTGCACTGACGTCAGGGAAGAGGCGACAGCAACCGACGAGGTACCAGGACTTTGTTATTCAGGCCGACTGTGGGTAGCATGCCAGCAGGATAACCCAAGTGTAATGACTGCAACAGTGAATACACTCGAACATCTACATTTATGGTAGGTACACAACTGTACTTTTCTAATACTCCCTGTGTGGATTTCCCTTTCTCTGACACTGTCGCTGGAATGTGCCATTGTTTTCAGTGGGAGAACAGTGAGGTTTCTCAGGCCCTCAGAAAATACTACGAGTTGTTACAGAAGGATTTTTCAGAAGCTACACCCATTGATCCTTTTCTGTCTGCTGTGAGGGTGTGTGTGTGTGTGTGTGTGTGTGTTACTGCCTGCAGTTTTCCTGATAGCCAGCTGCCCCTAAAAAGGCAGATAAGATGTTTGTTTCCTTGGTCTTTTACATTTTTATACACTTTTCCCCAAACCTGACCCAGCAGCTTTAGCTTTAGTTGATCCCACTGCTGCTAAGCACTTTAATTCCAGTCCTACTATTTCTGATAGTGGTGTGAAATTATTGCTAGGTATGGGTGTGATGCCTGTGCACTGGCCCAACAATCAAGGAGCCTCAATCCTCACCACTAACACCAGTAAGGGGCGTCCATATAGGGAAGGGATAATAAATACATGCGCAGTAAAGTACAGTTTCCCTTACAAGCACACACAGATCACAGTCAGTCTGGGGCTGGTTTCTCCCTTTCTCTCCAGGTCCCCAATAAGACTTCGCACTGGCACAGCTATAGGGTCCAGATCTCAGCCTAGTGGGCAAGCTAAAACCTCCAGCACCCTCTTTGTCCAGAAGTGCTTTGTGTCCCTGCCCATGTGGCTGATATACACTTTGAGATGAATTATATACAGCCACACAGACACTCCTGGGGAAGGCTGGCATAGGTTCTCTAGCTGTGCCCCTTTTACCCAGATTATATGGTAGTACCACTTGCCACCACCCACTAATATTTATCAGCTACGTGAAGGCCCTTATGAAAGGGTGTCCAGTTATTACTGTGCAATATTATTATCCAAATGGTAAGTGTGACAGAACAGCAAAGCTTATTTGGAGTGACTTGGTACAGTATCCCTGTATACATGCAGTACACTCTTAGAGCTTAAATGATCTCTGCACAAAACAGCCACAGTTGAAAAGTTTAAAAATATTTAATAGTATATAAAAACGCAAGACAATACTTCTTACTACACAGTGCTAGTCAAGAGATCACAGAGAAATGTTTAAAATAATACAGTAGGAAAAGTTCTGACATCTTCCTAATTCCTAACTATTTCTAAGAGAAACACTAAAGTCTAAGATCCTACTTACATATAAACCTAGGCAGTGCTGAGTTGGATGTTCTCAAGACAAATGCTCTAATGCTCTCATTCTTTCTCTCCTTAAATTGGTAACACAGTACCAGTGATTCATTTCAGATTACATCATTTTGTTCTGGATCCCATGCTAACAGGACTCTGAGGTTAATAGCTCTATTGATCCTGCAGCTGGTCAGGAAGCCAGGGCAATAAAAGAAATTATACATGCAAATTCTAGCAATTAACTCTGGTCTGAAAACAATAGCCAGAATTCCTTCATCCAGACATATCGGCTCCAAGCCCTGAGATCAAAGACAGTCATGAAATGCTTGACTTATCAGTTTTATTATAGCAGACTGCACTGTTAAATTTTTGCAGTTCCACATCTAACAGCATTTTCGTACCATTTAAGTCTGTGGCTTATATTAATATTTACAAATGACAGAATTATCGACAGAATTCTATTTGGCTAGGCTGGCAGCCTTTATCTTCACAATGGGCAAAAGCGTACACTTATACAACTTTGATTTTCAGAATGTTAAAACGGTGAGTTCAGAAAGTGTAAAGAAAATTTGTTTTAACAAATTGGAAAGTATGAGGAATGTTTTGGATGCAGTTTCTTCTTGTGAAGAAAAATTTGCTTTAAATAACTTAGTTTCTTCAATTGCATATGTCGCTACTCCTTGTTTAAAGTGTATCACTGTGTTGATACTTCTTCCAGTGCAGTGGGCACTGGTACTGTTTTAGGAGGTTTACATGGCTGCATTCTCTGAACCTCCCAGATATTAAAAATGAGATTTTAAATTGTCAATTGAATAGAGTTTGTGTTTGGACCCTCTGCTGCAGAGGTGATCAAAAAGTTTGATGCAAGGAACAAGCTGATCCAGGGAATGTCTGATTTTTCACCCCTCCTTTTCCAAACTTTCCAAGGGATTTTTCTGTATTGTTGTCTAGTTTTGGCAAAAAAAAAAAAAAACAGAATAAACAGTCTTAAAATACAAGCAAACAGATGTTCAAGAAGAAATGCCAACAGGGGTTCCAAAAAGAAGTCTCAAACCTCCCAAAACCAAGGACAGTCCAACAAATCTGAATGACTATTCAAGAGTGTGTGCGACCTCCTCTCCCACCTTGGCCCCTTTTTCTTCCAGAAAGTCTAAATTTCCATTTTTCTCTTTGACAACAGGTAGTTTCAGTCAAATAGGTTCTGAAAATTGTTTATCAATGTTACAGACAGCAGTGGGAGGAGATTTCTCCTTTTCAGGGGGTTATTTCTCATCCTCCAGATCAGAATCTTGTTTCCACTGCTCCTACTTCACATGCTATCCCAAGGAATAATAGAAACCATTCCCCCTTTACAGGTGGGGAAATGTTTTTATTCAAGGATGTTCCTAGTGCCAAAGAATGGAGAGCAAGTCTGGATCTTTCTTTCCTCAACCTGTTTGTGATGGTGCTTAAATTTGAAATGATGTCACTTCTCAAGCTGTTACCTCTGTTTGTTCTTTCAAGGTCCCTGGCAACACTAGACTTAAAAGATGCATATCACATCCCAGTTATCTAGACTTCAGATGTTTAAGGTTTTGTGTGTCTGGATCACATTATCAGCTGTCTGTCTTACCCTTTGGATTATCCACTGCACAGCAGTTCACAAAGTGTCTAGCTTCAGTTATAGCTCATAGCAGGCTACAGGGTGTCCATGTTTTTCCATATTTAAACGACTTGATTATGTTTGTAGAGTCTTTCAGAGAGTCAGGAATCAATGTCTTGGGGGGAGGACATCTCTTACACAAACTGCGATTCCAATAGAAGATTCAAAAGTCTTTTTCTTGATTCCTTCACGCAGGGTTGTATTCCAGTAATGTCAACTACACACTCCAGTTTAAAGCCCTGTTCTTCCTCATGAAAAAAAGATATTTCAATATATTTCTAAGCTTTTCCACTTACTACGTTGGTATACCTCAGAAATTTTGGTCTTGTGTCATCTGTGATTCTCATGATGACCCTGGCAAGAGTCCACATGAGGAAAAAAACAGTTGTATGTGAAATCTGTTTGCTCCCAGCATCAACAGACTGTCTTTTTTCAAATCATAATACTGGGGTTTGTTAGAAGAGAAATCATTTGCTGGAGGCATCAGATATCCTTAATTCCAGGTCTCCCCTTCTCCCTTCCTGATCCAAAGCAGTCAGTCACCACAGACACTTCAGACTTTGCTTGGGGATCAGCTTTGGGAGAGAGAAAATTGCAGGAAGTGTGGGACACCAATGACAGATGCAGCACTTAAATAAGGTGATGCTTGCCCTTGTCAAGGACTCCACTCTCTGAGACATGTTTGGTCCCTGGGGCCTCCTTAAGTGGTTATTGATACCATAGTCGTGGTACATCAACAAGCAAGTGGTTGCCAAGTCTTGTCCACTTTGCAGAGTAATCATGTTGGCTTGGGATATAGCTTCACACTGCAGTCTCCCTCTTCAGGCAGACAAGCTGAGCAGAACCATAGCAGACTCTCATGAATGGAAAATAGGTCATGTTTTCCAAGATTTGATCCATCTGTAGGGAGTTCAAGTTAGACCTCTTCTCTAAACAATAAACTGGAAAGATTCTGTTCTAGGACTCCATGCAGGAAGGCCTGGAAGACAGGTGCCTTTTCTTTGGACAGGAATGTTCCTGTATACTTTTTTACCCTTTCCACTAATATCCAGGTACTTCTGAAGATTCAGAAGGAATCCCCTAAGAACATTATAGTAACTCCCTTCTGGCCCAGGCAACCCTGGTTTAACCGTCTTTTGAAAATGGCTGTGGGCAGTTACTCCAAACTTCCTCACAGACTAGATCTATTTACACAAGAACAGGGGTGTTTGATGCACCTTGACATCAGTCATCTTTAGTTGACTGCAGTTGACTGCCTGGTTGATAGGGTCTTCATTCCTTTTAGGCACTTATTTACTGAGGACTTGCAGCAGATATTAATAGAGGCAAGAGAGTCTGCTACAAGAAAGTCGTATATTAGCAAATGGAAAAAAGTTTCCTAATTGGTGCCAGCAACATAACCAGTACCCCTTTGTGGCTAGTTGTTATGTGGTTCTGCAATATTTGTGTGAGTTGCTTTCCTATGGCCTTTATTATTCCTCTATCATGGTTCATTTATTGGCTGTTTCAGCAGGTCTGCCAGTGGATCCTCCTCTTTCAATACAGTTTCATGACAAAATGTTTTTTAAAGGGGTTTTGCATAAGTCACAGTAGCAGAATATTGCAAAGACAAGTTTCTTATTTGTTCTAGTCATGTATTACCTGGTCATGGCCAAATCTCTCCTAATCATCAAGGCCATCTCGGGTGACACTTCTGTCAACAAAAAGTAGCTTAAGTAAATAAATAAAACAATGCCTTCCCAGCAGCTTTTATTTTGTTGTTTTTTGGTGCACAGTAAGCAAGTGTAGTTATTCCACTTTCAGCAAGCTGACATAAATATTTGTTTAAATTGTGCCAGTTACAGGATTATTCCAATCCTGTCTTTGTGCAGTCGTTTCTAAGCGTTGCTGAAACTCAGTTTTTATATTCTATCTGAACTGTCCATTACACATTTTGTATATAACATTAGAAATGTTCAACTAGGAAAAATGGGAAAGAACATGTTGCACTTAAAGCACTGTTTGTACTTCGTCAAAAGCTCAGGTAACTAAAACAATAACATAATTTGTACTATTTAACTGTTGGTAGAAAAACATTTTGTTGCATTTTCAGCATTACTGCTTCTAGGAATTGGATAACTTATTGAGTGTGTATTTTGCATTTCATTGTGATTTGTAAGTATATAAGTTGAATTCACCTTGGGGGCTCCACCTGTGTCCCTCTTGGACAGGGTGAATAGGTGCTTATTTTGGAAGTAAGGGTAAGAACTTGGTTAGGCTTGTAAGGGCCCTAGGGCCATTAGCCTCCAAGAAAATCCATGACTCCTCCTTGGGATTTTAATTTTGTGTTGGAGAAGCTAACCCTTGCTCCATTTGTACCAGCTAATTTGGGCAACTTGAGGTTCTTTACATGGAAAACAGTTTTACTGATTACACTGACCTCTGCAATAAGGATGTCTAATTTGCAAGCTTTTATGTTTAGTCAGCCCTTTCTCATTTTCTACAGGAACAGGGTTTCTTTGAGAAATTATCCTTCTTTTATGCCTAAAGTAGTATTCAAGTTAACTTTAAGCTAAACTATCAATCTCCCTGATGCAATGTTGTCATTTTCTTTCATTTCTCCATGAATGGCTCTCAGATCCGACCCTGCTGCTTTTCTGTAGATTCTATGATCCAACTGTCGAGCTCCTGCCTTTACCCGTAATGCCCCTAACCACTGCATTACCTCAGATCTTTTTTTGCTGCTCTAACAATTTGGTCAGGAGTCTCTCAAGCTCAGTGTTTTTCTTTTTTTTTTCCAAGGAGTATTGAGTAAAACTTAAATTTTAACAATTTTTTGTACTTTATTGTATAGCAATCCTATCTTTATCCATTAAGCTTATTATATTTCAGCTACCTTTTCTTACCATACTTTGGTATTCTCTTTTACTATCTCTGGTGTCTCTTCTCTGCACTTTACCTTTTTCCATAAGATAGTCTTATTACCATTGCTGGTATAACTTTTTCTCCCTTTACTTTCTGGAAAAATAAAGAGAGACACCTTTAAATCACTCTTTCTTTTACTGGGCTTTGCAATTTGGCGACTTTTTCAACATGGCCAAAAAGCGTACCGGATTTAAAAAGTGCATGTCCTGTGGGCACAAAATGCCCAACTCTGATGCCCACAAGGAGTGTGTTTAGGCCCCGCTCACTTGGCTACTCCTTTTGTGCTATTTGTGTTGGCTTTTACTCTAGAGCTATCCGCAACCGATGGAGCAAGTTGGTGCTTAAGGCCTTATTCCTGCTTCTGCTCCTACTTATTTGGTTCTACTTCAGAGGCTCAAACCCCCTCTCACAGAAATCTAAGTCTGCAGAGCATAGGAAGTATAGAAGGTGTTCTCCTGTCAGGCCTCCCAAATTTGCTCCATCAGAACCTCCAACTAAAATCTCCAAACACTCCAGTCTGAAATCCACAGATCCTACACATCTTCTTGGCTCTGAAGCCCTCATTTTTCTCTGGAGCCAGTGCTTCCAGTACTGAGGTCTCCTTTTCTTCAAGAGACACCGAGAACGTTTTCATGACCTCCTTCCACTTCCTCTTCAGTCAGGTCCTCCCAAAGTCTTTCGGAGGTAGAGGTGGATAGGATGATGAGAATTTCTCAGAACACAGATCCAGATGGGGTTTTACAGTGTCCCTCTCCCATCTGACCCATGAGCCTTAAAACTCCCCCACATGCTGTTGTTTCTCCTTTTTCAGAGCTCTCAGATACAAGATCTCCAAGAGTCACACTGTCTGATCCGATACTGCCTTTATCAATTCCAACTACTTCCATGATCCATTCAGCTTCAACCCCCTTTGAGCAGGACCAAAATGTCAGTGTCAGATTCAAGGGAATGAATTTGACTCAGAAGCTTTTGGAGCCATCTCTTCCCATCAGAGTCTTGGGATTAGCTTGGCTCTGGCGCCCTCCCTCAGAGTAGAGGATCGGGTTTGTCTGATCCAAGAGCTTTGGTTCCAGTTAGATTGACTTTTAACTTCTCCTTGTCCCATGGCTCATGTGATGCAGAGGGTTTTCTCCCATCTGAGAGCTGTTTCAACTCTTACCTCTTCAGATCTGATCCACATTCCCCCTTTGATTCTGTTTGAGTCTCTTCATCTGACTCCACAGGGACAGATAAATCCATAAGAGCTTCCAGGCAGTTCCAGTTAGGGAACTTCCCGTTTTTTTCTGATGCTTCTAAAGAACACCCCACTGAAGAGTTACCCTGAAAGAGGTTGGTGCAAAAGGAGGCACCTAGATTCCCCTCCGGAATCGTTGACTGAAGAGACTGATTTTAATGAAGGGGAAGGTCCCTAAGATCTCCACCAGAAAGTCTCTCTTGGAGATATCCTGGAAGTCCTGCACCAAAAGGTTGGTTGATTCCTTGAAACCCGTTCCCAGGAGTAGTCTGCGTGCTTAGACGTCTTTGGGTCTGGCCCATCTATGTTAATGGTTACCCCCAACTCCCCCCCTCGGAGGATGAGCTTTGTAGATCTGATCTCCTCCCAAGCTTGGGAGGAACCAGATGCGGTAGAACCAATCCCATAGAGTCTGGATAAGGTTCTTGGAGCACCTAAAGATCGACAGTTTTGGAATAAAGGAATCAGTGTGGATGCCATGGTTGTTGCACCAGCCACCAAAAAGGAGATGACTGAATAGAGCTCCTCTGTCCATCCCCTTTATAGAGATTGTTGCAGCAGCCACCAAAAAGGAGCTGGCTGAACAGAGCTCCTCTGTCCATCCCCTTTATAGAGAGTCTAGGGCATTGGATAGGTATGGAAAGAGAATTTACTCCTCAGTGACCCTTGCCTTATGGTCGCAAACTATCTGGCACACTTTACTAGGTTACAGAGGGATTCAATCAAAGAACTCTCTAACTCTACTCCTGTGTCCATGTCGGAAGAAGAGAAGGTTTTTTCCTGTCGAATGATCACCCTACAGTCAGTCTCGAATCTGTCCATGAGACTAATCTCTCATGCAACTAAGGGTTCTTTATGGACTGCAGGTTCAGGTATAGCCATTAGGAGACATACCTGGAAGTGATTGTGTGATTTTGCAGTGCCCTTCAAAGCATCATTCATCAGTGCTCCCTTTGCTGGATCCTGTTGGCCCCAATGTTTGAGGCACTTTCCCCACAGTGAGCAGAATGGAAAAACCTTGTCTGCCATGGGAATCCGCTTCTCTGATCTGCAGAGACCATTTTCTAGGAATCAACGTGGTGGTAACAAGATGTAGTTCTGTAAGTCTCGAGGACCTTTCAGGACTTCTGGGAGATTTTTCTCCCAGAGGCAGAGGGGGAAATAATAACGGACGTTTCTCCCTACGAGGCAGAGGGGATCCACAAAACCAGGGTTTCTGAGATTTCTTCACAGATGAACCTTTTCAGCACTCCTGAAGGACTGCCAGATTATTCTTTTTTGGAGACTGTTGGGGGGTGCATGTCTTTGCACCCAAAAGCATGGGATAACCATCACAAAAGATATGCAGGTGCAAAGAATGGATATTTCATTCCTTTTTTTTACAAATTACCTCTATGTAAAGAAATTGTCTTCCCGATGTCCCACCTAATCAGTGGGAGTTAGCAGCTGTGGAGATTCAAAAGCTACTAGACAAAAGTGTCACCCAAGAGGTCCCACCAGACCAAAAAGAATCTGGATTTTACTCAAGGTTCTTTAGTGCCAAAGAAAAGAGGGGACCTAAGACCTGTCATGGATTTCAGTTATCTGAGCCAGTGTGTAAAGAACTCCAAGTTTCAGATGGTCACAGTTCAGTCCATTCTGCCTTCGTTACAGAAGGATGATTGGATGTGCTCGGTAGATCTTCAGAACGCGTACTATCACATCAAAATGAGCAGTCTGTCTTGAAGATGCTTCCGACTGAGATCCAGTCATTATCAATTCAGAGACACACCCTTCCATCTCACCACAGTGCCCAGGATGTTCAGCAAATACATGGCAGTGTTAGCAGCGCATCTAACACTGCAAGGATCAAGTGTTTCTTTATCTAGATGAGTGGCTCCTCACTGCACCAACCAGGCATCTCCTAGTGCAATCAAGGGATTACCTACTCCAGTTATCTCAGTCCCTGGAAATCATAATCAAATCTTCCAAGTCCCACCTTCAACTTGTTCAAGTCTTGAAGTTTATAGGGGCTTGGGTAGATGGTCAGTTGTGTCGCTCGCTTACCACAAAACAGAATTCTTGCTTTGAGATTGTATGTCAGACAGATTCTTTCTCACCCTTCTCCAGCAAAATGGTGGCTGCTGCAATTACCTTGATACCTACTGCTTGTCTTCATATACGAATCCTCCAGTGGATGCTGGCAATACAGTGGCCCTTTCTTTGACAACCTTTGCAACATCTTATAAAACTATCTCAGATTTGCATGGAGTCACTACAGTGGTGGATTCACTCAGATGAGATTTGTCATGGACGTCCCTTTATCCTTCCTCCCCCAAATGCCACATTGACCGCAGATGCCTCCCGGTTGGGGTGTGTGGGGGTATTTCTTGGGACAGACTGTTCAAGGCACGTGGTCCCCTGAAGAGACCAAATTGTGTATAAATGTTTTGGAGATGAGAGTAGTCCTTTAGCATTGCAGGCCTTTCGAAACTTTCTTCCTTTATGGACAGTTGCTGTCCAAACGGATATGTCAATAGTTTGGTATGTCAACAAACAAGGGGGAACTGGATCTTTACCACTTTAAAGAAGCAATGAGACTTTGGCAGTGGGCGATCTCCTCCAACCACTTTCTTGTAGCGACATACATATCAGGGGAATCCAGCGTTCTAGCAGACAAGCTCAGCAGAACTGTTTTGATGCCTCGCAAGTGGTTTCTCAATCAGTGGCAAACATGATCTTCCCCTCAACAACAAATGCAACAAGGTTTTTGCCCTAAATCCCCATCCAGGACTGTCACCAAGAGATGCTGTAGTTCACATTTGGCCCTCTGGTCTTCTTTATGCTTATCCTCCACTGCCTCTAATCCCTACATTTCTTGAGAAAAGATGTACCATGTCTGTCATCATTCTGTGAAGAGCAAGGTAATCCTCATTTCCCCCTTTTGGCCTTGGCAAGTGTTGTTTTCCCTTCCTGTGGTCTCGTGTCCTTCTTGGACACTGGACCCCAGTCCAGACCTCCTTTCACATCCGTCAGGGATGACTCATCCAGACATTGCAGGCCTCAGGTTAACCACATGGTTTCTCCATTTCCAATGATGGCTAGGCAATTAAAGGCTTTCCTCTCCAGTTCATCAAATTTTATTTTCTTCTCAGAAGCCCTCTACAAAAGAAAATTATAAAAGTAAATGGAAAAGGTTTTCATTTTGGGTTCAGCAGAGAGAGTTGGATCCTTTCACTGTTACATTGCCTGCTGCTTTAGATTTTCTTGCCTCTATTTTTTCAATGTGGTGCGAGCTTCTCCACCATCACGGTTCAGCTGGCAGCCATCTGTAACTTGCACGTCAGAGATAATGCTTCCCCTTTAGCTTTATCCAAGTTATGCAAGTCATTTCTTCAGAGTACTTTTTTACTTAGACCGCCAATAAAGGATCCTACTCTGCCTTGGGATCTTATTGTTGTATTACAAAATTTAGAACAATCACCCTTTCAGCCCTTGGCTAAAGCAGGTCTCAGATTTCTTTCTTGGAAAACCGTCTTTCTGGTGGCTATAGCTTTTGCTAGGAGAGTCTTTGAACTCCAAGCACTTTCTTTAAAACTGCCTTATTTGATTGTCCATAAATATAGGGTTACCTTATGTACTAATCCTTCCTTTTTACCTAAAGTTGCCTCCAAAACAAATATAAATCAAGTCATCAGTTTGCCAGTTTTCTTCCCTAAGTTTGACAAAGGCAAATACGTTTCACCTTTCAGATGTACAGAGGCAACTTTGTTTCTGTCTTCATAGGACAAAATAATTTAGAAAACCTGACCAATTGTTTGTTTCATTTCCCAATAACAAATTGAGAAAACCAGTATCAAAAACTGTGCTAGCCAAATGGATAACTGATTGATTGTATTTCTCATGTTTACTCTTAGAAAGGTTTAACCTTGCCAAGACAGCCATTGACCTAGTTGAGTGTGATTTTGGTAATTTTGTCAGCTGCTTTTTGGGCCAGAGCTTCCATTGATGATTGTGCAGCTGCCACTTGGTCTAATGCTCATACCTTTATTGCTTATTACAAGTTGGATATCTCCAGAAATGGGTCTGAATTTGGTTCTGCTGTTCTCCGGAACATCCTTCCATGAGGGCCACCCAAGGTTACCGTAGCTGGGGACTCTGTCTTATTCGTTGACGAATGAATGAAAATCACATCATCAGATATAAAAGTTACGTACTCACCATAACTATGCTTCTGTGTTGTCCTTGTTTAGTCTTCCTCCACTCCCCCACCTTCCCCCTGTCCATGTCTTTAGGAGTAACCTGATGAACTGTTTGTTAGGAACCACAATTCCTGTTTGAGCCACTGTTCTGTTACCATTTCTCTTTTTCTATAGTATTATGATAGTTGTATATTTCAGAGGTGGTATAGTAGCAACAAACTTGATCTGAGGTAAAGTAGTGGTCAGGAGCATTATGGATATAGGGAAGAGCTCGAGAGTCTGATCCTAGAGTGTAGAAAAAAGTGTCCAAGTCTGATCCGAGACTCATTCGTTGAGGAAGAATGAAAATGGACAACTCAGATGCAGTTATGGGTGAGTACATAACTTTTTTTTTTCTTTTCTGAACCTAAAGATGAAGAGAAAGGATACTCTGTACCTGGTATGTCCACAGACAACTCTGGTACCATCTTGACAGAACTAAATCTTTCACATCTTTCGATCAGCTTTTCAGATGTTCATCATGTTTCACTGTTGCAGTTATTACAATTGGGTTATCCTGCTGGCAGGCTACCCGCAGTCAGCCCAAGTTTCAAAGTCTAGGTCCGGCGTCAGTTGCTGTCGCCTCCTCCCTGACGTCAGTGCGCCAGGGGGTATAAAAGATGCAGCCGACGCTATTTTCTTCAGTCTTTCTTGCCGCACGGTGCTTGAAGCAAAAGCAGTTCGCAAGTGTCGGTCGGCCGACTCCTGAGATTTTCAAATTCGAATTTCAGATCCGAAGTCTTCATTAAAGCTAAGTACCCCAATGGAGAAACTTTTTTCTTGCTCCAGACCGATGTCAGAAAGTTAATAATTGTATTTCTTGTGGGGAAGCAAATACCTCATAAGGATTTTCATTCTTACTGTATTCCTTGCCCAAGCCCTGACCATGACGTTGCTAGTTGTCGGTTTTGTGCTAGATTTAACCAACGCACTATTAAGCGTCGGTACGATTTTGCATTACATTACTTCGGTAGAAGATTCAATTATATAATGCCGTCGGAACAGCCGACTACCGGAGTTTATAAAATGCGCAAAGAAAAAGAAAAGGACAGGCATCCAAGGTCCAAAACCGACAACGAGGCTTCTGTTAGGCCTGTCACCGGTTCGCCGGTTCTCAGTGAGGTGCTTTTGCAGCCACGTGGAGCCGACTAGGCCGCTGGAAACTCAAGGTATTGGACACTCGGAAACTATTCCCTCAGATGGGTCAGGAGCCACTGAGCAGGCATCGGCTTCTGAGGGTGTTTTCAGACCTACAAAGTTATATGTAAAACCAACTTCAGCTTCAAAGACTAAAGCAGCTCTAAAGACAAAGAAACAAGTACAGCGTTCTCCCGGACAGGCCTCCATGCCTAAAAAACAGATGCTTAACATGGCTGAAGACCTAATTACTTTGATCAGGGGTTCTCATCCCCCTCCTGATAAGAGGCCTAGGCAAGAGATAGAATATGAATCTTCAGATCAGGTTTCCATTTCCTCTGATTCGTCTTCTGAACAGGAATATTCCCTTCCTCCCTATGAGGATTCTGATGCAGAAGAATCTATCCCTTCAGCCTCTCCTCCTGAGGATTATTCTTTTGGGGAGACCCTGCACACTATGAGGGAGCATTTCCACTGGGAGAGCCAAGATTACTCAGAATCCAACAAAAGGCTCTAAGGTTTCCTTTTATTACCTCAGCACAGGCCCCTTGCTATTCCTCCTGTTTTAGACATTGTAGATGATGTATTTTCAGAGTCCGGTCTGTCTCCTGACTCTTAACCACCAGCTCCTGTTAAGCCAGATAGATACTACAGGGTTCCTGATTCACATACATTTCTTTACAAAAACCCTGCTGCTGACCCAGAAACTATTTCTCAGGGTCCCAAGGGGTTCAAGGTTTCCACTGCAAAATACCCTATACCCTCTGATAGGGATTCAAGGGCCCTGGACAGATGGGGGAAAAAGATTTATACTTCTGCTACCTTGGCTGTAAGAGCTTTAAATTGTCAGTTTCATATGCTTAAATAGTAGCAATATCTTGTGTCACTGCTTAAACAGAAAATGTTGGCAAATTCAGAATGTGCAGAAAACAAAGAAATGCAGGATTTATTGCATGCAGCTGAACAAGTGGGAAAGCATACTTTGCAATGTGGTTTTGATTCTCTAGAGGCCTCCTGCAGGGCTGCAGTTACAGGTTCTGTCATTAGGAGGCATGCTTGGTTAAAAGAACAGAATTTGCCCGATCATATTAAAGCAAAACTATTAGATGCTCCCTTACAACATGATACCTTGTTTGGTGTTAAAGCAGAAGAGGTGTTGAAGAAAATGGAGGACGAAGCTAACTCTATGCAAACAGTGAAGGATTTCTTACAGGTACAGCCTTCCAGATTTAGTAGGAACTGGCCTACAAAGAATTGGCCCTTTCCAGTGTCAGGCCACAAAGAGGCAGATACAGACACCCCAGTGGCAGATCACAGCCCCAAGGCTCATACAGGCCTAAACAATGGGGTGCTTCTACCTCAAAAAGTGGAGAGGAAAAATCTCAGCCATACAGGAAATGGCCTCAATGACTTCCCCTTGTCAGCACCAAGCACTTATCTTCTGGCAGCTCCTTTGGGGGGAAAACCAGCACTTTTTTCATAAAATTGGCACATGATCACCCAGGACAAATGGGTCTTAAATATCGTATCTCAAGGCTACAAGTTCCACTTTCACACCCTGCCAAGGCCAAACGGTATGCCAGACCTGGCATGCAATCAGTGGGCAGAGGCACAAAAACAAGTTTCATCTCTCATGGACATGAGAACCATTCAGCAAGTACCACAGCAAGAGCAGGGACAAGGATTTTACTCAAGGCTATTCTTGGTACCAAGAAAGGACAAAGCCTGGAGACCAATACTGGACCTGTCTATCCTAAACACATACCTGGATATTCCAAAATTCAAAATGTTAACTCTGCAGCAGCTTCTGCCTATGCTGGGCAAGAAAGCTTGACATGTGACTTTAGACCTAAAAGAGGCATACCTGCATGTCCCAGTCAGACAATCATGCAGAAGATACCTCAGATTTATAGCTGGCTCGATGCACTACCAATTCTCTGCACTGCCCTTTGGCTTATCTACTGCGCCCAAGGTCTTCACAAAATGCCTGGCACCAGTAATTGCATTTTGCAGACAAAGAGGAATACAAATATATCCTTACTTGCTGACTGCCTTATTCAAGCAGAGAACAAGGACATCATACTACAGCATCTGGTGTTTGTAAAAAGATTACTAACAGGTCTAGGGTACACAGTAAACTAAAAGAAATCAAAACTCGTACCCTCTCAAGAGATAATATTCCTGGGTGCAAGCTTAAATGCAACTACCCAGATGGTTTATCTCACGCCAGACAAACACAGACAACTGACTACTTATTTCAAAATGTTGGCAACAAAGACCCAGTTATCTGCAAGAAAAATTCTGCAGGCTTTGGGCTTCATAGCATTCTGCATACTACTAATTCCATATGCAAGACTGCATATGAGGAAACTTCAGTGGCATCTAAGAAGTGTTTACACTCAACATTGCCACAGCCTCTAAGAAGTGTTTGGACTCAACATTGCCACAGCCTGGAAACAATAAATGTTAAGTTGTCTATCTCGCCTTCATTCTTGCTGGATGGGTTCGGAGCCGACCTCGGCTCCGACTCGGCCACTCTAAAAGCTCGAGAGTTGGTTCCACCGGCTCGAGGCTGCCCCTATATCCCACAATGCTAGGCATGAATTACCTCGGATCTCGTTTGCCGCTACAGCGATCGAGGTTGTTTTTTTACCGGCTCCAGGTCAGTTTTAATTAGATTAGTCTAATAACTGTTTAAACTTCCTTTAGCTGAGACTTTTCTCTTTTACCTTTAGTGTAGTGGATATTTTATCCTTTCTACCCTTATTTAGCCCCTTTCTTCAAGAACTAATAAGTTCTTTCCTTAGGCCTTCGGGTCCTTCCATCCCTTACAGTGTGTGTATGTGTTTTGGTAAGGGTTTATATCTATAAGCTAACTTTTTCAGAAGCTTTATTTTAAATTTCTGACAGTGTAATCGGTGTGTGTGTGTTGTGTGTGGTTACACTTTCGGTTCCTTGAAAATGTCCAAGGATTCAAAGGTCTCAGGCTTCAAGAAGTGTGACTCGTGCTGTCAGAAAATGTCTCTGACAGACGGTCACACTTCTTGTGTGTACTGCCTGGGACCTTTACACCTGCAGGACTCTTGTGCTGTATGCCATGGCTTCAGCCCTAGAGTCCTGCAGGAAAGGAAAAACAAACTCATACTAAGGGGTTTGCTTAAGCCTGAAGGTTCCCTATCTGCTACCTCGGGAAAACCTTCCAAGACTTCTAAGACCTCGACTCCAGCTTCTGAGTCGAGGCCTAAGGCTTCGAAGTCTACTGCTACATTGGCTCCGGCTGGAGCCGAGGTATTGGAGATTCCTGTGTCGGCTCCAATCAGACCATCGGAGCCGACATCTAGAAAGAGGTCGAGGTCACCATCCCTTGGCTCCGTTCATTTGGCTCCAGCGTCTCCCTTGCTGTCTGAACGGAGCCACAGATCTCACTCCTCCAGGTCATCGAGGCTCTCGGATCATGACCTCCAGAGGGTAGTGAGTCGACTTCTAAAGTCCGAGGCACTGGCCCAAATGCTTCAGAGCCCGACTCATCAGTCGATGCCTCAACCTATTCCTCTAAATATTCCTCCTCCGACTCCTTTGAGCTCGGGCCGGGCTCTCGGAACCAAGACTGTGATAGCGTCGAGCCGATACATTTGTCTTCGGCTCCGTCGGCTCCGATTTCTTCTTTTGAAGAATCTCGGTGACGGACTTCCCTCGTCGGCTCGAGGGGTGAGTGGCATCGACCCTTGTCCGACCCCCTCCCTCTCGGTGCTTCGGCGCTCGTGAGTTCGGCCCCGACATCGGCCTCGAGCCATCTCTGTCGGTGCCGAGGAGGTTCTCAGCTTCTCGGAGCGGGACCTCTGGCTCTGCCTGACAGGGGTGCTCGAGGTCATGCGGAGTGTGTTGGAACCTTGTTCAACACCACAGTCTGCTCCGTCCGTGCCTCCCTCTTCGGTGCCTCAGGTTATGTCTACTCACTCCCTCATCCCAGACCGCAGAGAGCCAGCTCCTCAAGAATCCCCTGTGGGATCTCATCCTCTTCCGAGGCCTCCCTGAATTGGCAGGGGAGCCCCTAGGAAGAGAAAGTGTAAGAGGAAGCACATAGACTCACCTGAGTCTGTCACCTCTGACACAGATTTAGAGGATTCCGAGGGTTCCCCGTTCCCCTTCTGAAGATGTCTCCTTGCGGACATTCTAGAGATCCTGAAACAGAGGGAAATTGGCCAGCCCTTAACCCTTCGGAGGATGAATCTGTGTATCTTGAGGCATTTGGCTCTCGCCCTTCCACCTCCTGGGTGTCCCCCCCCTTTGATCCCCTCATGCAGGTGGTGGCAAAGAAAGCCTGGATGGCTCCTGACTCAGTGGACCCTACCCCCAGGAGACCTTCAAAATTTATAACAGCACCAACTGACAAACAATTTCTGACCAAAGGTGTTACTGTGGATGCTATGGTGGTAGCTGCTGCCACCAAGAAGGAACTAGCTGATCCTTCAGTGCCTGTTCATCCCCCTAACAAAGAATCTAGGTCTATGGACAGGTATGGGAAGTGGATGTTTTCGTCAGCGACCTTTGCAATGCGTTCGCTGAACTACCTATGCCATTTCACCCGTCTCCAGAGACTTGATCAAGGAAGCGAGTGAGATGTTGAAGGATCCTACAGCTGCAGATTTTCAAGACAAAATGAACACCCAGCTGACTACCCTGAATTCGATAGCTAACTCCTCCATGCGCCTCCTTTCATATGCGGCTGATGGAGCGAGTAGAGCCGCAGGGACAGGTGTCGCCTTACGGCATGCCTGGATGCGACTATGCAATTTTGGACCCCTTTAAAACGTCTTTCACTAATTCCCGTTTGATGGATCATCTCTTTGGTCCTCAAGTGAAAGAAACCTTGACTAGGTGCGAGACGGATGGCAAAACTCTGTCTGCCCGGAGTCCGTTTTCTACTCCTTCTAGACCTTACCCCAAAGGCCAGAAAAGTGGGAAAATGTGGTTCCGCAAACAATCTCAAGGGAATTTGCCTGACGACAGAGTCGGTTCCTCCAGAGGCAGAGGAGGGAACAATAATGGTAGACGCCGCCCAGAGGCAGAGGGGTCCAGAGAACCAGGGCAATCGAGAAACCTTTTCCGATAAGCCCTTTCAGCATCCCTGAGGTGTTGCCCGACTGTCCACCTTCGGAGGCAGTCGGGGGAAGATTGTCACTGTACCCAGTAGCCTGGCTATCCCTAACTCAAGACAAGTGGGTACAGTCCATCATTTCCGAAGGCTATTCCATTCCCTTCGTTCGCATTCCAAACCAATCAAAAAAATCCCTTCCAGATGTTCCACCCGCTCAAAGGGATCTTGCAGCTTTGGAAATTTCAAAGCTGCTTGCAAAAAGAGCAATTCAACCAGTTCCAGCAGACCAGCAAGGATCCGGAATCTACTCCAGGTTCTTTTTAGTTCCAAAGAAAACAGGGGACTGGAGACCAATTTTGGATCTCAGTATATTGAACAAGTCGGTCAAGAAAACAAAATTTCGGATGGTCACGCTACAGTCCATCCTTCCCCTATTGGGAAAGGAAAACTGGATGTGCTCTATAGACCCTTCAGGATGCGTACTATCACATAAAAATGAACAGACGCTCCAGAAGATTCCTCCGCTTCAGGCTGGGAACCAGTCATTTTCAATTCAGGGCCCTGCCCTTTGGTCTCACCACTGCCCCCCGGGTGTTTACCAAATGCATGGCAGTGGTAGCTTCTCACCTGAGACGTCAAGGATTCCAGGTGTTTCCATATTTGGACGACTGGCTCCTCACAGCTCCCACCAAGCATCTTCTTCTAATGGCCAGGGACTACACCTTTCGCATTTGTCAAAACTTAGGCATTTCAGTAAATTGCGAAAAGTCTGTTTTGTCGCCTTGGCGCAAATCTAGACACAGTCAACATGTCTGCGAGGCTAACAGATCAGAGAATAACAGACATACACAAACTGGTCTCGCTCCTCTTCAGCAGCAACAAAGTCAAAGCCAGGTTAGTTCTAAAAGTATTGGGGATTATGGCGGCTGCCATACCTCTGCTTCCATTAGCCAGATTCCACATGAGAATCCTTCAATGGATGCTCTTCACACAATGGTCATACCAGCAACTTCCGATGTCCCACACCATTATGATTATGCAAACATGCAAGAATCATCTTCTGTGGTGGATGTCTTCCCCTCAGCTCTTATTGGGAAGACCCTTTGTTCCTTCCTCGGGTTGCTACTCTGACAACGGACGCCTCCCGGATCGGGTGGGGGTCATTATCAGGGCAGAACTGTCCAGGGCACATGGCAACCAGATGAATGCCACTTGCACATAAATGTTCTAGAGATGAGAGCAGTGCTTTTAGCGTTGCAAGCCCTTCAAGACTCTCTTCCCTTGGGAACGATAGCAATCCAGACGGACAATATGTCTGTAGTGTGGTATATCAACAAACAAGGCGGAACCAGGTCCTATCCCCTATGTCGAGAAGCACACAGACTGTGGCAATGGGCGATTTCTTCACAGCGGATTCTGATAGCAACGCACATGCCCAGGAAGCCCAATCAAATCGCGGACAAGTTGAGCAGAGCTATCCTCATGCCTCACGAGTGGTCTCTGAAAGACTCTGTTGTGAGAGAAATTTTTCTCAAGTGGGGTCAGCCTTGCTGCGACCTTTTTGCTACTCCCCAAAACAGCAAGTGCAGAGATTATTTCACACTATTCCCATTACCAGACCAGCCCAGCAGAGACGCTCTAGTCCAAGTTTGGCCCCGGGGACTTCTGTATGCATTTCCTCCCTTCCCACTAATCTCTCAAGTGATACAGAAAGCTATCGCTCAGAAGGCCTCATTGATCCTCATTGCTCCTTACTGGCCTCGACAAGTTTGGTTCCCCTTTCTACATCAATTTCTGTTGGAGCAACCTTGGCATCTGGACCTAGTTCCAGATCTTTTGATCCATCAATCGGGTCAGTTACATCGCTCCCTCCCCTCTCTGAACCTCACTGCTTGGTTCCTCCAGTTCCAACCTTAGCCAGGCTTCCTCAAATATCTCACTCTGTTCGAGATATTTTGATAGCTTCCCACAAATCTTCCACTCAAAAGATTTATCTGAGTAAGTGGAAACGTTTCGCCTATTGGGCTCAAGGAAGGGACTTAGATCCTTTCACTGCTCCCATCCATATGGTTCTTGATTTTCTAGCTGAACTCTTTCGTGCAGGTTCATCTCCTTCTACTCTCAAAGTTCAATTGGCAGCTATATCTAACTTTCATGTGGGCATTTCAGAGTCTGCCATTATGTCCCACAAGCTTTGCAAAGCCTTTTTGAAGGGAGTTTTTCTACTCAGACCTCCTATAAGAAATCCTCCTCCTCCTTGGGACCTTAATTTAGTTCTCAGTTCTTTGATTCTCCCCTTCGAACCTGCAGCTTCCTGTTCTTTAAAATTGCTATCATGGAAGACTCTCTTTCTGGTAGCTATTACTTCAGCTAGAAGAGTTTCAGAACTTCATGCACTCAGCTGTCGACCACCATATCTGTTGTTCCACAAAGACAGGGTATCTTTACGAACCAACCCGTCCTTTTTACCTAAGGTAGCCTCTGCTTCTAACCTTAATCAAAGCATTGACCTTCCTGTGTTTTTTCCAGAATATTCTAATAGGTCTGAACAAAAACTGCATTGGCTAGATGTTCATCGTCAGTTAAGGTACTATTTGGATAGGACCAAACAATTCAGGAAAACTGACCAGCTGTTTGTCTCTTATGCGGTAGGCAGACAGGGACTTTCTGTTTCTAAGGTATCGCTATCTAGATGGCTAACATCTCTGATTTCAATTGTTTATGAAATTAGACACCAAAAGCTGCCTAACAAACCTAAGGCCCACTCCACCAGAGCTTTGGCTACTTCTATAGCCTTCCAAGACAGACTGCCTATTGACACCATTTGTGCAGCGGCTACTTGGGCTACTCCTCACACTTTCATTTCACATTATAAGTTGGATTTAGCTTCTAGGCATAGAGCTAACTTTGGTACCACTGTTCTCAAGAGTCTGTTCCGTTAGGCCACCGGGACAAGGTGCTAGGGACGGTCCCATCCAGCAAGAATGAAGCGAGATAGACAACTTAACATATAGAAGTTATGTTCTTACCATAACGCTCCATGTTAGTTGTCTTCTTCTTCTTCTTAAGGCCCCACCCTCCTTCCCCCTGGCCTGGACAGACCTGGAGGAGTTTGATTATGACCTCTCTTTCTACCACCTCTTTGCTATAGCTATATGCTCTGCGGTGCATATTTTCCTGGATCAGGCTTTAGGTCACCTTTCCTCTTTCCCTTTGTTTATAGAGGTGGACTCCCTTTCCAGTATTTCTGGTTGTATTTTTAGCTGGGCCTAGCTCACAAACAAGATCTGAGGTAATTCACGCCTAGCATTGTGGGATATAGGGGCAGCCTCGAGCCGGTGGAACCAACTCTCGAGCTTTTAGAGTGGCCGAGTCAGAGCCGAGGTCGGCTCCGAACCCATCCAGCAAGAAAGAAGGCGAGAAGAAGACAACTAACGTGGAACGTTATGGTAAGAACATAACTTCTATTTACCCTAATTTCTTGCCTGCAACAGGAGTTTCGATGGTGGGCAAAAGCCTGTCACCTCAACACAGGACAGCCATTCACCTTACCCACAGCCAGGCAGACATTGACAACAGATGCATCAGATTATGCCTGGGGGGCCCATATGGCAGGAAGATGTGTTCAGGGCACATGGTCTGCAAGTCAAATGCATCTGCATATCAATCAAAAAGAGATGCAAGCTGTTTGGAATGCCCTGACAGCCTTCAAGGATATACTTCATCCAGGACAACTACTGACAAGGAAGGACAATACTACAGTCATGTGGTACATAAACAAGCAGGGGGGCACGCATTCCTACCCCGTCTGCAGACTAGCCATGAACTTGTGGGACACAGCACTGACTTACCAAGTACATCTGCAAGCACAATTCCTGCCAGGAAGGATAAATACTCAGGCAGACGAACTAAGCAGAAACCTAATGGATCCCCACGAGTGGAAATTGGATCCACAAGTCTTCAGCATGATAACAAGGAACTGGGGGTGCCCGGACATAGACCTATTTGCCTCCCCTCACAACTGCCAACTACAGAGATTCTGCACAAGGACTTATCACAAGCAAGCATGGAAAGTGGATGCCCTATCTTTCAGCTGGAAAAACCTAACAGTATATGCCTTTCCTCCCCAAGATACTCCTCAAGGTCAGACAAGAGAAGCCAAAAAGGATACTGATTGCCCCAGACTGGCTCCACCAGCACTGGTACCCAATCCTAAAGAGCTTGTCTCAATGCCCAGCTTGGACATTACTTCAAATTCCTCACTTACTGACCCAACAGGACAGTATGATACTGCACAGCCAACTCAGGACGTTAAACCTGGCAGCATGGCGAATAATGTAGACAAACAAGACACACCTCTCTCTAAAGCAGTGATGGATGTTATTTTGGAGGCCTGGAGGCCTAGCACCAGAAAATCTTATGCAGAAAAATGGAAGAGATTCTGTGCTTGGAACCAGGCACATGGTATTGACATGACTGTTCCAAATATTCCTCAGATTTTGCAATACTTAACTGAGATGCTGGATAAAGGCCTTTCCTTTTCATCTATTAAAATTCATGCCTCTGCCGTTTCGGCTCATTACAATTCAGAACCACCTATTTTTTCTCACCCATTACTAAGGCAGTACCTCAGAGGGGCCAGAAACATAAGACCTCCAAGGAGAGCACCAATACCTGCATGGGACCTCAACTATGGCTTGTGAAAAACTCACACTGCCTCCGTTTGAGCCAGCCTGGAAAACAGCTCTGCTCCTAGCAATTACCTCCGCTAGACGAGTCCCAGAGTTACAGGCACTCATGGCTGTGGAACCTTTTATCATTTTCCATCCTGACAGGGTTTCTCTAAGGACAACACTACATTTATGCCTAAGGTAGTGTCCAGTGTGGCCCTTAACCAAACAATTCATTTGCCTACTTGTTATTCAAACCCACAGAATAAGGGAGAGAGACTTCTGCATTCTTTGGACATTCACAGGCAGCTACGCTTCTACTTGGACAGAACCAAAGCTTTCAGAAAGACGGAACAACTTCTAGTGGCATATGCTGCAGGATCTCAAGGAAAGCCCATCTCAAAACAGACTATTTCAAAGTGGATAGGCCACTGCATTCGTTTCTGCTATTCACAGCATGGCAAATCAGTGCCTAAGGGCATTAGGCCACATTCAGCCAGAGCAGCAGCCTTCCTCAGAGGAGTACCAACCAAAGACATCCTAGAGGCTGCAACTTGGAGTTCAGTGCATACATTTACAAAGCACTATCACTTACCTCTCTACTCTAAGTGCAGGGCAGGCTTTTCCACTGCAATTCTGCAGGGCCTGATAGCCTCTCCTGATCCTGTTTAGCACCAGCCTCCCAACCTTAGCTTTGGGATTCAACCCAATTGTAATTACTGCAACAGTGAAACACGATGAACATAGTACAGTTGTATACCTACCATAAATGTAGATGTTCGAGTGTATTCACTGTTGCAGTCCAGGCTACCATCCCACCATCCCCCTTTTTACCTTGCTGGAACTTATCTGTACTTCTCTATTCTATACAAGCTATGTGGTGTATTTGCTTGTAGATGAAGGAAAAGGTGATTTTTGTATATGCATGCTTATTGGCGTAATTTAGCCTACCATTTTAGGGGCACCTGATATCTGGGGCAAGAAAAACTGAAGAAAATGGCGTCGGCTGCATTTTTTTTACCCCTGGCTCAGTGACATCAGGGAGGAGGCGACAGCAACCGACGCCGGACCTAGACTTTGGAACTCTGGCCGACTGCGGGTAGCCTGCCAGCAGGATAACCCAATTGTAATGACTGCAACAGTAAATACACTCAAACATCTACATTTATGGTAGGCACACAACTGTTCTTTCTTGTGAAGGTAAGAAGGGACAACCTGTGCCAAAACAGACTACAAATAATTATGGTTTTGTTATGTTCACCATAACAAAACTATTCCAGGCAGGGTCAAGGCCCCCTCTACCTGTGCCTTGACGTCATCTATTGCTTTTTCTAAAGTGTTGGATTCTAGAAGGTTCTTGGTCCTCTGTACATACTTTAACAAAGCTCTATAAGGTTGATTCCTTCTTTAGGTCCAGATCATGCTTTTTCTAGCCCCATTTTCCAGGGGCTTATGGACTCTTCTCCTTCCATGTCCCAAAGGTAGTTAGCTTAAATAATCTACCCATATAGCTAAGGCTATTGCAGCAGTAATCAATATGATGAATGTAGTCTAGCTGTGCAAGTAAAACTTAATATAATAGTAAATGTTTGAATAATCATTGCAGAAGCACTCCTTCCCTGCAATCTCCCGTTTTATTGCTTTTTTTTAATGCTAGGATGTAAACATTTAATTTTTGTTGTTCCTAGCATTGTCCATTTAGGGCTGTCTGCTGGCAGGAAAGCTCTGAAGGAGTTTGCAGCCAGACTTGTCTTTTAGTCAGCTCAGCTCATGCTGCTTGACAGTTTGGGTATGTGGAAGGTATCCTGAAGCTTTAGAAGCTGACTGGCTGTTATATTCTTAACAGGACATAACCCATATATGATTATTCAAACACCTACTACTACTGTTAAGGCTACTGCAGCAGTGATCATTTGAACAGCTACTGTTATGGCAAGATTTACTTTCACAGCTGTACTTTACATCCAACCAATCTCCTGTTGTCCTGCATATGCATTACAGGGTTAGGGTGGGTACTCTGTTTACCTCATTTCCCACACATTCCCTTTCCTTTTGTAAATAGGCTGTGCTTTGACTGTGTTTAGAACCCAGAGAAGCAGATAGGGACTTCATAGGTTAATGCTTGTCCATGGGGATAACCTCCTTAGGTCCACTTGTGCTGTAGCCCTAAGACAAGATGTTCTTCGTGTTTCACTGTTGCAGTCCTAACATATGGGTTATCTGGCTCCCGGTAGCCCTCAGTCGGCCCCAATACCAGAGTCCTCAGTATATGATGTCGGCTGCTGTCGGCTGTAAACTGATGTCAGAACGTCAGGTATAAATGGAGGTGGCCGACGCCATTTCTTCAGTCTTTCTTGCCGCAGAGCTTGAAGCAGATGCAATTCGCATTAGTGCAGGTCGGCAGTTTACCTTCTTTCTGCATTCCGACTACCAGGTTGAAGACGCCTTCATATAAGTACCCCGTTGGGGCCCTCTTTTCTTGCTTTAACGAATGTCAGATAAACTTAATAACTGTCTTGCCTGTGCAAAATGGATTCCGCACCGTGATTTTCATTCCTGTTGTATAACTTGTTTGGGCCTTGAGCACGACGTCCTTAACTGTGATCTCTGTGCTTCTTTCAACCCGCGTACCATATGCCGTAGAGCTAAGATTTTATATAAGCATTTCAGAGTCTGGCTTAAGTTCATCGGTATGGTGTCTTCTGGTCTCCCAACTTCAGATACCTAGGAAATGCAAGAATAAGAGCCGTGACAGACCTAGAGTTAAAGCTGCTGACGATGCGCCAGTGAAATTGATAGTCGGCCCAGAGGTAGCTAGTGAGGTGCTTTCGCAGCCCCTACAGTCTGCAAATTTTCAGCTGCAGGCCTCTGCCGAGACCTTTACAGAGTCCTCCATACCGCAGCTGCCTCCACCTGTCGCCGCTTCAGATGGGTTTGGAGCTGCTATGCAGGAACCGACTTCTGATGCCTCTTCTCTTCGACATGAGACCAGAGCCAGACCGACTACCTTATCTCAGACTTCTGCAGTTGCTAGGCCTCCCGAGTCCCACCAGATTATTAGCAAACCTTTCAGCCGCAAATCTACCCACAAGCGGGCATCGGCCTTCCCTCCTGTGCCTCAGTCCCAGTTGTTAAAGATGGTGGTGATCTTCTTTCCCTTAAGGGCTCTCACCCCCCCCCCTTCCAAGAGGGCTAGGGAATTGTCTCCTGGTGTTTTGTCTGAATCAGATTCTGAGCTTTCCAGTATTTCTGCTGGCGAGGAAGGAAATTCTCAACTTTTTTGTGGCTTTGAGGATTCTGATGCTGAGAACTCTATCCCTTCTGCCTCCTCTCCAGAAGATTTTTCTTTTGGGGATACTTTGAATACTCTTAGGGAGCACTTTAAATGGGAGAGTTAGGATTTTCCTCAGTCTAAGAAGAGGATCTGGAAAGTTTTGGATTTGCCACAGCATAAACCTCTGGCTATACCTCCTGTTTTGCAGGTTGTGGATGATGTTTTCATGGAAATTTCTTTAACTCCTAATTCTGTTCCTCCTGCTCCCAGAAAACCTGATGGGTATTAAGGTTCCTGATTCTCATCAATTTATTTTTAAAAATCTTACTGCTGCTCCTGAGATTATTTCTCAAAGTCCCAAGGGTGTTAAGGCAATGATTGCGAAAAACGCTGTACCTTCTGATAAGGAGTCTAGGGCCTTGTACAGGTAGGGTAAAAACGTCTATACCTCTGCAACTCCCCTGTACCTTCTGATAAGGAGTCTAGCGCCTTGGACAGGTGAGGTAAAAAGGTCTATACCTCTGCAACTCTTGCCATTACATCTGTGAATTGTCTTTTTCACATGTTTAAGTATCAGCAGCATACTTTAGAGGCTGTTAAGGCTAAGCTTGGGGATTTTTCTAACGTGTCGGAGAACAGACGTACAAGATTTACTAAATTCTGCCACTCTGGTTAATAAGCATTCTCTTCATTGTAGTTTTGACACCTTGGAGGCTTCCTGCAGAGCAGCAGCCACTGGTTCCGTTATTAGAAGGCATGCTTGGCTTAGGGAGCAGCCTCTTTCTGAACCTGTAAAATCTGGATGTTCCTTTGCACAAAGACAACCTTTTTGGTAACAAGGCTGAGGAGGTACTGAAAACGTTGGAGGATAAGGCGAAATCTATGCAAGCTGTAAACAATTTCCTTCAGGTTTAGACTCCTCTGTTTAGTAGGCATGATCCTTCCAAACATTGGTCTTTCCCTGATCCTGGCAAGCAGGGTCACTCTAGGCCTTGGGTTTTCAGATCTTCCAGAGGGCAGGCTTCTGCCCCTCAAAGGGCTAAACAATGGCATCTTTCTGCTAAATCGGTGAGTTCTAAGCCAGCTTCCCAAAGCAAGCATCATCAGTGACTCCGGCTTTCTTGTGCCTACCTCTGCGGGCCCAGGGTTTCCTTTGGGGAAGGTTAGCCAGGTTCGCAGGGGTATGGTCAACTATCACAGATGAGAAATGGGTGCTCAACATAGTAAACCAAGGTTACAAGTTTTATTTTCACACCTTCCCTGTTCTACAAGGTTACCCAGACCTCTCAGGGCAGAGGTAGAGAATCAAATTTTGTCTCTACTGACTATGGGTGCTATAGAGCCAGTTCCTGCAAGTCGGGCAGGCCTAGGTTTTTATTCAAGAGTTTTTATGGTACCCAAAAAAAGGGGGAACCTGGCGCCCTATTCTGGATCTGTCTATTATAAACCCTTTTCTGGTGATTCCCAAATTCAAGATGCTCACTCTTCAACAGTTACTGCCAATGTTGGACAAGTATTCCTGGCTGGTAACTGGATCTCAAGGAGGCTTATCTGCACATCCCAATAAGGGAAAGTTGCAGGCAGTTTCTTCGTTTCAGGGCTGGGGAACAACACTTCCAATTCTCTGCACTGCCCTTTGTCTTATCTACTGCTTCCAGAGTTTTCACAAAGTGCCTGGCACCAGCCATTGCTTTTTTGCAGGCAGAGGAACATTCAAATTTATCCTTACCTGGACGACTGTCTCATTCAAGCAAACTTCCCAGAACAGTTAACAAAAAAAAAAGGATTGGACTTCCTGAAGAACATTCTCACTTCTCTGGGTTGCACTCTCAACGAAAAGAAGCCAACGTTGGTTCCTACAAGGGGGATTGTTTTCCTTGAAGCGAGTCTGAATACAGCCACCCAGATGGTATTCCTCCCTCAAGACAAAGTACAAGATCTGTTGGCTTATTTCAGGAACTTGGCAATCATGACCCAGGTCTCTGCAAGGCAATTCCTGCAAGCACTAGGGTTCATGGCTTCATGTATCCTGATGATGCAAGGCTGCATATGAGAAAACTTCAGTGGTACCTCAAGAACCTCTGTTGTCAACACACACAGGACTTAGACTTGATTCTTCCCCTTATTCCCTGTCTACAAATGGAGTTTTTCTGGTGGGCGACAGCCTGTTCTCAGAACAAGGGCCTGCCTTTCCGCCCACCACTTGCCAGTCAGACTCTCACCACAGATGCCTCATATTATGCATGGTGGGGGCACATCTGGAAGGCGGGGGCATACAAGGGACTTGGAGCACTCAACAGATTCTTCTGCACATAAACTTAAAAAAAATGATGGCAGTGCAGCAGGCCTTGCTATCTTTCAAGGACCTACTCTACCCTGGGACTCTTCTGATCAGGACAGACAATACTACAGTCATGTGGTACATGAACGTGCAGGGGGGGGGCTCACTCTTACCCTTTGTGCAGACACAGCATGAGAGTATGGTCCTTAACAGCTTCCATGGGCATACATCTCATAGCCCAGTATCTTCCAGGGATGCTAAACTCCTTGGCGGATCAGTTGAGCAGACATGTTCTGGATCCTCACGAGTGGCAACTTACCAAGATCGTTTTCCATCACATCACTCAGCATTGGGGCACTCCTCAGGTGGATCTTTTCTCCTCTCACACAAATCATCTCCTTCCAACCTTCTTCATCAGGGAGTTTCACAACAAAGCATGGAGAGTGGACGCTTTGCCCTTCCCATGGACACAACTCTCAATTTATGCCTTCCAACCTCTGCCACCTCTTCCCAGAGTACTGCTTAAAGATAAGGGACGAAAAACTAAAGGCTGTTCTTATAGCACCAGATTGGCCCAGGCAACTTTGGTATCCCCTTTGCAGCCTTTCCCAAGCTGACCCTTGGCATCTTTCCCCTGGTACCAGATCTATTGATTCAGGAAGGGAGAAAGTTTCTTCATCCTCCGCTTCAAACTCTGCATTTAACTGCCTGGCTAATACTTTAAATCTTTCCCAGCAGGTGGTTGAAATTCTTCAAGAGACCGGAAGTCATATATAGATAAATGGAAAAGATTTTGTTCTTGGATGCAGGCTAAAGGAGAAGAGTTTTCTCAACCTTCTCTTTTCCTCAGTCTTGATTATCTAACAGGTTTGCTTAATGGTGGACTTTCCTTTTCTTCAGTTAAGATTCATGCTTCAGCAGTTTCTGTTCATTGTTCTTTTGTGCAACCAATTTTTTTCTCACCCCTTGATGAAGCAGTTCCTGAGGGGAGCTAGCAATCTTAGATCTCCCAGAAGAGCTCCTACTCCTGTTCGGGATCTTAATTTTGTCCTGGAAAAGCTTACTCTTCCTCCTGTTGAACCTGCTGCCTCTGCAGATTTAAAGTTTCTTTCATGGAAGACCTCCTTTCTTTTGGCTATTGCTTCTGCCAGAAGGGTTTGGAGCTGCAAGCCTTAATGGCAGTAGAATCTTTCATTATTTTTCATACAGACAGGGTTTCTCTGAGAACTAATCCCTCCTTTATGCCTAAGGTGGTTTCCAATCTGACCCTTAACCAGTCTATTCATCTGCCTATCTTTTACGATAACCCCCAGAATAAAGGGGAAAGGATCCTGCACTCTCTTGATGTGCACAGACAGTTGAGATTTTACTTAAATAGGACTAAACCCTTTCAGAAGTCTGCGCAGTTGTTGGTTTGTTTTGCTCCTGGGACTCAGGATAAAGCTATTTCGAAACAAACCATCTCCAAATAGATTGCTCATTGTATTCACTTTTGTTACCTGTAGCTTGGGAAGGTTCCCCCAGATGGTATTAGGACCCATTCTACTAGAGCAACCTCTACTTCTGCAGCTTTTGGTCTTCTATCCATACTTTCACAAAGCATTACAACCTACCTTTGTTTTCTAAATCCAGGTCTGATTTTGCCTCTGCAGTTTTGCAAGGCCTCCTTGCCAACCCTTAATCTGTGATTTTCTTTCCTTCCCCCTTTTGTTTTTTTCCTGGGCTTTGGGAATCAACCCATATGTTAGGAGTGAAACACGAAGAACATAGTACAGTCGTGTACACTTATCATAAATGTATGTTCAAGTGTATTCACTTTTGCAGTCCTGGTTTCCCACCCATCATTCCCCCTTTTTTGCTAAGGCACAGATCTGCGGTGGTGGTGCTGCGGTAGCATTGTCGCCTCACAGTAAGATGTTGTCCTCTTCGATTCTCAGCTAGAGCGTCTTTTGTGTGGAGACATGTGTGAATGGGTGTACCTTCGTTGAAGGTTGTGCATCAGGGCTGGCAACTCGGTACGTAAAAATCTACTGCCAATCATTAGCGGACCGGAGTTCCACTGTGGCGACCCCTAACTGGAAAAGCCGAAAGACACAACAACAGACTAGATATGTTATTTTTGGATGGCATGTTTCCAGGGTGTTTCCTTCCTGGTTTAGCCTTCTTTTGGGGGCTCCTGACAGTTAAGGCAAGAAAAACTGAGGAAATGGTGTCGGCCGCCTCCCTTTATACCTGGAGTTCTGAAATTAGTTTACAGCCGACGTCATATACCGAGGACTCTAGTATTCAGGCCGACTGAGGGCTGCTGGGAGCCGGATAACCCATATGTTAGGACTGCAACAGTGAATACAGTCAAACATCTACATTTATGGTAAGTGTACACAACTGTAATTTCCTCATCCAGCTAGGGCAAGAAAGATTGCACATCTAGATGCCCAAGTAGGAAGGAGTTGGAGGAAGCAAGATGGAGAAGGCTAAGCTGTGGAAGTCAGGCTGGCTGTCAGATTTCTGCAGGCAAGCATCCCAGAAATGATGGTCATTGAATATACTGTCTGTAACATCTGTATTTATGGTAAGTTTCTAACAAAGTTGTACTGTTTAAATTACTGATTGCTTTCAAGGAATATGTAGATGTCCTTCAAGAATGCAACTGCAGTCCTGACATATGGGTTGTCCTGCCTCAGGCAGCCCTTCGGTCGGCCAGATTCCAAAGTCTGGGTCCTGCGTCGGCCGATGTCGCTCGCTCCCCGACGTCAGCACGGCTGGAGTATAAAGGCATCAGCCGACGCCATCTTCTTCAGTCTTTCTTGCCGCGCGGTGCCCGAAGCAGAAGCAGTTCGCAAGTACCGGTCGGTCAGCTCCTGTGTTTCTCAGTTACCGAAGTCATCTAAAAGCTAAGTACCCCGTTGGGGAACATTTTTTCTTGCCTCAGCCGATGTCAGAACAAATTGAAAAAGTTAATAATTGTTTGTCTTGTAGTAAACAAATACCTCATAAGGACTTCCATTCTTAATGCATCCCTTGCCTGGGCCCAGACCACGACGTCTCGGCCTGTGCTGCCTGTGCCTGCTTTAATAAGTGCACTCTAAGGCGCCGGGCAGAGTTTGCCGAAGAATTTTTCGGAGAATCCTACGCTTACATCATGCCATCAAAGCAACCGACAGCACAAGCTACCAAAAAACGAAAGGACCGGGACCGACATCCTCGGCCCGCGTCTTCCACTGATGCTATGCCTAAGCCCTCCACGAGTGCTTCGGTCCCTACGGAAGTGGTAATCCAACCACTCCAGGCCGACGACACCGCGTTAACTCGTTCTTCGGTCTCGGAGGCTACACCAGTACCGGTGATTGATTTTCCTCCAGAAACCGAAGTTCTGGAACTACCCGACACCATCCCTGTGGACAAGGTTACCCCTGCACGTGGGGCAGCCAGGCTGCCTGCATCTATGTCCATCAAGGCCTTTGCACGTGCTAAGGCCTCCAGCCAGGCCAAGGCCCATCCTAAACCTTCTTCTCAGGCCCCTTCTTCTGATAGACAGATCATGTCTCTTGCTGCAGATCTAATCTCTCTTATCAGGGGGTCTCAGCCTCACCCAGACAGAGGTTCTCAGCCACCTGCTGACAAAAGGCCCAGAACTGAGCAGGCAGACAACCTCTCTTCAGATGAAGCCTCTGGGGATTCAGAGCATTCAGATACCCAAGAAGAATCCTTCCAGGCCTATGAGGACTCTGATGCTGAGGAATCAATTCCCTCTGCCTCTCCTCCAGAGGATTTTTCCTTTGGTGAAGTCCTTCACTCCATGAGGGAACATTTTAAGTGGCAGGGTCAGGAATTTTCGGATTCTAGGGAAAGGCTACGTACCTTCTTTAAATTACCCCAGCACAGACCTTTAGCTATACCTCCAGTTTTGGATGTCCTGGATGATGTATTCTCGGACTCCAGTGCTTCCCCTGATTCTCTCCCTCCTGCCCCTGTCAAGCCAGACAGATATTACAGGGTCCCTGACACTCACAAGCATCTCTTTAAGGCCCATTCTGTGGATTTAGAAACTATTTCACAGGGCCCCAAAGGAGTGGCTGCCTCCTCAGCCAAAAATCCTCTGCCTGCTGACAGGGAAGCAAGGTCCCTGGAGAGATGGGGTAAAAAAGTTTATACCTCTTCCACCCTTGCCATGAGGTCACTTAACTGCCTTTTTCATATGTTTCAGTGCCAGGATTTTTTGCTGGATGATTTGCAGAAAAAGCTAGCCGCTCCTGAGCATATAGATAGAAAGGCATTGCAGGATTTGGTTCATAATACACAGCAGGTTAGCAATCATTTTCTACAGTGTAGTTATGATGCATTGGAGGCTTCATGTAGGGCAGCTATGACAGGGGCTGTTATCCGTAGACATGCTTGGTTAAAAGAACAGCCACTGCCGGATCATGTTAAAGTAAAGCTCCTGGACGCACCTCTAGATAAACAAAAGCTTTTTGGTGCTAATGCTCAGGATGTGTTGAAGTCTATTGAGGAGAAAGCAAAATCAGTACAGACAGTAAAGGATTTTCTCCAGGTTCAGCCACCCAGATTCAGCAGAAATTGGCCTTCAAAGAATTGGTCCTTTCCAGACTCTGACAAGTCTCAAAGGGGAAAGAGCAGGCGTGCACGAGGTAGAGGGCAATACCGAGGTTCCTACCGGGGCTGCCAATGGCAACCACAACATCAGGGAAGTGGCACAGGTAGTTCACCTGCACCACAGGGACAATCTCAATGACTTACCTTTCATTCCGCCTACCATGGTTCAAAGAGAAGCACCTCTAGGCGGAAAATTATCTTTATTCTCAAAAAACTGGCATATTATAACAAAGGACAATTGGATTCTGGACATAATAGACAGAGGTTACAGGTTCCACTTCCATACCTTACCTACAGGACAAGGCATGCCAACCTGCCACCAAATCAAAGGGCAGAGGCGCTTATAGAAATCTCAAAGCTGTTACAATTAAAAGCAATAGAGAAGGTTCTTCCTCAGGAACAAGGCCAGGGATTTTACTCAAGACTGTTCCTTGTTCCAAGAAAAGAAAAACAGTGGAGGCCTATACTGGACTTGTCCGTTCTAAACACTTTTCTCATTGTGCCAAAATTCAAAATGCTGATGTTACAGCAGCTTCTTCCCATGCTGGGCAAGGGGTCTTGGCTGGTTACTCTGGACCTCAAGGAGGCATACCTGCATGTCCCTATCAGACACAGTTGCAGAAGATACCTCAGATTTCTTGCAGGAACAGAGCATTATCAATTCTCAGCATTGCCGTTTGGCTTATCTACTGCACCCAGAGTATTCACGAAATGCCTGGCATCAGTAGTGGCACACTGCAGACTCCAGGGGATTCAAATATACCCTTACCTGGACGACTGCCTTATACAAGCAGACAGCAAACTAACCTTGATAAAACACTTGGATTATGTCATTCAATTGCTGCAGGCTTTGGGATACACAGCCAACATGCAAAAATCAAGACTACTGCCATCCCAAGAGATTACCTTTCTAGGAGCAAAACTGGACACACAGCTACAAATGGCTTTTCTCACAGAGGAAAAACAAGAGCATTTGACAGATTACTTCAAAAGCCTAGCAAAACTAACCCACTTGTCCGCAAGGAAGACCCTGCAGGCCCTGGAGTTCATGGCATCTTGCATTCTGCTAATTCCTCTGGCAAGACTACACATGAGAAAGCTACAATGGTACTTAAAAAGCTTGTGGTCTCAGCACAGCCACAACCTAGAAGACCTAATACCACTCATACCATGCCTGCAAAGGGAATTTTTGTGGTGGGCTCAAGGAAGCCACTTAAACGAAGGCATGCCTTTCAGCAAAGCTCCAACAAGTCAAACTATTACAACAGACGCCTCGGATCATGGATGTGGGGCGCACATGGATGGCAGATGCATTCAAGGACAATGGGCTCCCATGGAAATGCATCAACACATAAATCAAAAAGAGATGTTGGCAGTGATACATGCAATAGAAGCCTTCAGAAAATCTCTTCAGCAAGGTCATCTGCTAATACGGACAGACAACACCACTGTCATGTGGTACATAAACAAACAAGGGGGCACTCATTCCTACCCCCTCTGCAGATTAACAATGACTTTTTGGAAAAGTCCCTGAAACTGAACATCTACCTGCAATCCCAGTTTGTTCCGGGCCAAGGACAATGTTCTGGCAGACAGGCTGAGCAGAGAATGTTCTTCGTCTTCCATTGCTGCAGTCCTGACTATTGGAGTAGGTCCGCCCCCCCGGCCGCCCAATACCAGAGTAGAGCCGGTCATGGCTCGCCTTAGCATGGACGACAGTACGCCAGGGTGCGCATGACCGCCGCCATATCCACAGTCTTTTTGCCGCATGGTCCGATGCAGAAGCAGTTTTGCGAGTGCAGGTTGTTGAGATATTTCCTAAAACCGAGTTTCAGACCGAAACAGAGTTTTTTCTTGCCTCAGTATTTAACCGGATGTCAGAAAAAGTGAATAACTGTATTTCTTGTGGGAAACAGATAGGATTATCATACATTGTGTATACGTTGCTTAGGTCCTACGGAAGACGTTGTTGGTTGCCGTTCTTGGCCTAGAATTAACAAACGCACTATTAAGAGGAGGCTAGATTGTGCCAGGTTAGTGTTTGGGAAGCGTTGCGTTATAATATGCCGCCGGATGCTCCCACGCGCCCGCATCCCAAGAAGCAAGGACAAAACAGTGAGGCCTAGGGTTGATGAACCGGCAGTCCCGGACGTCGGTTCTTTAGAAGGCTCAGTGGAGCCAGAGGTTTTGCCAGGAGTTTCCATGGAGTCTCAGGCAGAAACTTTACTGTTACAGGATGTGCCTTCTCAGGAGGTAGGCCAGACTGAGGGCTTCTCAGGTAACTGTTCTTCCCTCTCTTCCCAAGGTAGTTAGGGCCTCTCCTTCTGTTGCCAAAGCTTCTTTTAGAGGTAGACCAAGTTTAGCTTCTGTGGGGGCTTCTCCTAGCATTTCGGGCTCTGTACCTAAGAAACATATGCTTAAAATGGCAGAAGATTTGATTACTATGATTAGAGGTTCTATGCCCCCGCCTGATAAGAGGCCTAGGGTGGAACAGGAGTTTGATAGTTTTGAACAGTGTTCACAGGCTTCAGAGTCTTCTGCGGAAGACTTACAGGAGTATCCTACTTATTCTGATTCTGATGTGGATGATTCCACTCCTACAGCTTCTCCTCCTGAGGATTTCTCATTTTCAGAGACTCTGCACTCCATGAGGGAGCATTTTAAATGGGAAGGCCAGGATTACTCTGATTCCAGGAAAAGGCTTAGGGAATTCTTGTTTTTACCCCAGCATAGGCCCTTAGCTATTCCTCCTGTGTTGAATGTGGTGGAGGATGTTTTTGCAGAGGCTTCCCTGAACCCTGACTCCTTGCCTCCTGCTCCTGTTAAGCCTGATAGGTATTATAGGGTGCCCGAAGCTCATAAGTATTTGTTTAAGAGTCCTAGGGCGGACCCAGAAACTGTTTCTCAGGGGCCTAAAGGTGTTAAAGCTTCTGTGGTTAAAAATCCTGTACCCTCTGATAAAGAGGCAAGGGCTTTGGATAGGTGGGGAAAGAAAGTGTATACTTCTTCCACTCTAGCCATGAATTGTCAGTTTCACATGCTAAAATATCAAAATTATCTCCTTTCACAATTGAAATCTAAGGTGGATGCTTTGGCGGAAGGTATTGAGTGTAAAGAGTTGCTGGATTTGGTTCATGTGTCTGAACAAGTGGGTAAGCATTCTTTGCAGTGTGGTTTTGATGCTGTACAGGCCTCCTCGAGGTGGCTGCTACTAGTTCTGTTCTTCGCAGGCATGCCTGGTTGAAGGATCAGAATTTGGCTGAGCATGTTAAGACAAGGATTTTGGATGCTCCTTTACAGTCTGATGTGTTGTTTGGATCGCCTGTGGAAGCAGTTTTAAAGAAAATGGAGGACAAAGCTAAGTCTATGCAAACTGTTAAAGATTTTTGCAGGTGCAGCCTCCAAGTTTAGTAGAAATTGGCCTGCTAAGGGGTGGACATATCCTGCTTATGATTCCCAGTCTAGGGTAGGTCTAGACGTGGTAGGGCAGGGCTCAAGGTTCTTTAGGCCTAGATCAGGAGTTCACCTGCTCAGACTTCTGGTGAGGGCAGGGGTCAGTCCTTTCGTAAACAGACCCAATGACCTGCCTTTTCAGCTGCCAGTGGATTCTCGTCTGGCAGCTCCTTTGGGAGGAAGACTGTCTCTTTTCAAAGAAAATTGGGATTTAATTACTCAAGACAGATGGGTGTTGGATATCATTCATCACGGTTACAGATTTTATTTCCACACAATGCCCCTTTCAAAGGCATGCGAGATGTTCCGCCGCCACAAAGAAAAGAGGCTCACAAGCAAGTTTCTCAGTTACTCCAGATGGGGCCCATTCAGGCAGTCCCTGTATTAGAAAGGGGCCTAGGATTTTATTCTCGCCTGTTCCTAGTACCAAAGAAGGGGAACACGTGGAGACCAATTTTGGATTTATCTCCTCAACACTTATCTGGACATTCCCAAGTTCAAGATGTTGACGTTACAACAACTTTTACCTCTGCTGGGCAAAGATCACTGGATGGTAACTTTAGATCTCAAGGAAGCTTACCTTCATGTGCCTATAAGGCTAAGTTGCAGGAAGTATCTGCGGTTTCAAGCTGGAAATTCTCATTATCAGTTCTCTGCATTGCCCTTTGGCTTATCTACTGCGCCCAGAGTATTCACAAAGGTTCTGGCTCCAGTGATAGCTTACTTCAGGCTTCAAGGAATTCAAATCTATCCTTACTTGGACGACTGCCTGATTCTGGCTCAAGAAAAGGAAGACCTTCTACAGCATCTGGAATATGTTATAGCAGTGCTAAGATGCCTAGGGTATTCTGTGAACGAAATAAAGTCCAGTCTAGTACCCTCTCAAGACATGTGCTTTCTGGGTGTGAGACTGAATACAGCAGCCCAGATGGCCTTTTTACACCCGGACAAACAAAAGAGTCTGTCACTTTACTTCCATCAACTATCTCATCAGTCCGTGCTGACTGCAAGGACAGTCCTTCATGCATTAGGGTTCATGGCATCTTGTATTCTGGTGCTTCCCAATGCCAAACTGCATATGAGGAAGCTGCAATGGTATCTCATAAATGTATGGACACAGCACTGCCAGGATTTGGACACTGTCATTCAAATAATACCTTGCCTTCAAAAAGAATTCTTGTGGTGGGCTCAGGAATGTCACCTAAACAAGGGACTCTCTGTGACCCGGCCAGAGGCGAGTCAGATTTTAACGACAGATGCCTCGGACATTGCTTGGGGAGCTCATCTAAATGGAAAGTGGATACAAGACAAGTGGCCTGCCAGACTACAGCATCTACATATCAACATGAAGGAGATGTTAGCAGTCCAGTTTGCATTAATGGCTTTCAAGGAGTTACTTCTTCCAGGGCAGGTGTTGATTCTAACAGACAACACAACTGTCATGTGGTACATCAACAAGCAAGGGAACACATTCTTATCCTCTATGCAGGCAAGCAATGATTTTATGGGAGACTGCGTTAAGCTTGCAATTAACTCTTCAGGCAAGGTTTCTGCCAGGAGCACAGAACTCCTTAGCAGATGTGTTAAGCAGACAAATCATGGATCCCCACGAGTGGAAACTGGATCTTCATGTATTTCGAAATTGACAGTGTCATGGGGAACTCCAGACATAGATCTGTTCGCTTCTCCACTAAACCACCAGCTGCCAAAGTATTGCACAAAGGGTTTCATCACACAGCTTGGAAAGTGGATGCTCTGTCTTTCAGTTGGAAAACCTTCATGTGTATGCCTTTCCACCTCTGCCTCTTCTTCCAAAGGTACTATTAAAGGTCAGACAAGACAGGCCAAGGATGATTTTGATAGCTCCAGATTGGCCTCGCAACACTGGTACCCACTACTACGGAGTCTGGTAAAGAAGCCTCCATGGCCTTTACCTCTGATTCCTCATCTGTTATCTCAGAAGGACGGTCATCTGCTCAATGTCAAGCTTCACTCTCTTCATCTAACAGCCTGGCATATTCTCTGTTGAAACACAGCAGGTCTCAACTTCCTCAACAAGTTTTAAATGTGATTATGGAAGCTAGAAGACCTAGTACAAGGATGGTGTCATGAAAAATGGAAGAGGTTTTTATTTTGGAGTACAGCAAAGAATTTGGAGATTTCTGAGCCTAATTTGAGTGTGGCTCTTCAATATCTTACGGAGTTATTGGACAAAGGTTTGTCCTTCTCTTCCATTAAGATTCATGCTGCAGCAATTTCAGCTCACTATGATTGTGACCCACCATTGTTTTCGCATCCTTTGTTCAAGCAGTTTCTTAGAGGGCAAAGAATATAAGACCCCACGAGAGCTCCTACTCCTGCTTGGGATCTCAATTTTGTGTTGGAAAAACTTACTCTACAACCTTTTGAGCCTGCGGCTACTGCTGAATTGAAATACTTGTCATGGAAGACTGCTTTTCTGTTGGCTATTACTTCTGCAAGAAGGGTGTCTGAGTTGCAGGCCCTTATGGCAGTAGAGCCCTTTTGATTTTCCATAAGGATAGGGTATCATTACGACTAATCCTTCCTTTATGCCTAAGGTGGTTTCTAGTGTGGCTTTAAACCAAACTATTCATTTGCCTACTTTTTATGCAGACCCCAAAATAAAGGGAAAAGATTTTGCACACTTTAGATGTACACAGGCAATTGCGATATTATTTAAGCAGGACTAAGGATTTTAGGCAGTCTCAGCAGTTGTTTGTTTCTTTGCTTTGAGTTCACAGGGCAAGCCTGTGTCAAAACAAACTATTTCTAGGTGGATTGGTTTTTGCATTGCATTTTGTTATTCCCATCATGGCAAGGAGATTCCAGCTGGGTTTAGGCCTCATTCCACTAGGGCTACTGCCACTTCAACAGCAGTTCTAAGGGGGGTGGCAACTAAGGATATTTTGGAAGCAGCTACTTGGAGTTCAGTGCATACTTTCTCTAAGCATTACCACCTTCCTATTTACTCTAAGTCTAGGGCTGGTTTTGCCACAGCTGTTTTGCAAGGCATGTTGTCAGCTCCTACTTTTATAATTTGCCAGCCTCCCTTACCTGTGCTTTGGGATTCTACCCAATAGTCAGGACTGCAGCAATGGAAGACGAAGAACATAGTACAGTTTTGTACCTACCATAAATGTAGATGTTCGAGGATTCCATGCTGCAGTCCAATTTACCTCCCTCCTTCCCTCTGTATTTAGGTGGTTGTGTAGGTGAGTTTACATTTTTGTATATATTGTTGTATATATTGTACATGTTTTGGTGCAGGTTTTTGGGACTTGTCTTTTAGGGTCTTCTGACATCTGGGGCAAGAAAAGACTGTGATATGACGCCGGGTCATGGCGCAGTAGTGTACCCTGACGCCAGTCGTCTCTCTAAGGCCATGACCGACGCCAGCCTCTCTGATGGTATTTCCGGGGACCGACGCGGACTATACCAATAGTCAGGACTGCAGAGCAAATCCTCCTCGACATCTACATTTATGGTAGGTACAAAACTGTACTTTTCTTGGATCCACACGAATGGATGCTACACCCACGCATTTTCTCACAAATAACAACTGCATGGAGGAAACCGGACATAGACCTCTTTGCGTCTCATCTCAATCATCACCTGGAAAGATTTTGCACAAGGATACACCATCCTCAAGCCTGGAGAACGGATGCTCTTTCCTTCAGCTGGTCTGCCCTAACAATTTATGCATTCCCTCCTCTACCTTTAATCACCAAGGTGCTACTGAAGATCAAGGCAGAACAACCAAGAGGGATCTTGATAGCTCCAGACTGGCCAAGGCAACACTGGTATCCACTGCTACTGAGCATAACGCACACCAAACCGTGGCCCTTGCCTCAATGGCCCCTGCTTCTGACTCAACAAAATTACAGGACTGTTCATTAGAACCTGCAAACCTTGAAGCTGACAGCTTGGAGGGTTCCATGACTGTGGCCCATGACTCCCTCTCCAAAAAAGTTCAGGAAATCTTGCTGGAGGCACGCAGACCTTCCACCAGAAAAACCTATTCGGCCAAATGGAAGAGATTCAGCATCTGGAATGTCAACAAGGGCCAGGATGCATCACTGATGAACATACCTCAGATTTTAGAATACTTGGCAGAAATGTTTCACAGTGGCCTCTCATACTCTTTCATCAAAATCCACGCATCAGCTATCTCAGCACATTACAACTGTGATCCACCTGTGTTCTTGCATCCCTTGCTAAGACAGTTTCTAAGAGGGATAAAGAATATCAAATCTCCAAGGAAACCACCAATTCCTGCATGGGACCTCAATTACGTATTAGAAAAATTAACTCTTCCTCCTTTCGAACCAGCAGCATCTTCAGAAATGCAATTTCTCTCTTGGAAAACGGCTTTCCTGTTGGCAGTCACCTCAGCAAGAAGAGTCTCGGAGATACAGGCCCTCATGGCAGTTCCTCCTTTTCTCATTTTTCATCAGGACAGAGTTTCCCTTAGGACCAATCCTTCATTCAGGCCTAAGGTGATATCCAGAGTGTCTCTAAATCAAGCATTTCACCTGCCAACCTTCTTTCTTAACCCTCAAAATAAAGGGGAAAAACTGTTGCATACTTTGGACATTCACAGGCAGCTACGCTACTACTTGGACAGAACAGAGATCACCAGGAAGTCTGACCAGCTGTTTGTAGCCTAAGCTGCTGGAGCGCAAGGAAAAGCAGTTACCAAACAAAATATTTCAAAATGGATTGGACACTGCATCAGATTTTGTTACTCTTTCCATGGAAAAAGTGTGCCAGCTAATATTAGACCACAGTCCACCAGGGCTATGGCCACATCCACAGCTTTTCTAAGAGGAGTGGCTACAAAAGATATACTAGAGGCTGCCACATGGAGCTCCGTGCATACATTTACCAAACACTACAACCTGCCATTATACTCCAGATCCCGAGCAGGCTTTGCTTCGGCAGTCCTGCAGGGCCTTCTAGCTACACCATCTCTTGCTTAGTCCTACCACCCCCAGCTTGGCTGTGGTATTCAACCCATATGTCAGGACTGCAGTTGCATTCTTGAAGGACATAGTACAGTTTTGTACCTACCATAAATGTAGATGTCCGATAGATATGCAACTGCAGTTAGGTTTACCCTCCCTCCTACCCCTCTGTGTTTTCCCTTGGGTTCATTTCCCCCTTATTTCCTATTAGCTGGGGATATCTGTTATGGTGTATCTGTTTATTACTGTTTTTGCTTGTCTGGAATTGTTTGTTTTTCCATTCACAAAATTTAGCCTTCCTTGGAGGGCACCTGGCATCTGGGGCAAGAAACACTGAAGAAGATGGCGTCGGCTGATGCCTTCATACTCCAGCCGTGCTGACGTCGGGGAGCGAGCGACATCGGCCGACGCCGGACCCAGACTTTGGAATCTGGCCGACCGAAGGGCTGCCTGAGGCAGGACAACATATGTCAGGACTGCAGTTGCATATCTATCGGACATCTACATTTATGGTAGGTACAAAACTGTACTTTCATACTATGGAACCTGAGATAATTTCATTTTATAGTGTGAATAGTTTAATTAAATACTTGTATGAACACATATGTGTAGCAGTTACTGTAAAAAAAAACATGCCTGTCATGGTGTTGGGAAAGGATTGAAAAGATGTACCACGTCTGTCGTCATTTTGTGAAGTCAGTGGTGTGTGGAAGATAATGCAAACAGATGTTAAAAATTAAATGCAGTTTAAAAAAAATTATATCTTTGGTACGCAATAGCTGCAGCATAACTTGACATAGCATGTTTTATATGCTTGGTGCAAACTTGTTTAAACCAAAGCTGTTCTCATTTGTTTGTGATACTTTTGCAAGCTTTGGATTAGTAACTCAGCTCAGTTACGTGATGTGGTTAGTCTGATTGCAGGTTATTTACTTTTTATAATAAATTCAAAAAGGGCAAACAAGCCTTTCCCTGGTAAGTAGACAGATGTGTATAAACACATTTATTTATTTATTTATTTACTTTTGTTTACCGGTAAAATCCTACTGGGCCAGAAGCCCATTTTCAGCGGAGACCTAGGGAGAACAGCTCTACAGAAATGCAAGCAATATACAGTAATTAGATAGTACAACAGTATACACACAGTAAGATGCAGAATACAATCTTCTAGTTAGTCTAATTTCTCTCTAGTTAGTCTAATTTCTACCAAGTCTTTTGGATTTCCAATACTGTGACTGGTATGGACCCCATTCCTAAGTCAGTGTATGATTAAAGTTCTTGAATTTAGTATTTCAGTTTTTGATGTTAGCCAAAAGTGCACTTCGCAGCTCTCACAACATGCCCAGAATTGACTTCTGCAATTCATACAGAGTTACATGTATCGGTAGTTTTTAAAAAAGACTTTAAGGGGTTTGGCCATGAAGAGCACTGAGTACCAGCATTTCTCTTCAGCTGTCTCGCTTCAGATTTTCTATGATAGGAATTTTATGAAATAACTATCCTAATTGTGGATATTTTTTAAGTTTTTTATTCTTCTTGATATAAAGGATAGTATCTAAAAAATTTTAGAATTTAATTTTTCCTGTTAAAATTTCTGTGATACTGTGATCTTCACCAGTTAAAAGATGAGCTTCTCTAAAACAGCACATCAGGATGCTACCTTAAAAAAAAAAAAGGAAATAATCTTTGTTGACTAATGCACAAGAACTAGCCAAAATTGACAAAATGGACTTGAAGCTGGATGATTTCAAGGAGAGATATACACATCAAATGGATACTATCCATGAAGACCTAAAAACAACATAATTTATTTATTTTATTTATTTTGCATTTGTTGACCGGGATAGTCCGACTGGATGCATGTCCATTTTCAGCGGAGGCCCGGGGAGAAGAGCTCCAAGGGTAAGCAGATACAGCATTACATAATGCCAGCATTACATATTACAAACAGACTATTTACAGAGATTACATAAGTAAGCAAGTTAAATAAATTCCACAGGTTACAGTTAATCCTGAGCATAAATCAGGATTAAATTAAATTACACAGTAAACTGGTTAACAAATTTTTACACATTCTAGAGAGAGTTAGCCAGGCTTGATACATTGACATAGCCAGTTAAGTGACAAATGTTTGAGTCTAGTTTTAAATTGACCTAAGGTGTAAAGTAAGGTAATATCAGCTGGAAGAGAGTTCCAGGATCTACTTAGAGTTTGCAAAGAGAGAATCACCGGCTGTGTTATTAATTTTGCTAGTCTGAATTAGTAGTTTGTTAGAGGATCGAAGCGGTCTAGGATTGTTATAGGGGGTGATAATATTTTTAAGTGCAGGAGTATTGTCCGGATTATAGAGGATTTTATAGGCCATAATCAGTTGGTTATACTGGATTAGGCTGGGTAGTTCAAGCCACCCAAGCTGATTTAGATTGATGCAATGATGTGTCCTAAAAGGCAGCCCAGTGGCAAACCTGGCAATGTGGTTGTAGCAAATTGAGCGTTTAAGGACAGTCTTTAAATTCGAGAGTAGAGGGGATGCATACAGAAGGGCTGAAAGAAGGTGAGAGCGAGCTATGGCAATTTTAGCTGGAGGGGGTAGGAAGGCTTTTATTCTGTAAAGTGACCCTAGTTTTTTATTGATGATTTTGATAGTTTGGTTAACATGTAGGTCAAATTTTAGATTATTGTCTGTGATGACATCTAATAGTTTTGTAGAAGGGTCAGGGGAGATTATTGTGACATCATTTGATTTTATGGTAAAGGTGAAAGCTGTAGACCTATGTGTTGGTGAAAATAACAGCATTTTAGTTTTTTTGGGATTTAGGATCAGACTATGTTCAGAAAGCCAGTTTTCTATTGTATTAAAGGTGGTCTGGGTAGCTGACCATAACTCTACTGGAGATGTGGCTGAACAAATCAGAGTAGAGTCATCAGCATATTGGGTACAGCTGACTTTTGGGATGACAGTATAAAGGTCGTTAATGAAGATGGAGAACAGCTAGGGCCCTAGTATAGAGCCTTGTGGTACTTCAAGCGTGTTAGGTAGAAGGTTAGAGAGTTTGTTCTCCCAGAGGACAGCCTGCTGTCAACAATTCAGGTATTATTGAAACCATTGAAGGACTCCAGTATCTAGACAGAATGTTTGCAGGGTGTGGATTAAAAGTTGGTGATCAACCATATCGAATGCCTTGGAAAGATCCAAGAAGAGGGCTGAGGATATACAATTGTTGTTGCGATTATGGTTTATGGTGTTGGTAAAGGCTAGGAGGGCTGAAGTAGTGCTGTGATGAGGATGGAAGCCATGCTGAGTGTCTGCCATAAGGTGATTCTGGATTAGGTGGTGCATGAGTTGTCTATGAATACATTTTTCCATAATCTTTGCAAGTGGAGAGAGTATAGCTATTGGCCTATAATTGGAGAATTCCGTAGAGCTGCCTCCTTTTTGAAGTGGGATTGCATAGGATATTTTCCTGATGGTGGGAATTTTAGCTTCTACTATGGTTCGATTGATTAGTATTGAGACGGGGTAAGCAATAGCATCAGCTGATTTTTGTAGGTACTCTGCAGGGAGTTGATCAGCAGAAAGTGTAGTGGGTTTTAATTTTTTGATCAAGGTACGGATAAGTGAAGGAACAAATCTCCGGGAATCCAAACTGTTGTTAATGATATGGACCCCATAATTCAGGAAAGAGAACATAATATTGAACTTCTTTTAAGACAAAATACTCAACTATCAAAGGTAGATGATCTTGAAAACAGATCTCGTCACAATAATATAAGAATATTTAGATTACCTAATAATATAGAAGAGAATAACATAGAAACATTTTTAACATTATGGTTGCCAGAAATTTTGGAACTTCCTGAAGCACTTTCTTATGGTATTGAAAGGGCACACAGGTCCATAGTATCATCTAAAAACAGCAAAACTAGTTCTACTAAATCTGGGATTGTTAAATTCATTTCATCTCATGATAAGCAAATAGTACTGAAAACTGCCTGGGCAAAATCACCAATTAAGGTAAAGGACAATGTAGTACACTTCGATAATGATTACTCACCAGCTGTGATCTCCAAAAGGAAAGTCTTTTAACCTCTAATAAAAGAACTTAAAAAGAACCAAATAAAATCTCACTTTTTGAGGACTTAGACACAGCTCTTTCTTTTGTTAAAACAAATAAACTTCTGGACAAATTTGAAGGCATGGAATGAGAATGGAAAATCTTTGAACAAAAGAAGAAACTTGGACAATAATGAACACCAAATGCATATCTTTTTATTTGCCTCCTTTCTACATGTAAGTGACTCAAAAAAAGTCTGGGAAGATGAAACTGGATCAGCAGGTAAGATCTGTGAACTTTTTGCCTTCTATAGTGCTGTTGGTGATGGTATAGTTTAATGTTTAGTTACTGCATTTCACATTAAATGATTAATAGTACTTTTTCTCATACTACAAGTAGTTAAGTAAAACTGGTTGATTGTTTTATTTGTGATAAAGATTAGTAGTTTATTTTAGTTGGTTTTAGTAATATTGGTTTATGTTCTCATAGTATATGTAGTTAAATAAAAATGCTTGCTAGAATGTTGGTTTATGATGATTAGTTGTTGCTTTTAACTATATTACTTAGTGCTTATAGAGCTGATGCCTCTTCTTTGCCATATGTCACCCAAATTGGGAGTATTATACTCCAGAGGGGATAAGGGTGGTTATGAAAGTTATCAGTTTAAGTTCTAATAGTTTACTATTAGCTTTCCTGGCATTTTCCACAATTCTTAAGAGTTAATTCTCAAAAGTCTACTTTTTTCAATGTTTCCACATTACTTTAACAATAATGTATCTCTAGGTATTCCTTTTATTTACATTAATAATCTATGGTATTGGTCAAAACATTTCTCTTTTAACACCATACTATTGAATGACTTCATTAAAGTGTATTTCAGTTAACATTTAATGGATTAAATAATCCAAATAAGAGGGGAAGTTTCTTTAAATATCTCAAACTGCATAAAGTTCAATTAATATTTTTACAAGAAACCCATTTGAAAACAGGGGATGTACTTAGATTAGATACTAAATCATATTCAGTGTTGGCTAGCTCAGAACATTCTCAAAAGAAAAGAGGAGTAGCTATCTTATGGAACAACCCATTACCTAAACCAAAAATTATTAATACATAAGATAATAAAGGAAAGTTTTATCTAATTACTGTTCAGTTTAATAACAAAATATTCAACTTAGTAAATCTATACTGGATTCCAGGAATAGGCACTGATATGGTAAAACAGCATTTTGATCATGTAGTACAATTTTCTAAGGGATTGGTGATTTTAATTGTATTTTAGACAATAGAGTCAACATCACATAAAAGAATTACAGCTTCAGCCAAATTGCTGAAAGATTTTTTGGAAACTTATTTCTTGAAAGGTATATATACCTTTGCTGATTCTGATTCCTTAGTTTATACTTTGTTTTCAAATTGACATACACATTCAAAGATGGATAGAGTTTTGTTTTCTAATTATTTAGTAGATTCTTTAATTAATACTAAGGTGATTACTTGTCCATTATCTGATCACAATTTAATAATTTTCGAATTTTTAGTTACCCCACTCTGTAATGTTCAGATAAGTAGAATGCCTGCCTATACAACTAAATGGAAAGATTTTAAAGATTTTATAACATCAGAAATCCAAAATTTTATTGAACAAAACAATATAAATAATATTTCTGAGATCTTTGTATGGGATGCCTTAAAAGACTACCTCTGTGGCAGAATTATAAATTGGTATAACAAAAAAAGGAAATGTTGGGATGAACAGTTAATAGAAATACAAAAATAAGATAGCTTCTTTGAAACTTATCCAAGGAAAATGATACTAATAAAATATTAAAAAAGAAATAGGCTTTGAATACTAAGTATATGGAAATACTAAATCATAAAACTATGATTATTTTAGAAAAAATTACAGTTTTAAAATTCTCCACCAATCCTAGATCACTGAATTTATTGGGTAATAAAACTAAAAAGAATTAAATTCAATCATATAAATGAAATATTCTCTCCTAAAAAGAAAACGACAGTCTCAGGTATACAGAGTATCTTAACTGAATTTAGAGAATTTTTTTTACAAACATTAACCAGCAGTCTAAGATAATAAATTCTAACCAAGAAATCAAATATTTTATTAACAAATATACAAAAAAAAAAGATTATCTAGTGAACAAGTTACTATTATTGACAGACCCATCTCATTCAAAGATCTCTAATCCCAGATTACTAAAGTAAAACCAAATAAAGCACCGGGAAATGATGGTATCCTCCCAGAGGTTTATAAATTATTACCAGCTGATGCCTTAAAACTGCTTCGTAAAGTTTACAATATTTCCCAAAACGAAAATCTAATAGCTCCATTGTGGAAATATACTTTTATCTCCACAATACTCAAAACTGATAAGGACCATGTTAAATGTTCATCTTATAAGCCTATTTCCTTATTAAACATTGATTACAAAATGTTTGTCAGTTTATGCAGGCAGGCTTAAAAATTTTTGCCCATATTAGTTGATGAAGATCAAACAGGATTTATAGTAAACAGAAATTCTTATGAGAATATCAAAATAATTCTGTCCTTAATTGAGTCAGTTAAATACTTAAAAAACAGCTTAACATTAATCAGTCTTGACATAAACTATGCTTTTGATTCAGTTAATTGGGATTATTTATTTTTACTTTAGGAGGAACTAAACTTCTCTAATAGTTTCATAAATCTTATTACAAGTTCATATCAAGGTAGCCAAGCATACATTAAAATAGGTACAAATATATCCCAAAATATACCAATAACCAAGGAACTAAGCAAGGGTGTCCTTTATCTCCTTTACTATTTACTTTAATTATGGAGCCTTGGGCTAACTTGATAAGATACGATGAAAACATTGAAGGTTATAGCTTGAGTTTTAATGATGTTTCCAAATTACAAATATTTGCAGATGACATACTCATTACTCTAGGTGGTAATAATGCATCTATTCAAGCTCTTTTTAAAGATGCTGAATATTTTCAAAAAAAGTCAGGGTTAATCTTTAATAAGAACAAAACTAAAATTTTGACAGTTGGCCCTAAAATGCTAGAATTAGTAGATGTCTATCAAAAATACCAAGCACAGTCTAATGAACTACTTTGTCTAGGCATTGTAATTGCTAACAACATAAGAGATATCATTCAAATCAACAGCTTATTGGCAATAGGAAATCTCATTAAAAATGGAACTGCACTCTTCAATTCATACCTCCTAAGCTCTGCTCCTCCTCCTCTCCTGGCTAACTTTCATACCTTCCTAATTTCTGTCATAGACTTAGATTGTAAATGTAACTAAACAGTAACATCCAGCCATTATGCTGTATGTCTGTCTTTCTCTTGAATAGTTTTGCTGCCTTTACTGAATGATACCTGTTTTGACTGTAATACTACCTGTTGATTGCAATGCAAATATTTTTCTTGTAATTCTCTATGTAATGTAACTTTGTATTGTGGAGGTTTTCTCCCTGGGCCTCCACTGAAAATGGGCTCTCGAGTCCAGTAGACCTCCCCGGTCATCAAACTGGAATAAATAAATAAATAAATATAAATAAATAATTTTCTATGGATGAAAAACTTTTAATTATTAAAATGATTCTATTACCTAAAATTCTTTATATTGTCCATTCAATCTTTCTACCCCCTCCTAGTTCTTTAATTAAGAAATTTAATTCTGATAAATTTTTATGATTCCCTATAAGACCTATAATAGCCTCATTTTATCACATGAAAAATTGGGAAAATGGGGTATAAACTTGCCTAATTTGGAAATCTACTCAATTTCTGCAATGGCTAAATTTATTTCTCTTCTTATATATATTAAATACACTGCTAAATGGAAGAACATTCTAGAAATATTGAGTGATGCAGTAAAGAATAATAAAAACACAGAAATTAATGTTGTTTAATAACTCCTTTATCTGGATCTTAAAAGATTATTTTTCCACTTATTCTTCTCAGAATTTTAGAAAAAATTATATAATTCTTCTTTCAAGATCATTTAGAAACTATTTATATAAGTTCAACTTGTATAAAGATTGGCTATTTCTCGTATTCCCTATAGCCTGCACTCAATGTGCTATATTTTCTTCTGATTTTATGAAAATTTATTCTTTTCAACAAAAAAAAAATAAATTTTTTGGTCACAAATGATATCTAATAATGACCTAAAATCCATCAACTTACTGAAGAATGAACATGATCTTGACACAACATTCTGGTTGGATCTACATGAAAGTAGAAATATGCATCTAATAAACTTGACTCTGACTTTATCAACTAAAAGTTCAGTTCCTAAATTAATTCAGTATATGGTGCTGTCTATAAATCATAAATCACCAGCTAAAAACATTTTATCCCACTTATATAAGGCAATTAAACTAGATCTAGATAACATATCAGATAATTATTGGAATTATTTCTCCTTAATAATCATCCCCCAACAAAGACAAAACACATATATTACAATCTGCTAGTATAACCATGTCTTCAGTAAGATGGAAAATTTTCACATGGAGATATTTGCATAGATCTTTTATAACACCATTCTCTTTAAGAAAATTTAATAAGAAAAATGTTAACTGCTGGAGGTGTAATAATGTAGTTAACACTGATTGGGCCCATATGGTATTTCATTGAACAGAATTAAATAATTTATGGAAAGACATTAATCACTTTTTACAAGCAATTTTCACAGATAATTTTTTTACTCTCAAAATCTTTAGTTTTGTTTAACACTCCTGATGTTCATCATGTTTCACTGTTGCAGTCATTACACTTGGGTTATCCTGCTGGCAGGCTACCCGCAGTCGGCCTGAATTCCAAAGTCTAGGTCCGGCATCGGTTGCTGTCACCTCTTCCCTGACGTCAGTGCGCCAGGGGTATAAAAGATGCAGCCGATGCCATTTTCTTCAGTCTTTCTTGCCGCACGGTGCCCAAAGCAAAAGCAGTTCGCAAGTGCCCGTCGGCCGACTCCTGAGATTTTCAAAAACAAATTTCAGATCCGAAGTCTTCATTAAAGCTAAGTACCCCGTTGGGGAAACTTTTTTCTTGCTCCAGTCCGATGTCAGAAAAAATTAACAATTGTATTTCTTGTGGGAAGCAAATACCTCATAAGGATTTTCATTCTTACTGTATTCCTTGCCTAGGCCCTTATCCCAACATTGCTAGCTGTCGGTTTTGTGCTAGATTTAACCAACGCACTATTAAGCGTTGGTACAATTTTGCCTTTCATTACTTTGGCCTAAGATTTAATTATATAATGCCGTCGGAACAGCCGGCGACCGGAGTTTATAAAAAGCGCAAGGAAAAAGAAAAGGACAGGCATCCGAGGTCCAAAACCGAAGACAAGGCTTCCGCTAAGCCAGTCGCCGGTTCTCAGTGAGGAGCTTTCGCAGCCCCTGGCGCCTGCTACCTCAGAGCCACAGGCTGCTGACGACTCCCACGTGAAGCCAGCTAGGCCTCTCGATACTCAAGGTATTGGACACTCTGAAACTATTTCCTCAGATAGGTCTGGAGCCGCTGAGCAGGCATCGGCTTCTGAGGGTGTTTTCAGACCTACACAGTTATATGTAAAGCCTACTTCACCTTCCAAAGCAAAGACTAAAGCAATTCTAAAGACAAAGAAACAAGTACAGCGTTCTCCTGGACAGACTACCGTGCCTGAAAAACGGATGCTCAAAATGGCCGAAGACCTAATTACCTTGATCAGGGGTTCCCATCCCCCTCCTGACAAGAGGCCTAGGCAAGAGACGGAATATGAATCTTCAGATCTGGTTTCCATTTCCTCTGATTCCTCTTCTGAACAGGAATACTCTCTTCCTCCTTACGAGGATTCTGATGCTGAAGAATCTATCCCTTCAGCCTCTCCGCTTGAGGATTATTCTTTTGGGGAAACTCTGCATACCATGAGGGAGCACTTCAACTGGGAGAGCCAGAACTACTCAGAATCTACGAAAAGGCTTAGAGATTTTCTTTTACTCTCTCAGCACAGGCCTTTGGCTATTCCTCCTGTGTTAGACATTGTAGATGATGTATTTTCTGAGTCTGGCCTTTCTCGTGACTCTCTACCTCCTGCCCCTGTTAAACCAGACCGATACTACAGGGTTCCAGATTCACATAAATTTCTTTATAAAAACCATGCTGCTGACCCAGAAACTATTTCTCAGGGTCCCAAAGGGGTCAAGGCCTCTACTACAAAAAACCCTATCCCCTCTGACAGAGATTCAAGGGCACTAGACAGATGGGGAAAACAGGTTTACACTTCTGCTATTTTGGCTGTGAGGGCTTTAAATTGTCAATTTCATATGCTTAAATGTCAGCAATATTTAATGTCACTGTTAAAACAAAAAATGTTGTCAAACTCTGATTGTGCAGAAAATAAGGAAATACAGGATTTATTGCATGCAACTGAACAAGTGGGAAAAGCATACATTGCAATATGGTTTTGATTATTTGGAGGCCTCTTGCAGGGCTGCAGTTACAGGTTCTGTCATTAGGAGGCATGCTTGGTTAAAGGAACAGAGTCTGCCAGATCATGTTAAAGCAAAATTATTAGATGCTCCATCACAGCATGATATCTTATTTGGTGTTAAAGCAGAGGAGGTGTTGAAGAAAATGGAGGACAAAGCAAAATCTGTGCAAACAGTAAAGGATTTCTTACAGGTACAGCCACCCAGATTTAGCAGGAACTGGCCTACAAAGAACTGGTCTTTTCCAGTGTCAGACAGGCCACAGAGAGGCAGATACAGACGCCCCAGAGGCAGATCTCATACAGGCCTAAACAGTGGGGCGCTTCTACCTCCAAAAGCGGAGAAGACAAATCACAGCCATACAGGAAACAGTCCCAATGACTTTCCTCTGCCAGCACCAAACACTTATCTTTTGCCAGCCCCCTTAGGGGGAAAACTAGCACTTTTTTCTCAAAACTGGCACATGATCACCCAGGACAAATGGGTCTTGAATATAGTGTCCCAGGGCTACAAGTTCCACTTTCACACCCTGCCAAGGGCAAAAGGTATGCCAGACCTGCCACACAGTCAGTGGGCATAGGCACAAAAACAAGTTTCATCCCTCTTGGACATGAGGACCATTCAGCAAGTACCACAACAAGAGCAGGGACAAGGATTTTACTGAAGACTTTTCTTGGTACCCAGAAAAGACGAAGCCTGGAGACCAATACTGGACTTGTCTATTCTAAATACATTTCTGGACGTTCCAAAATTCAAAATGTTGACTCTGCAGCAGCTTCTGCCCATGCTGGGCAAGAAGGCTTGGCTTGTAACTTTGGACCTAAGAGGCATACCTGCATATTCCAATCAGACAATCTTGCAGAAGATAACTGAGATTCATAGCTGGCTCCATGCACTACCAATTCTCTGCACTGCCCTTTGGCCTATCTACTGCACCCAGGGTCTTCACAAAATGCCTGGCACCAGTAATTGCATTTTGCAGACAAAGAGGAATTCAAATATATCCTTACTTGGACGATTGCCTTATTCAAGCAGAGAACAAGGACATTCTACTAAAGCATCTGGTGTTTGTAAAAAGATTACTAATTTGCCTAGGGTACACATTAAACGAAAATAAATCAAAACTAGACCCTCTCAAGAGATAATATTCCTGGGTGCAAGCTTAAATACAACTGCCCAGATGGCTTATCTCACGCCAGACAAACAAAGGCAACTGACTTCTTACTTCAAAATGGTGTCAACAAAGACCCAGTTATCTGCAAGAAAAATTCTTCAGGCTTTGGGCTTCATGGCATCCTGCATTCTACTAATTCCATATGCCAGACTGCATATGCGGAAACTACAATGGTATCTAAAAAGTGTTTGGACTCAACATTGTCACGGCCCGGAAACATTAATTACCCTCATTCCTTGCCTGCAACAGGAGTTTCGATGGTGGGCACAGGCCTGTCACCACAACAAGGGACAGCCATTCACCCTACCCACAGCCAGGCAGTCAATAACAACGGATGCTTCAGATTATGCCTGGGGGGCCCACATGGCAGGAAAATGTATTCAGGGCTCATGGCCCACAAGCCAAAGACATCTTCATATCAATCAAAAAGGGATGCTAGCTGTTCAGAATGCCCTGATAGCTTTCAAGGATCTACTTCATCCAGGACAACTACTGATAAGGACGGACAATACTACAGTCATGCGGTACATAAACAGGGAGGCACTCATTCCTACCCCCTCTGCAGACAAGCCATGACTTTGTGGGACACAGCATTGACTTATCAAGTACACCTGCAAGCACAATTCCTGCCAGGAAAGAAAAATACTCTGGCAGACGAGCTAAGCAGAAACCTCACAGATCCCCACAAGGATGGGAGGTTGGCATAATGGTTAAGGTGTTCACCTTGCAGACACAAGGTGCAGGGTTTGATTCTCACATGGAGTAACTGGATGGGCTTAAAATGGCCCACAAAGGGTAGTTAGCCTTGTACAAATCTATAAGTGGTTGGGAGGGTGGCCTAATGGTTAAGGGGTTTGCCTTACAAACACAAGGTGCAAGGTTCGGGTCTCCCAAGGGAAAATTGACTAGGTTTAAAATGGCTTGCAAGGGCAGTTAACCTAGTACTAATCTATGAACCTATGAGTGGAAACTGGATCCACAAGTCTTCAGCATAATAAAGAAATGGGGATGCCCAGATATAGATCTATTTGACTCCCCTCACAACTGCCAACTAAAGAGATTCTGCACAAGGACTTATCACAAGCAAGCTTGGAAAGTGGATGCTCTATCATTCAGCTGGAAAACCCTAACAGTATATGCCTTTCCTCCTCTGCCTCTCCTCCCCAAGGTACTCCTAAAGGTCAGACAAGAGAAGCCAAAAATGATTCTGATTGCTCCAGACTGGCCCCGCCAGCACTGGTACCCAATCCTAAAGAGCTTGTCTCAAGGCCCAGCGTGGACATTGCCTCTAATTCCTCATTTACTGACCCAACAAAACAATCCGATCCTGCACAGCCAACTCAGAACCCTAAATTTGGCAGCATGGCGGATAATGTAGCCATTCAGAACACACATCTCTCTAAAGCAGTGAGGATGTTATTTTGGAGGCCAGGACGGCCCAGTACCAGAAAATCTTATGCAGAAAAATGGAAAAGATTCTGTGCTTGGAGCCAGGCACAAGGAATTGACACATTTGTACCAAATATTCCTCAGATTTTACAATACCTAACTGAGATGCTGAACAAAGGCCTATCCTTTTCATCAATTAAAATCCATGCCTCTGCCATTCCAGTTCATTACAATACGGAACCACCAATTTTTTCACATCCTTTGCTAAGACAGTACCTCAGAGGGGCCAAAAACAAAAGACTTCCAAGGAGAGCACCAATACCTGCATGGGACCTCAATTATGTCTTGGAAAAACTCACACTGCCGCCTTTTGAGCCAGCCAATACAGCTGAAATAAAGTTCTTATTTTGGAAAACAGCTCTGTTCCTAGCAACAACCTCTACAAGACGAGTCTGAGTTACAGGCACTCATGGCTGTGGAACCTTTTATCATTTTCCATCCAGACAGGGTTTCTCTGAGGACGAACACAACATTTATGCCTAAGGTAATTCCAATGTGGCCCTTAACCAAACCATTCATTTGCCTACCTTTTATCCAAACCCACAGAATAAGGGTGAGAGACTCCTGCAGTCTTTGGACATACACAGACAGCTACGCTTCTACTTGGGCAGAACTAAAGCTTTCAGAAAGACTGAGCAACTCTTAGTAGCATATGCTGCAGGATCACAGGGAAAGGCTATCTCAAAGCAGACTATTTCAAAATGGATAGGCCACTGCATTCGTTTCTCCTATTCACAACATGGGAAATCAGTGCCTAAGGGCATTAGGCCACAGTCAACCAGAGCAGCAGCCACTTCAGCAGCCTTCCTCAGAGGAGTACCAACCAAAGACATTTTAGAGGCTGCAACTTGGAGTTCAGTGCACACTTTTACCAATCTCTACCACTTACCTCTCTACTCTAAATCCAGAGCAGGCTTTGCCACTGCAGTTCTGCAGGGCTTTATAGCCTCTCCTAATCCTATTTAGACCCAGCCACCCAACCTCAGCTTTGGGATTCAACCCAAGTGTAATGACTGCAACAGTGAAACACGATGAACATAGTACAGTTGTGTACCTACCGTAAATGTAGATGTTCGAGTGTATTCACTGTTGCAGGCCAGGTTACCCACTATCCCACTTTTATTTGCTGGGACTTATCTGTACTTCTCTATCCTATGCAACTTATGTGGTGTATTTGCTTGTAGATGAAGGAAATGTTTATTTTTGTGCATGCATACTTATTGGCATAATTTTCAGCCTACCAATTTGGGGGCACCTGACATCTAGGGCAAGAAAAACTGAATAAAATGGCGTCGGCTGCATCTTTTACACCCCTGGCGCACTGACGTCAGGGAAGGGGCGACAGCAACGGACGCCAGACCTAGACTTTGGAATTCAGGCTGACTGCGGGTAGCCTGCCAGCAGGATAACCCAAGTGTAATGACTGCAACAGTGAATACACTCGAACATCTACATTTATGGTAGGTACACAACTGTATTTTCCTAATCGTATTACAGAAACTAATCAGCTTCTGCTGTAGTCCAGTTTATCAGTAGTCAGGAAAATGGTTACAAGAAACTGAAGTCTAAATCTTCTCCCTCAGTAAATGAATTCAAAAATCTACTTTTTGAAGTATGTAATTTAGGGATATTGATCGAGCAAGATCCTCTAGGAATACTATTGTAAATAATATGTGGAAGAAAGTTTGATTTGTTAGATAAATAATTAATATTCATGTATCTATATTTATAAGAATTTTAATTTGCTTATATGTATTTGTGGAAAGTGTCATTGTATATAGTTTAAATGTGTTTTTTTTTTCTTCATTGTCATTAGTAAGCTTATTCAAAATTGTACATATCTCAAGATAATGTTTGGGTCAGTAGATTGCTCAAGTCACAGGTACTGGCCCAAACACGAGGGGTCTCGACCTGCCTGGGAGGGGAGCATTCGAGTGATGAAGAGTGTACCTGGCCACTGGTATCAGCTCAGTCTCTCTTCCTCGCCTCTCCTCCCATTGTACCTGTTGACATCTCTGCCACTTCCTTCTCTTGCTACAGGACCCAGAGATCCTCCCTACAGGACCCCCCCATTCCTTCCTCTTCGAGGGATTCTCCCTGATGTTTCGGGAGATCCTCCTAAAAGAGGGATGTAGAAGGAAGAGCATGTAGACTCCCTGGTCCCTGACTTGAGATACTGACTTTGATGGTCAGAGGGGATCCCTAGATCCCCACTCTGAGGATGTCTCTCTCAAAACAGGTAGAACTTCTGAAACAGAGGGGAAACTGGCCTAACAACACCAACTCCCTAAAGGAACTTGCAGATCCTCTCCGTGTCTGTCCATCCTCCTAACAAGGACTCTAGGACCATGGATGATAGGTAATGGGTTTTGTTTTCTCTCAGCTTCCCTGCATGTCGTGCTCGCTCTTTGTCACTTTGTCACCAGACAGAGAGATATAGAGAGGAGCTGGGAGAGCTGGGAGAAGTAGTTCAGGATGGGGGGGCCCAAGAAAAGATTGCAAGATGGCTAGAGAAGCTAACCTCCCCCTCACTCCTCTAACTAACTATGCTGCTGATGGAGCGGCAGAGGGGTAACAACAACAGACGCCGCTTCTAGGCAGAGAGGGGATCCAAGAATCAGGGGCAACAGGGAGTCTCTTCCTGAGAAGCCTTTTCAGCATCCCTGAGGTGTTGTGTTGCTGTCCCTCCTTGAGGCAGTCGGGGAAGATGTAAGACTGTAGAAGCCTGGCATTCCACTCTCAAGAGGTGCAGTCGGGGTACAGTCTACATTATCCGTTACATGGGAAAGTCCTTTCCCCTCCCCCTTCTCTCCTCAAGTTCCCCACCCCCCAATTGGTTTCAGTTATAAGGGACATTGCAGAGCAAAAAGAAAGAGAGCCAAAGCGCAAAATCATTCAGCACAGACAACATGTCTGTAGTTTGGTATATCAACAAACAGGGCGGAAACCAAGTACTACCCCTTGTGTCGAGAAGCCAGACTATGGCAATGGGCAATGTATCTCCTCTTTCTTTCTGGTAGCAACGCATATCCCTGGGAAACCAACATTATAGCGATAGATTGAGCAGCAGCATTCTCATTCCTCGCTCTCTGCTCTGGTCTCCTCAATCAATCCATAAGAGATTTTTCTGATTTGGGTCGGAGTTTGTTACATCTTTTGCACTGCTCCAAAAAAAAGAAATGTCCAGCTTCTTCTTCAGCCTCTTCCTCTAGAGGCTGCCCCCCCCCAGAGATGGCCCCCAGGAGGATTGGCCCCCCTTCCTCTTTTTTCCTTCCTTCTCTGATCCCTCCAGGGTCAGGTGTGATCCAGCCCTACGTTTTGAGAGCCAAATTGGATCTCATTTTGCCCCTACTGGCCTCGACATAAGTTTGGTTCCTGCTCTCTCCATCACCTTTTTGTGCAGCGCGGGTTCTGGGACCCAGTGCTGATTCAACTGATCCACAATCGGTCAGGCTGGCTGCACCTCAATCTTCCTTCTCAACCTCACACAGCCAGGTTCTTTTTCCAGTTAGCCTTGATCTCTTCCTTCTCTAACTACTTCAGAGAGAGATCAGTAAAATCACTAAAAATCCCTCTACAGGGAGAGTTTCAATACAAATGGGCGTTTTTCCATTGGGCTAAGGCCCTTCCCTGCCTTGATTTTACCTTTTCTCTCGAGCGGTTCTTTTCTGGACTTGCAGGATTTGGATTTTCAGCTCAGGCTCCTCTTCTTCTCAAGTCAGAGTTCAGTTTATTATTAATAATAATTTTCATGTCGCAGAGCAGATATGTTATGTCCCATAGGCTCTGCAGGCAATTCTTTTTGAAATTTTCCTTCCTACTAACTCTCACCCAATCCTCCTCCCTCCTCAGGATTTAAATTTAGTGCTGACATCATGATTCTTCCCCTTTTCTTCGAGCCAATTGTTTCTTTTGTCTCCCCTTCTTTCTTCTTCTTCTTTAAAAACTTTATTCCATCTGGATTTTACATCTCTGAGGAGATGCTGAGAACTTCACCATCCTTTTATCTATTTCAATTCATTAAAGCTGTGAGTCTTTTTTTTTTTTTTTTTTTTAAATGACCCATTGCTCCTACTACTATTGGAACTGTCTGGCTGTCCTCCTTCCACATTGCAGTCATTTCTGCGTGAAAACCCTAGTGTTTTATGACTGTGTTTCTGTACACAAGACACTATAATTACCCGGTGTTACAATTTCAGTGATCAGTGCTGCTTTTGTCTTGACTGCTATATCTGTTTTTCTCGCATCTATTTTTGGAACTATTGGTAATGGATGATCCCATCATTCTCTATAATGCTTTGTGGCTTATGTCTCTAGTGCTTCTCAGCTACTTCAATATTGTAGTGTTTGCACAATCCCCAATGCAACAGTGTTGCCACATTATTATGCCTTTCAGTATACATACCTTTGCCATTAATATATCACACCAAACAACAAGATGTACGACTGTTTCCAGTTCTGTTTTACAGAATCTGCATTTGTCTATTACCCCGACATGCTCAATGGACTTTGTAAACCACCATGTACATAGTCCACTATCCTGGGCCGCCACCACTAACATTTCTTCTTTTGGTTTAAATTCACCTCCTCTTAGCCATTTAACAATTTAAATTAACATTTATTCAATTAACAGGGTGTGGTTGTGTATATAGCAACACCCCCCCCCCCAGACTATTTTCTGTTGTACAACTCAAAACCACTTGAGAGAAATGCAACTTCTGTCTCTCTTGGTTTCCATTCTGGCTTTTATAAGAAGTTTAAAACAAATATTTCAGATGGGTGGCTTATTATTTTACCAGATCTGGGTGATTAACACTTTTAAGACATAGGCAAACATACATTTATATATATAAAAAAGTGTTAACATCTTCATCATTCCAAACATTATGCATCACATACATGCTTTTATACAGTTTCATCAATTCAGTATAACATAAATTGCTCAAGTCTTCCTTTCTCTAAAACCTCCATCCTTTTTTTCCCCACTGCTTCCATTTTTTTTCTTTGTAGTTTGCTCTTAGCTTTTTAAAGATCCACTATTCAGTACTTCGCACAGTTGATTTTGATTTCCATTTTCTAGTAATTGCTTTGGCAACCACCAGAATTAAAAGTTAACAAGGTATTATTATGTCTATACTGTTCAGATCCTTCATCCCAGTGGAAACGCAATAATTTCCTTAGCTTCGTCCATTTGCTCACCCACTATTACTGACAGAGTACTCTGTAGGGAATTTTTAAAGTGTGCTAACTCATTACACTACCAGAACATACAGTCAATATAAAAAGTGTAGATACTCCTGTTAAAATGCCAGGTTTTTGTGATATAAAAAAAATGAGACCACAACAAATAATTTCAAAAATTTTCCTACCTTTAATGTGACCTATAACCTGTACAGTTCAATTGAAAAACAAATAAGTCTGTTAGGGGAAAACATTTTAAAAATAAAAAAAATGTACAATAAGCTGGCTGCATAAGTGTGCACACCCTTAAACTAATACTTTGTTGAAGCACCTTTTGATTTAATTACAGCATTGTCTTCTTTGGTAGGAGTCTACCAGCGTGGCACATCTTGACTTGGCAATATTTGCCCACTGTTCCTTGCAAAAGTGCTCCAAATCTGTCAGATTGCTAGGGCATCTCTTGTGCACAGCCCTCTTCAGGTCACCCCACAGATTTTCTATTGGAGTTAGGTCTGGGCTCTCCCTGGTCATTCCAAAACTTTAATTTTCTTCTGGTGAAGCCATTCTTTTGTTGATTTGGATGTATGCTTGGGGTCATTGTCATGTTGAAAAGTAAAATTCCTCTTCATCTTCAGATTTCTGGCAGACTCTGAAGGTTTTGGGCCAAAAGTGACTGGTATTTGGAACGGTTTATAATTCCCTCTAACCTGACTGTAAAGCCCCTGTTCCAGCTGGAGAAAATCAAACCCAAAGCATGATACTGCCACCACAATGCGTCACAGTGGGGATGATATTCTTTTGGTAATGCAAAGTGTTTTTGCGCCACACGTACCTTTTGGAATTCTGGCCAAAAAGTTCAAACATTGGTCTCATCAGACCATAACACATTTTCCCACATGCTTTTGTGAGACTTGATGTATTGTTTTGCAAATTTTAGCTGGCCCTGAATGTTTTTCTATGTAAGAAAAGGCTTCTGCTCTTGCAACCCTACCCCATAGTCCAGACATATGGAGAATACGGGAGATTGTCACATGTGTACTACACAACCAGTACTTGCCAGAAATTCCTGCAGCTTCTTCTGTGTTGCTGTAGGTCTCTTGACAGCCTCCCTGACCAGTTTTTGTGTTGTCTTTTCATCAGTTTTTTTGAGGGACGTCCAGTTCTTTGCAACATCACGGTCGTCTCATATTTTCTCCACTTTGTGATGACTGTCTTCACTGTGTTCCATGGTATATCCAATGCTGTGGAAGTTTTTTTTACACCCTTCTCTTGGCTGATACTTTTCAACAGTGAGATCCCTTTGATGCTTTGTAAGCTGTCTGCGAATCATGGCTTTTGCTGTAGCACACAACTGAGTAAGTGTCAGGAAAATCAAACAGGAAAGCTGAACTTTTATTTGGGTTTATTCAGAGGGTCTACCCAAGAAGACTGAATGCTGTAATTAATCAAAAGGCGTGCACACTTGTGCAACCAGCTTGCTTATTTATTTATTTATTTTATTTAATTTATTTAACATTTGTTAACTGGGAAAGTCTGACTTGGAACAAAGCCAATTTTCAGTGGAGGCCTGGGGAAAAATGCTCCAGACGTGCATGTCTTTGTAACTTATGTCTTATTGTACATTTTTTTTTATTTTTTTATATTTTTTCCCCTAACAGATTTGTTTTCCACTTGAATTGTACAGGTTATAGTTCACTTTAAGGTGGGAAAAGTTTTGAAATTATTTATTGTGGTCTCATTTTTTTATATCACAAAAAACTGGCATTTTAACAGGAGTGTGTACACTTTTTATATCCACTGTATTTTCTCAGCTACCCCCTTTCTTTCCCATCACACCTCCAACATTTGCCATCTACCCGAGGAAAAAAAAATCTTTGGAGTCTGGGCATAAAAATATCTATACAAACACGTCCAAGCAAAAATCCTAATTTTTCTATACTTTGTGTGTTTGGGTACCATATATATGTCCTTCTGTTGTTTCCTTGTGAATTGCTCATCTAATCTTTCTTCCAACTCTTTTATAACCTCTTCTGATTGATTCCTATACTACTCGTGCAGTATTTTATATGCCTTACTAATTATCCCACTAAAAACTCAACTAAAGATGGTCTTTCATTTAGGGTTTCTTTCTTTTTTTCTTTGTCTGTACTCTGATATCATTCTCTCAATGGGAAAACTGTCTCTAGCCTACATTCCAAATGTCTTCTTGGCGTCTTCCTATTATGTTACATTTCCCTCCCTTGTGATTTGCTTCCAGTATCTTGGTTCCTTAGCCAGTTTCCTCCAGTAAATTGCATCCCCTAGCCTATTCTCTGTACCCCTAATTACAGTCATTCCTCTTAGCAGAATTTCCTATCTCTATTCTTGTGTTGGCTTAGTTCTTAGAATACTTTCTGCCACTTATGAATATAATATTTTGTGTGGCTGTTAATCTCTTTAAGGAGATTGCATCCAAAATCCCATTCTGTCCTTATTTATTGAATCCCCCATCGTCATTATCATCAATCATCCCTTTCAACTTTGAATTATAGCTTTCTGCTTCATTTGTGTATATGAGCCTCAACTGTGTAGCTCTAAGATATCTTTTCAAATCAGGTAATCCTAAACCACCTCCTTTTTTATTGGAAGGATCAGCTTATCTCACTTGAGCCTCACCCCCTTCCTCTGCCAGATAAAATCCTTCAACTCTTACTGTCCACAACTTCTTCTCTGGTTGCTATTATGTTCGACGTAAAAAATAAAAGTAAAGGGATTAACATTTTTACTGCACGTGTCTTGCTATCCATATCCGTAAACAAGAGCTTTCAGTTTGTCAGTTTGTGTTCTCTTTTGTTCAGTCTCTACCCACATATCCCTAGCTGCCATATCAGCATCCTTGTTAACCCATTTTCCTAACTACTTCATTTTATCATGTCCCCATAAAAATAAGATGTTCTTCATTCCACATTGCTGCAGTCCTAACCATTGGGGTAGTCCGCTGTCCAGTCGGCCCGAATACCAAAGTATATGGCTGACGTCGGTCCAGGCGCATTAGACTGACGTCAGGACGTCAGGGTACTAATGCGCATGACCGACGTCATATCCTCAGTCTTTTTTGCCGCGTGGTCCGATGCAGAAGCAGTTTTGCGAGTGCAGGTTGGCGTTCTGAAATTTTCTGAAGTCGGAGTTTCAGACCGAATCAAAGTTGGCTAAGTACCCGTTGAACGTTTTGTTTTTTTCTTGCCTCAGTATTTAACCGGATGTCAGAAAAAGTGAATGACTGTATTTCTTGTGGGAAACAGATACCTCATAGGGATTACCATACTTTGTGTATACCTTGTTTAGGGCCTGAGCACGACGTTGTTGGATGCCGCTCTTGTGCTAGATTTAACAAACGCACTATTAAGAGAAGGTTAGACTGTGCCAGGTTAGTGTTTGGGAAGCGTTGTAATTATAAAATGCCGTCGGATGCTCCGACGCCCGCTTCATCCAAGCGCAAGGATAAAACTGCAAAGCCTAGGGTTGATGAACCGCAGTCCCGGACGCCGGTTCTTTAGAAGGCTCAGTGGAGTCAGAGGTTTTGCCAGGAGTTTCTTTGGAGTCTCAGGCAGAGACTTTACTGTTACAGGATGTGCCCTCTCAGGAGGTAGGCCAGGCTGAGGGAGCTTCTCAGGTAACTGTTCTTCCCTCTCTTCCCAAGGTAGTTAGAGCCTCTCCTTCTGTTTCCAAAACTTCTTTGAGAGGTAGGCCAAGTTTAGCTTCAGTGGGGGCTTCTCCTAGCACTTCAGGTTCTGTGCCTAAGAAACATATGCTTAAAATGGCAGAAGATTTGATTACTATGATTAGAGGTTCTATGCCCCCCCCTGATAAGAGGCCTAGGGTGGAACCTGAGTTTGAGAGTTTGGAACAGTGTTCAGAGGCTTGAGTCTTCTGCAGAAGACTTGCAGGAGTATCCTCCTTATTCTGATTCTGATGTGGATGATTCCACTCCTACAGCTTCTCCTCCTGAGGATTTCTCATTTTCAGAGACTCTGCATTCCATGAGGGAGCACTTTAAATGGGAAGGCCAAGATTACTCTGATTCCAGGAAAAGGCTTAGGGAATTCTTGTTTTACCCCAGCATAGGCCCTTAGCTATACCTCCTGTGTTGAATGTGGTGGAAGATGTTTTGCAGAGGCTTCCTGAACCCTGATTCTTTGCCTCCTGCTCCTGTTAAACCTGATAGGTACTATAGGGTGCCTGAAGCTCATAAGTATCTTTTAAGAGTCCTAGGGCAGACCCGGAAACTGTTTCTCAGGGACCTAAAGGTGTTAAGGCCTCTGTTGTTAAAAATCCTGTGCCCACTGATAAAGAGGCAAGGGCTTTGGATAGATGGGGAAAGAAAGTGTATACTTCTTCCACTTTAGCCATGAGGGCGTTGAATTGTCAGTTTCACATGTTAAAATATCAAAATTATCTCCTTTCACAATTGAAATCTAAGGTGGATGCTTTGGCGGAAGGTATTGAGTGTAAAGAGTTGCTGGATTTAGTTCATGTGTCTGAACAAGTGGGTAAGCATTCTTTGCAATGTGGTTTTGATGCTGTACAGGCCTCCTCGAGGGTGGCTGCCACTAGTTCTGTTCTTCGCAGGCATGCCTGGTTGAGGATCAGAATTTAGCTGAGCATGTTAAGACAAGGATTTTGGATGCTCCTTTACAGTCTGATGTGTTGTTTGGTTCGCCTGTGGAAGCAGTCTTAAAGAAAATGGAGGACAAAGCTAAGTCTATGCAAACTGTTAAAGATTTTTGCAGGTGCAGCCACAGTTTAGTAGAAATTGGCCTACTAAGGGATGGACATATCCTGCTTATGATTCCCAGTCTAGGGGTAGGTCTAGGCGTGGTAGGGGCAGAGCTCAAGGTTCTTTTAGGCCTAGAACAGGAGTTCACCTGCTCAGACTTCTGGTGAGGGCAGGGTCAGTCCTTTCGTAAACAGACCCAATGACCTGCCTTTTCAGCTGCCAGTAGATTCTCGTCTGGCAGCTCCTTTGGGAGGAAGACTGTCTCTTTTCAAAGAAAATTGGGATTTAATTACTCAAGACAGATGGGTGTTGGATATCATTCACCACGGTTACAGGTTTTATTTCCATACATTGCCCCTTTCAAAGGCATGCCAGGCGTTCCTCCTCCACAAAGGAAAGAGGCTCACAAGCAAATTTCTCTGTTACTCCAAATAGGGGCCATTCAGTCAGTCCCTGTGTCAGAAAAGGGCCTAGGATTTTATTCTCGCCTGTTCCTAGTACCAAAGAAGGGGAACACGTGGAGACCAATTTTGGATTTATCTATCCTCAACACTTATCTGGACATTCCCAAGTTCAAAATGTTGACGTTACAACAGCTTTTACCTCTGCTGGGCAAAGATCACTGGATGGTAACTTTAGATCTCAAGGAAGCTTACCTTCATGTGCCAATCAGACTAAGTTGCAGGAAGTATCTGCGTTTTCGAGCTGGAAATTCTCATTATCAGTTCTCTGCATTGCCCTTTGGCTTATCTACTGCCCAGAGTATTCACAAAGGTTCTGGCTCCAGTGATAGCTTACTTCAGGCTAAAAGGAATCCAAATCTATCCTTACTTGGGCGACTGCCTGATTCTGGCTCAAGAAAAAGAAGATCTTCTACAGCATCTGGAATATGTCATAGCAGTGCTAAGATGCCTAGGGTATTCTGTGAACGAAATAAAGTCCAGTCTAGTACCCTCTCAAGACATGTGCTTTCTGGGTGTGAGACTGAATACAGCAGCCCAGATGGCCTTTTTAACCCCGGACAAACAAAAGAATCTTTCCAGTTACTTCCATCATCTATCTCTTCAGTCCGGGCTGACTGCAAGGACAGTCCTTCAAGCCTGAGGGTTCATGGCATCTTGTATTCTGGTACTTCCCAATGCCAAACTGCATATGAGGAAGCTACAATGGTATCTCAAAAATCTGTGGACACAGCACTGCCAGGATTTGGACACTGTCATTCAAATAATACCTTGCATTCAAAAGGAATTTTTGTGGTGGGCTCAGGAATGTCACCTAAACAAGGGACTGTCTGTGACCCGCCAGAGGCAAGTCAGATTCTAACGACAGATGCCTCAGATGTTGCTTGGGAGCTCATCTAAATGGAAAGTGGATACAAGACAAGTGGCCTGCCAGACTACAGCATCTACATATCAACATGAAAGAGATGTTAGCAGTTCAGTTTGCATTAATTGCTTTCAAGGAGTTACTTCTTCCAGGGCAGGTGTTGATTCTAACAGACAACACAACTGTCATGTGGTACATCAACAAACAAGGGGAACACATTCTTACCCATTGTGCAGACAAGCAATGATTTTATGGGAGACTGCGCTCAGTCTGCAACTAACTCTTCAGGCAAGGTTTCTGCCGGAGCACAGAACTCCTTAGCAGATGTATTAAGCAGACAAATCATGGATCCCCACGAGTGGAAACTGGATCTTCATGTATTTCAAACATTGACAGTGTCATGGGGAACTCCAGACATAGATCTGTTCGCTTCTCCACTAAACCACCAGCTGCCAAAGTTTTGCACAAAGGATTTCATCACACAGCTTGGAAAGTGGATGCTCTTTCTTTCAGTTGGAAAAATCTTCATGTGTATGCCTTTCCACCTCTGCCTCTTCTTCCAAAGGTGCTTCTAAAGGTCAGACAAGACAAGCCAAGGATGATTTTAATAGCTCCAGATTGGCCTCGCAGCACTGGTACCCATTATTGAGGAGTCTGGTAAGGAAGCCTCCATGGCCTTTACCCTTGATTCCACACCTGTTGTCTCAGAGGAACGGTCATCTGCTCAATGTCAAGCTTCACTCTCTACATCTAACAGCCTGGCATATTCTGTTTTGAAAGACAGCAGGTCTCAGCTTCCTCAACAAGTTTTAAATGTGATTATGGAAGCCAGAAGACCTAGTACAAGGAAAGTGTAAAATGGAAGAGATTTTTGTTTTGGAGTGCAGCAAACAATTTGGAGATTACTGAGCCAAATTTAGGTGTGGCTCTTCAATATCTTACTGAGTTACTGGACAAAGGTTTGTCTTTCTCTTCCATTAAGATTCATGCTGCAGCAATTTCAGCTCACTATGATTGTGACCCACCATTGTTTTCGCATCCTTTGTTCAAGCAATTTCTTAGAGGGGCAAAGAATATAAGACCCCCACGAGCTCCTACTCCTGCTTGGGATCTCAATTTTGTGTTGGAGAAACTTACTCTACAACCTTTTGAGCCTCGGCTACTGCTGAATTGAAATACTTGTCATGGAAGACTGCTTTTTGTTGGCTATTACTTCTGCAAGAAGGGTTTCTGAGTTGCAGGCCCTTATGGCAGTAGAGCCCTCTTTGATATTCCATAAGGATAGGGTATCATTACGTACTAATCCTTCCTTTATGCCTAAGGTGGTTTCTAGTGTGGCTTTAAACCAAACTATTCATTTGCCTACTTTCTATGCAGATCCCCAAAATAAGGGAAAAGATTTTGCACACTTTAGATGTACATAGGCAGTTATTATTTAAGCAGGACTAAGGATTTCAGGCAGTCTCAGCAGTTGTTTGTTTCTTTTCCTTTGAGTTCTCAGGGCAAGCCTGTGTCTAAGCAAACTATTTCTAAGTGGATTGGGTTTTGCATTTCATTTTGTTATTCCCATCATGGCAAGGAGATTCCAGCTGGGATTAGGCCTCATTCCACTAGGGCTACTGCCACTTCTACAGCATTTCTAAGGGGTGGCAACTAAGGATATTTTGGAGGCAGCTACTTGGAGTTCAGTGCATACTTTCTCTAAGCATTACCACCTTCCTCTCTACTCTAAATCTAGGGCTGGTTTTGCCACAGCTATTTTGCAAGGCATGTTGACAGCTCCTGCTTCCTTATGATTTGCCAGCCTCCCTTACCTCTGCTTTGGGATTCTACCCAATGGTTAGGACTGCAGCAATGTGGAATGAAGAACGTAGTACAGTTTTGTACCTACCATAAATGTAGATGTTCGTGGATCCACATTGCTCCAGTCCAATTCCCTCCCTCCTTCCCGCTTTGTTTAGGGGTGGTGGTGTGAGTTACTATATATCTTATTGTATATATATTGTATATATGTTTGGTGCAGGGCTTTTTGGTGTTTTGGTTTGGGCCTTGTCTTTTTAGGGTCTTCTGACATCTGGGGCAAGAAAAGACTGAGGATATGACGTCGGTCATGCGCATTAGTACCCTGACGTCAGTCTAATGCGCCTGGACCGACGTCAGCCATATACTTTGGTATTCGGGCCGACTGGACAGCGGACTACCCCAATGGTTAGGACTGCAGCAATGTGGATCCTCGAACATCTACATTTATGGTAGGTACAAAACTGTACTTTTTGTTGAACCAGTTCATACGTGGGTATATAGTGTACAGCTACAGTCATTGTTTTGTTTGCATTAATTTTATATCCTGAAAAAATCTGAAACCATCTCAGAATATTCCACAGCACTGATCTGTTATTTTCTGATTTTATCATGTAAAAAATAATATAGTCTGCAAATAAAGCCAACTTTTCTTGATTACCATCCCAGTTATATCCTTATTTTCTTTGCCAGTGACTCTAAACATAATGCAAATAAAGGGGAAAGAGAACACCCTTGCATGGTGCCTCTGTTCAGGCAAAAATTCAGAGAGGAACCGTCCTATTTTAATTTTTGCTTCCAATCCCTCATATGTCCCCTAATTAACCTTATTGTATAAGGGAATGCAAATACTTCCATTAACCTACTCATAAAATTCCAGCTTACTCTGTCAAATGCTTTCTCTGCATGAAAATCCACCAACAACTGATATTTTCTTACATTCTGCTTCCACGTGTGTTGTCAAGTGTGTTTGCTTCCCCTCCACAGTATCGCATTCATCCATATCTATCAATTTTTGGCAACACTATTGCCATTCTTTAGCTATTATAGACAAACATTTTATAGTCATGGTTTAAAATTGAAATGGGTCTACATGAAGCTGTGTCTGGATGTATGTTAATCATCTTTAGGTATTATAGCCACCACAGCTTTCTTCCAAGATGTTGGCGCTTCCCCTCTTACTGCTAAGCAAAAACCTTCCAGATGTTTGTTACTTTCTTCTCTCCTGGCTTCCAAACTTCTACAAGAGTACCACGTATTTCTGTAGATTTTCATGCAGATTGATTTTTTTATGACCATTTTTGTCTAATCTCCTCCTCTTCCTGTCTTAACTAAGAGTTTGAGCTCTGGAGTTGTTGAAAAATAGTTGCTTAACAACCATCTTTCTAAACTCGTGTATGTTATCCAGATATTCTCTTATTTTCTGTTTAGCACTCTGCAGTTATGCCTGTTATTGTTCTGTGAGATTTCATTTATTTTGCAGTACTTTATTTAACCTTTGTCAGTCCCTCTGAATTATTCTTGTTACTTTTTAACCATATCTGTTTTTCTTTTATTTCTAGTTCTGCATGATTTTATAGTATATTAATAACTTTGCATTTGAGAGCATAGGGAATCTGATTCACCTTATTGGAATTTTAAGTTCCATATAAATGCTGCAGTAGTGGTGCAAGTTTTCCAATGGGTTCTACTGCTATAGTAAACACTAGTAATTTTTCCTGAAGTTGACCATGAATACTTAGCTGTTTGTTGGAATTTGGTTGGATAATGATTCATGAAGGGCTTTTTCAGGCATAGCTCAGGTTTGGAATTTGGACCCCTTTGCATACTCAAAGCTGCTTTAACAGCTTTGCATAGTACACCAGCCAGTCTGTGACTACCAGCACAGTTTTACTGCTGTATGAAGGCATTATTGTATTCATGTAACGGGAGTAAGAAAATGATCTAGTAATTATATATAACTAAATATTTGTTAGAATCAGATTCAGGGAGCATACAGCATTACATCAGAAACTAAGACAGCTGTAGGCTTATTTTTGTAAATGTTGATATGAGCAAAGGCTGAGTGGATGATAAGTAAGGATATATTGAGAACTCAGAAAGTAAGTTGAATAGCTTGTGAGAAATTCATAGTTTTCAGACTTAGAAGATTATAGAATTTATTTTTATGCTAGCTTTGCTTAGAACTAAGGCTGTAGCCAAGGTAGTCGAACAGATAATTGTTTTGACAGCGATGCCAGAAGTTATGATGGTGCAGTGAAAAAATATTCATTGCAATTGTTTTCTGGCAGGTATTGTTTTGGTTTTGAGGTTGAAATCTAATTAATTGTGAATGGATAATTAAGAATTTGAGGATCGGTTGATGACCATGCCAGTTGTGTAAAGGAGGAAGTTGATTCTAGGCTGATTAGCAAGAATGAGGATTGTAGGAAAAAAAAGGGAGGAGTGAAGTTAAGTTCTTTGTGGAATTCCTTGCTCAACAGGAGCAGGGAAGGAGGACACAGAATCACTTTACAGAGGAGGGACTGATTTTGTAATTGGAAAACCATGCAGTAGTGTTGCTGCTGAATCTTGCCTTTGACAGGGTGTTCAGTGATAAGCTGTGGTTTACAGGATCGAAAGTCTTGTATGTCCTTTGTAAACTGTTGGCTTTTGTCAGTAAAAATGTAATCTGTCAAGGGCCATATTGTGTTTGAGTGTTCTGCCTGGTCCAGAAGCCAGGAACTTGTCACTAGCTTGCCGACTGTTTCAGCGATTGAGTTTCAAACATGTTTTGAGTAAAGCACTTTGACCGGCAGTAAAGAATTTTCTATTCTGCACTGTTGTGTGATTGTGTGATCTTCAAAGTAGGTGTATTAAAGTTTAGTGGTGTGAGTGGGGTGTTCCCATCATACATGGGGTGGTATAGGGGGCCCTGCATAAAAAAAAAGAATAATTCTGCCGAGTTTCACTAAAAGGGCATTTTTCAATTATTTGCTGTTTGGGGAAAAAGGTGTCTGTCTTTCAGCATAATGCCCAGAGACCATGTTGCCCCCCCCCTTTTTAAACTGTTATTAAATTATCACTTTAAGACAGAGACATACATACATTATTAGAAAAACAAATTTGTCATATTCAGGCATTATACGTTGCATGTGTTTTCTTTATTTAACAGTTATTCACTCCAGCATTCATTATATATATTCCATATACGTTTTCTTCATTTTTAACCATTATTCACTCCAGCATTGGTGCTGCGGTACCATTGTCGCCTCACAGTAAGACGTTGTCCTGTTCGATTCTCAGCTAGAGCGTCTTCTGTGTGGAGACATGCATGAATGGGCGTACCTTCGTTGAAGGTTGTGCGTCAGGGCCGGCAATTCGGCACACAAAAATCTACTGCCAATCATTAGCGGACCAGAGTTTTGCTGTGGCGACACCTAACTGGGAAAAGCCGAAAGACAACACACACATTCACTCCAGCATTCAATTCATGCCATCTCTTAGACCTCACTCCACCTTCTGACCATTATTCTGCATGTATTGTTCCAACAAATTCCTTTAATTTCCATGTAATTTGCTCCTTCCTTTATCTAAAGATCCCACCTCTAATTATTTTATCTCCTTTAAAAAAATCAATACTTGAGTTAGAGTTTTAGATTTTAGCTTCCAATTTTCTAGTAATTGCTTTTTTGACAGCCAGTAACATTAAATTTGATTCAGATTCTGTGTTTCAGCTCAAAACAAATTTCTTAGTTGCATTTGTCTGCTTTCCTAACCGTTCCAACAGAGTACTCTGTAGGGAATTCTTAGTCTGCCAACTCATTGCACTCCCAAAACCCGCTCTCAGTTGTCTGTCTCTCTCTTCCATCATACCGCCAGCATTTGCTATCTACCTGAAGGGAGAAAAAAAAAACCTCCAGTCTGCTTGGGCCATAAATTACCTATTCCAACACTTCTAAGCAAAAGTTAAAACACCTTCTGGAATTTGTTGCATACTTGTGAGCCATGCAAGTGTCCTCCCATTGTTCCTTTGTAAGTTGCCATTCCAGTCTCTCTTCTTAATCTTTTCTAATCTCCTCGGATTTTTACAGTTTTTATACAATGTTTTATATGTCCTACTAATTATCCCTTTTTAGCAGCAGCTTCTGTTCTTGACTCATCTGAAAACTCTACCAGAGCAAGGTCATTCATTTATTACTCCTCTGTCCCTATATTCTGATATCCATCCATGGTATGGAAGGCAGTCGCTTACCTGCAGTCCAGACCGCTGCTTGGCCTCCTACTACTCTGTTAGTTTCCTTTGTAGTTGTTTGCTCTCCGTACCTTGGTTCCTTTGGTATTTTTCTCCAGTAAATCCCAGCCCCCTCTTGCATATTTTCGTCACCTCTTCTTGCAGTCATCCCTACTGACAAAAATATATTTTCTCCATTCCTCTGTTGAAAAGTACTTTCTGCAGCTTTATATTCTGTATGGCTCTTTTCATCCTCAAAGATCTGCATCCAGAATACTTCTCTCTCCTTGTTTCTCGAATGTCTCTCCCTATTTCTTCATCATAATCATCCTTTTCTACTATGAATATAGGACTAAGAGTTTGTCGAGTCTGGTGTAGGAAAAGCTGTGTCCTTTATTTCTAGGTAGCGTAAGATACAAATGACTGCTTCAAAGTTATTTTTGGAGCTGTTAATTGAATATTATGAGAAGCTGTTCGTTCCTATTAAGAATGAACTTGATTTTAAACTTGATGTTGTACAATGTTTTGAGCAACAGCAGGAGTATAATATGTGTGAGAAATACCTTGATAAAGTAAATGTTTATGAGAGGGAGTTAAAAGCCTGTAAGCTCAAAAGGTTCAGTAGGGATATGGGGGACTTTAAAAGGAATGTTATGTTCTTGTGGAAGAGAAGTAAACGTGCTGTGCATTTTTCTGATGCTGAAAAGAAAGGGGTCAGATTTAAAAGCAAATGGGTTCATTCAGTTCTGAAAAATGGTAACAGTTCTAGCAATACTGAATCTAGCATGTCTGATTTGCCTAACCTATCGAATAACTGGACATTGGTGATGTCCTAGATATAAATTCACCTCTGTATAAGAGACCTAGGAATAAGTGTGGGCCTTTACATGAGCAGGGATAAAGCATCATAGGAGACATGGAAGGAGCATTCAGGAGTACATTGAAGATGTAAATGAGACTGTATTTATTAATAATGCTGAAAATGATATGATTGTTAATTTGCCTTCCTATAATATCACTGAGGGTGAGAAGTGTGTTATGAATAAAGGTTTGGGTTTTGTCCCATCTTTTTATGTTTCACAGTACGTGCCTTGTTTAGATGTTAAACTATTTTGTTGTAATATGAACTTAAAACAGTACTATAGCATGAGAAGTAATGAAAATGTTGTCTTTGATAGCTCGTTTAGAGTTAAAAAGTCTAATTTTCAGCCACCGTGTCATCCTAGGGTTAAACTGTTTGAGGAACAAATGCTACAGGATTTGCATGTTTACCAAACTTTTATTTTTAAGAATTATTACTTAAACAAGATTGAAATAGAGGCTTTGAAAAAAAAAGTAATAATGATGAATTGGTGGTGACTACAGCTGATTAGATATTCCTCTGGGTATGAAACTGAAGTTAGGAGGCAAATGGGTGATAGTAGATCTTATTTTAAGCTGCTGTTAGACCCTGCGTTACATTTTAAAAAAACTTATTGATGGGTTTCTCATGGAAGCTAAGACCAGAGGTTTGATTTCTGAGATATTCAGCAGTCGATGATTGATGACCCCAAACAGCAACTGTTTTGTATTTTTCCTAAAATACTTAAGACTGAGATGAACCCTCCTGGAAAACCTATCGTATCTGGTTGGGGATCTTTAACAGAGCCTTTATCTAGTATCTGGTTGGGGATCTTTAACTGAACCTGTATCTATGTATTTGGAGAATGAATTGAAACATTTGCTAGGCTTTGCCAGGGCATGTTTAAGGGATTCTTCTGAATTCCTTAAATGTTGTTGTGTCTTTCGGCTTTTCCCAGTTAGGGGTCGCCACAGCGGAACTCCGGTCCACTAATGATTGGCAGTAGATTTTTTCGTGCCGAGTTGCCAGCTCTGACGCACAACCTTCAATGAAGGCACGCCCATTTACGCATGTCTCCACACAGAAGATGCTCTGGCTAAGAATCGAACAGGACAATGTCTTACTATGAGGCGACAATACTACCGCAGCACCACCACCACAGTCACTGAATTCCTTAAATGTATGGATGATTTACAAGTTTCAAATAATTGTTTTCTTTGTACTCTTGATGTTCAGTCTCTTTATATGGGTATACCCCATGAAAGGGGTCTTGCATCAGTTAGATATTGGTCAGAAAGATCCAGTGAATATGCTTTGGAAAATACAGAATTTTTGTTGAGTGTTATTTATAAGCAAAAGAGACAGCCATGGGTACCACTTTTGCCCCTACTTATGCTGATCTGTTCATGGGGTATTGCAAATACAGTTTGATTTATGATGATTCTAGCCCTTTTAAGAAGGAATTGATTATGTGGAGGAGGTTTTTAAATGATTGTTGATGTATTTGGGCTGGTAATACTGATCAATGGAAATGTTTTGTTGGTTATCCAAAGTCCAATGAGTCTAACCTTTGATTTGTAGGATAATTTGATTTGTTCACTTTAAATTTCTTGGACATTTAATGTTACTAAGTTGATTGATGAGATGATTGTCACAACTTTATATCAGAAACCTTTTAAAGAATTATCTGCTGGAGGCCAGTAGTTGCCATCCAAGACATATCGTTATGAATATTCTAAAAGCCCAGTTTTTACATTTAAGATGTATTTGTAGTAACCAGGAGGAGTTACGAATGGAAGCAATGATAATGGAGAATAGGTTTATAAAAAGGGGTTATGATGCTACTTTGGTTAGACAGGCTAGTCAGTTGGGCTATTAACTTTAAAAGAAATGATTTGTTGAAAACTGGGCTTAAGGATGGGATGGCAAAGACTGGGTCTGAAATGTGTAGATTCATTACCACCTATGGTAGTAATACTTTTAAAATCAGGGAAGCTTTGGAGAAATGTTGACAAATGTTAAAAACAGATGATTGTTTTGAACAATATCTGGGTGATCGATGTCAATTTAGTTATCGAAGGGACAAGAATATTGGGGAACATCTCATGGGATTTGGATAATAAGAAATTACTCTGGAATGTTGCAGGTAGAACAGTGTGTGGCAACTGTATTCACTGTAAAGTTGTTTCATGTACTAAATCTTTCACATCAGTCAGTACACCAGAAGTGTTCACAATTAAACATCTTATTACATGTAATACGGTATGGGTTATCTATATGGCCGCCTGTCAGTGTGGAGCTTTGTGTTTCAAACGTGTAGGGCATTTCAGTAGAATTGCAGTACATACAAGTGACATTAATTGTAAATGCCCTAGAAGTGCACTGCATAAACATAAATTAGTACATACTTCTGCTCACTTTATTTTTGTAGAACTAGATTATGTTAAGGGTATAGGATTTACCAACTCCTTTAGACATAAAATGTTGGACCGTAAAGAGAAATTGTGGATTATAAATCGTGGGGCTATGTATAAGCTTGGATTGAATGAGTATTGATAGCAACACTTGTATAAATTTCTATTTAAATGTGTCTACATTTTTTCGACATATTTTAAATATTAATATATTCCATGAATTCTCTGTACCTAATTTACCTAGCTGTGCTGTCTTACATAGCTAAGATGCTACCATTCTTGGCACTGTTAAAATATGTCTCCTGTTTTTATAAATGTATGTCGTGCACAATGTTTTGAAACTGTATTTCATATTCATAGGGATACACACATTCAGATTTTTAGTAATAGATAGGGTGCACATTAATAGCAGAGGGGAAATGTTAAAATTAAAATAGAAACAAAGGAATTGGAGTGGATCATAAGGCTACGGGCTAATATGGGAAAAACCTGAATGACAAAAATTAATATCAAACCAATATTGATGAATAGGGACTTACAGAAATAATTATGTTGAAGTTTGAGTTTGGATTTATACTCAACTTCAGTATAGTAACTGGACGTATTCTGTGTAGGTCAATAATTTAGGTATTATTTAATGTGGCCCCCTGCATTGCTAGACTATTGATTGTAAATAATTTATATTATGGGTGTATGTATTTGTGTTTGTATGTATATATGTAGGAATATGTATTTAAGATAGTTATTTTAACTTGTTTATTTTTACTTGTGCATTTTTTATATGTTCTATGTATGTGTTTGAGATAGTTATTTATTTATTTTTTATATGTTCTATGAATATGAATTTATATGGAGCGTATGTGTATGTCAACATCATGAGTATATTTTTTATGGGGAATGTAGGAGTGTTTTTGTAGGGTAGTGTGTAAATATGAAAGGAATGATTTGCTTTACATGTCATGGTATTTATTTATTGCTATGTGGCTTTAAATCTGTTCAAAGGAGGAGGATTTGCATAATTAATTGCATAATTGATTGTGCCACTGAGTATAAAACCCATAGAGCAGTATTCTTGTGTTGTCTGTTGAAGTGGCTTGGGCCATGAAAGCGCTCATCTGGTACCAACCTGACCGTTATTTTATTAAACCGTTTTATGTGCTGTACAGCCATGGTCTGGAGCCTTCTTTACTTGCTTTTTAACTTGGATTTGTTGCTGGAGGAACAGTTTGCTAGCGCCATCTGCATTTTGACTGTTGGAATATATATGTTCTTATATTTTTTTTATATATATTTTTTACACTGTCAATGTGGGTTGGTTTTTGGGTCTCTGTTAAGAATGGGGAGCTGCTGCTATAAGCTGAGAGAGAGGTGTGTCCTTGTACTCCACTGATGACGCTATTGCAAAATGTGTGTGTGTGTATATATATATATATATATATATATATATATATATATATATGTGTGTATATATATATATATATATATATGTGTATGTGTATATATATATATATATATATATATATATATATATATATATATATATATATATATATATATATATATATATATATATATATATATATATATATATATATATATATATATATGTGTGTATATATATATATATATATATATATATATATATACTTGACCTGTATATAAAGCTAAAGGGATAAAAAACATTTTCACTGCTTGTATCTTTTACTGTTCATATTCCAGTGTCTAATTTTTTGTATAGTATTTTGTGTAGTCTCTTCTCAAATATCCTTAGCTGCTGTAATACAATAATTTTTAATCCATGTACGTAAATAGTTCACCATAAATATGGGTATTTTAGAATAAATTCATGTGTGGGTACATATTTACTACTGTATCCTTTGTTTTATCTTCATTCATTTTATATTCTGAAAAGACTAGATACTGAAATATTCTGCAACACCAACATTTCTAAGCAGTAGATGGGCTTTATTCTTCTATGCCATGGCTCAGCTCATGATTTTTTTTTTTGTTTTTACTGAGCTGTTATTGTGTTGTTTTCAGCTGGTCTGTGCATCAACTCTTAGTTTAAATAGAGCATATTAAGTTGTCAAACTCGCCTTCATTCTTGCTGGATGGGTTCGGAGCCGATCCTCGGCTCTGACTCGGCACTTGCTAAGCTCGAGAGCTAATTTTATCAGCTTGAGGCAACCCTATATCCCATGATGCAAGGCGTGACTACCCCAGATCTCGTTTGCCGCTTCGCGAAGAGGTCTCCTTTTACCAGCTCAGGTAAAGTCTTAGTAGTATTATACTAAAGTCAGTCAGAAAAATTTTCTTTTTTCCTATTTCTTTCCCTTAATAGTTAAAGTTAACTAATACCTACCCATCTTACCCTATATTCCCTTTCTCCTTGTATAGGGATAGTTTTTTTCCACCCTCAGGCCTTAAGCCTCCCTTCCATTATTTTTCTGTCAGGAAGTGTGGGTGTGTTATTAAATTTTTTCCCCTTTATTAACTAACTGTGTGACTGGTGTGTGTGTGTGTGTTTTTTGGGTGGGCATACCATGTCCAAAGAAGTAAAGGTCTCAGGCTTCAAGAAGTGTGACTGGTGCTGTCAGAAAATGTCTCTGACAGACTGTCACATTTCTTGTGTGTACTGCCTGGGGCCTCTACACCTGCAGGACTCCTGTGCTATTTGTCACTCCTTCAGCCAGAGAGTCCTGCAGGAATGTAGGAACAAATTAATCCTACGTGGCTTGTTGAAGCCAGAGGGCTCCCCGACCAAGACTGGTTGGGAAAGCCCTCTAAGCCACCTAAAGCTCAGGCTGTGGTTCCAAAGCCTTCGGCTGTGGCTCCGACTCCTTCGGAGTCGAGATCGGCTCCGGCTTGGGCCGATCTTTCTATCTCTGAGGTGGTGCTATCGGTGCCGGCTGGCTTCGATACACTTGCACCGATGTCGATGTCGGCTCCGGCCGGAGCTGACATATCTTAGACCAGGACTGGTGCCGATAAGCTGTCGGCTCCAACTGCAACCGAAGGGTCTTCGGCTCCGATGGCTCCTTCCAAGAAGAGATCTCGGGCCCCTTCCCTGGAGTCGATTCACTCGGCTCCGGGATCTCCTCTGCTTTCGGAGCGGAGCCATCGGAGCCGATCTTCAAGGTCGTCCAGGCTGTCAGACCATGACTTGGAGAGGGTGGTAAGTAGACTGCTGAAATCACAGGCACTGGCCCAGATGCTCCATAGCCCGTCTCAGCAGACGACCGCTATCCCCCATCCCTCTGAAATTCCTCCTCCGACTCTCCTTCAGAGATCGGAGCCGGAGCTTCTCGGAACGTTCGCCGGAGCCAATACCTCCCCTGTCGGCTCCGTCGTCTTCGACTCCGATCTCCTCCATGAGACCTTCCTTGGAGGGATCCGGTCATCGGGTCTCCCTTGTCGGCTCCGAGGGGGCGAGTGGCATCGGACCCTTGTCCGACCCCGCTCTCCCTCTTGGAGCTTCGGCATTGGTGAGCTCGGTACCGACATCGGCCTCAGAGCCTTCTCTTTCGGCGGGACCGGGGATTCCTGTCTCTTCGGAGCGGGAGTCTTCTGGCCTCCCTGGAAGGGGAGCCTTTGAGGTGATGAGGAGTGTTCTAGCCCCGGAGCTGAGTCAACGATCAATTCCATTAGCTCCTCCCTCTTCGGTGCCTGTCGATGTCTCTTCCCATTCTCTTGCTCCCGGACCTAGAGATCCATCGCCCCAGGTTTCCCCATTGGGATAGAACTTCCTCTTCCGAGGTTTCTCCTAATCCTTCGGGAGAACCCCCGCGTAAGAGGACGTGCAAGAGGAAGCACACTGACTCCCCCGAGTCTACGACATCAGATACCGACTTAGATGAGTCGGAGGGTTCCCCACGGTCCCCCTCTGAGGATGTCTCATTTTCAGACATCCTGGAACTCCTTAAGCAGAGGGGGAACTGGCCTTCCATTAACCCCTCCGAGGATGAGTCGGTATACCTGGAGGCTTTTGGATCTCGACCCTCCACCTCCTGGGTGTCTCCGCCTTTTGACCCGCTCATGGAAGTGGTGGCTCGAAAGGCGTGGGCGGCCCCGGATTCTGTGGAACCAGTCCCTAGGAGGCCTTCTAAATTCATCACGGCCCCCTCAGACAAACAGTTTCTCACCAAGGGTGTCCCTGTTGATGCCATGGTGGTGGCAGCTGCCACCAAGAAGGAACTTGCCGATCCTTCTGTACCTGTCCATCCTCCTAACAAGGACTCTAGGACCATAGATAGGTACGGTAAGCGGATGTTTTCTTCAGCGACCTTCGCTATGCGCTCGCTGAACTATCTCTGTCACTTTATCCGGCTTCAGAGAGATATTCTCAAGGAACTAGGTGAGGTAGTTCAGGATCCGTCAGCTGCTGGGGCTCAAGGAAAGATTGCCTCACAGCTCGGAATCCTAAATTCTATAACTAACTCCTCCATGCGGCTCATTTCTTATGCAGCGGATGGGGCGAGTAGAGCCGCAGACACAGGAGTGGCACTTGGGCGTCAGTCCTGGATGCGGCTTTGTAATTTCGCAGACCCCTTTAAGGCGTCCTTCACTAATACTCCCTTCGATGGTTCGGCTTTGTTCGGACTTCAGGTGAAGGACACATTGACCAGGTGTGAGCAAGACGGCAAGACTCTTTCTGCCATAGGAGTCCATTTCTCCACCCCTTCAAGACCCTATCCCAAAGGTCAGAAGGGAGGGAAAATGTGGTTCCGTAAATCTCAGGGAGTCACGCCGGACACACGTGGTCCGTTTACCCCCAGAGGCAGAGGGGGTAATAACAATAGATGCCACACCAGGGGCAGAGGTGGTCCGCAGAGCCAGGGTAACAGAGAGCCTCTCTATGATAAACCCTTCCAGCACCCCTGAGGTGTTGCCCGACTGTCCACGCTTGGAGGCAGTCGGGGGAAGATTGTCGCTGTACCCAGCAGCCTGGCGTTCCCTTTCTCAAGACAAATGGGTACAGTCGATCATATCCGAGGGTTACAATATCCCTTTCGTGAGATATCCTGTTCCTCATCAATCCCTCCTGGACGTTTCACCCGGTCTAAGGGAGTTGGCAAAACTGGAGGTATCAAAGCTCCTAGCAAAAAGAGCCATCCAACTAGTGCCAGCAGACCAAGTAGGATCCGGAATCTACTCAAGATTCTTTTTGGTTCCCAAAAAGACGGGAGATTGGAGACCAATTTTAGACCTCAGCAAACTAAACAAGTTTGTCAAGAAGGCAAGGTTCTGGATGGTCACGCTTCAGTCCATTCTACCCTTTTTGGGCAAGGACAACTGGATGTGCTCAATAGACCTTCAGGATGTGTACTATCACATAAAAATTCACAGGCGCTCCAGAAGGTTTCTCCGCTTTCGGCTGGGGACCAGTCATTTTCAATTCAGAGCCCTGCCCTTTGGTCTCACTACAGCCCCCAGAGTGTTTACCAAATGTATGGCAGTGGTCACGGCTCACCTGAGACGTCAAGGATTCCAGGTGTTTCCATATCTAGACGACTGGCTCCTCTCTGCCACCACCAGGCATCAACTTCTCAAGGCCAGAGACTACACTTTTCACACCTGCAACCAATTGGGGATTTCTATAAACTTCGAAAAATCTTCACTGTCGCCTTGCCAATCTATTACCTTTATAGGCGCAGAATTAGACACTGTCGGGATGTCAGCAAGACTCGCAAACCAAAGAATTCTGGACATCCAAAAGTATGTTCGGATCATACTACTCAGCAAAAAGATCAGGGCCAGATTTGTCCTGAAGGTGCTAGGTCTTATGGCTGCGGCCATCATACTGCTTCCTTTAGCTCGCTTCCACATGTGTCTTCTGCAGTGGATGTTGTTCACCCAGTGGTCCTTCCAGCAGCTCCCCATGCGCCACGAGATCTTCGTGATGCAATCGTGCAAGAGTCACCTAACCTGGTGGATATCTTCTCCGCAACGCCATCAGGGCCGACTATTTGCTCCCCCAGTCCCAGTTGCCACAGTCACTTCGGATGCCTCTCTGATCGGGTGGGGGGGCATTATCAGGGCAGGATGGTCCATGGGACTTGGCAACCCATAGAATACCATCTGCACATAAATGTTCTAGAGATGAGAGCAGTGCTTTTAACGTTGCAAGCCCTCAGCGACTTTCTTCCTGTAGGGACTATTGCAGTTCAGACGGACAACATGTCCGTAGTCTGGTATATCAACAAACAGGGCGGGACCAGGTCCTATCCGCTGTGTCGAGAAGCTCTCAGACTCTGGCAATGGGCAATCTCCTCTCATCGGTTTCTGATAGCAACGCATATCCCCGGGAAATCCAGCCTCTTAGCGGACAGACTGAGCAGAGCTATTCTCATGCCACACGAGTGGTCTCTCAAACAATCAGTAGTGGCCGAGATTTTTCAGAAGTGGGGCGTCCCTTCCTGCAACCTTTTTGCTACACCCCAAAACAGCAAATGCCCAGACTTCTTCTCCCTCTTTCCACTACCAGGCTATCCCCCCAGAGACACTCTAACCCAGGATTGGCCCCGGGGACTTCTTTATGCTTTTCCTCCATTCCCGCTGATACCTCAAGTGATTCAGAAAGCTACCGTCTTGAGAGCCAAGTTGATTCTCATTGCCCCTTACTGGCCTCGACAAATTTGGTTTCCGTCCCTACATCGTCATCGCTTGGTTCAGCCTTGGCATCTGGATCCAGTTCCAGATCTTCTGACCCACCATTCGGGTCATCTGCACCAGGCCATTCATTCTCTCAACCTCACTGCTTGGTTCCTCCACTTCCTTCCTTAGCCAGGCTCCCTATGATTTCTAATCCTGTGTGAGATGTCATAGTAGCTTCTCTAAAGTCCTCTACCAGAAGGATTTATGCTAGCAAATGGCAGCGTTTTTCCTTCTGGGCAAAGTCTAGGGACATAGATCCCTTTACTGCTCCAGTACAGTCAGTCTTGGACTTCCTTGCTGAGATTTTTCAGTCGGGTTCTTCTTCCTCTACAGTTAAGGTCCAGTTGGCAGCAATGTCAAATTTTCATGTTGGCTTAGCGGACCAAAACATAATGTCTCACAAGCTTTGCAAAGCCTTTCTTAGAGGGATCTTTCTTCTGAAACCTCCAATCAAAGATCCCCCTCCGCAATGGGACCTGAATTTAATGCTGGCATTCTTGATTCTACCCCCCCTTTGAACCGGCTGCTACATGCTCATTAAAATTTCTTTCCTGGAAGACAATTTTTCTGGTGGCTGTTACTTCAGCCAGGAGGGTGTCTGAACTTCATGCTCTCTGTGTCCGTCCCCCACACTTGGTTTTCCACAAAGATAGTGTATCTTTAAGAACTAATCCATCTTTTTTGCCCAAGGTTGCTTCCCAGACCAATATTAACCAATCTATTGATTTGCCAGTTTTTTTCCCTAATTATTCTGACAAAGCGGAACAGAAACTTCACTGTTTGGATGTCCATCGCCTACTCCGATATTACTTGGACAGAACTAAACAATACAGAAAATCTGATCAACTGTTTCTTTCTTATGCAGAAAACAGGAAAGGTCTGCCGGTCTCCAAGGTGACCTTATTCAGATGGCTGTCTTCTACCATTTCTCATGTTTATCTCCTTAGGGGCAAGCAACTGCCCTCGAAACCAAACACACATTCTACAAGACGCCTATCCACTTCTACAGCTTTTCAGGATAGGCTACCTATTGACACCATTTGTGCGGCAGCCACTTGGGCCACTCCTCACACCTTTGTCTCTCATTAAAAATTGGACTTGGCCTCCAGAGACAGGGCTAGGTTTGGTTCCACAGTTCTCAAGAGTCTGTTCCATTGAGCCACCCAGGATAGAGGTGCTAGGGACGCGGTCCCATCCAGCAAGAATAAAGGCGAGTTTGACAACTTAACATTAAGAAGTTATGTACCTACCATAACATTCCATGTTAGTTGTCTTCTCTCGCCTTCTTCCTTGCGTCCCTCCCTCCTTCCCCCTAGCCTGGACAGACCTTGAAGTTGTACTCTTCTCTGGGTACGATCCATTCCTTCTATGGGCCCCAGTAGGAAGTGTCACTAGTATCTAGTGGATGTCCTTCAAGGATGCATCTGTAGTCATCACATATGGGTTGTCCTGCCTCAGGCAGCCCCTCGGTCGGCCGGATTCCAAAGTCTGGGTCTGGCCTCGGCTGATGTCGCACTTTCCCCGACATCAGAGCGTCTGGGGTATAAAAGCATCAGCCGACGCCATTTTCCTCAGTCTTTTTTGCTGCGTGGTGCCTGAAGCAGAAGCAATTCGCAAGTGCCGGTCGGCCAGCTCCTGTGATTCAGCTACCGAAGACTTCGAAAAAGCTAAGTACCCCATTGGGGACTCTTTCTTGCCTCAGCCGATGTCAGATAAAGTTAATAATTGTTTAACTTGTGGGGAAACAAATACCTCATAAGGATTTCCACTCTTACTGCCTCCCCTGCCTATGCCCAGACCACGACGTCTCTGCCTGTTCAGCCTGTGCTTCTTTCAACCGATGAACTCTTAGACGTCGGTCGGAGTTTGCAGAGGAATTCTTTGGGGCTAGTTTTGCTTACAAGATGCCGTCAGAGACTCAGACTTCGCATTTAGTTAAGAAACGGAAGGACAAGGACCGACACACGCGGGCCGCGGTTTCGGCTGAAACCACGGTCAGGCCTACCGCGAGTGTCTCGGTCTCGGCTGAAACCGAGTCCTTGGTACTTTCGATTACCGAAACCGCACAACCGACTACCTCGGCCCCGGAGGCCCCGGCCGAGTCGGTTATTGAATTACCTTCTGAAACTGGTGTCCAGGAACTTTCCGACACCATTCCTTTAGACAAATCTACTCCTGCACGTGGTGCAGCCAGACCTCCTGCATCCATGTCCATTAAGGCTTTCTCTAGGGCTAAAGCTGCTAAACTTACTAAAGCTTTGCCTCCCAAGGTTACCTCTCAGAGACCTTCTACTGGCTCACAGATTCTTAGCTTAGCAGAGGATTTTATCTCCTTAGTTAGAGGTTCTCAACCTCATCCGGACAGGGGCTCTCAACCACCTCCAGACAAAAGGCCCAGGGTTGAGCCCTCTGACCCCCACTCCTCAGATGAGTCCACTGATGGCTCTACTCTGTCAGATTACCAGGAGGAGGCTTATTCGGCCTACGAGGATTCTGATGCTGAAGAATCTATTCCCTCGGCCTCCCCTCCTGAAGAGTTTTCCTTTGGAGACAGTTTACACTCAATGACAGAACATTTTCTAAGGCAGGGTCAGGAATTCTCTGATTCTAGAAAGAGATTAAGGACCTTTTTACATTTACCTCAGCATAGGCCTTTAGCTATACCTCCTGTTTTGAATGTTATTGATGATGTGTACTCTGATGCTAGTACAGCCCCTGACTCTCTCCCTCCAGCTCCTGCCAAACCTGATAGGTACTACAGGGTCCCGGACTCACATCTACACCTGTACAAGGCCCACTCTGCTGATCCAGAAACTATTTCCCAGGGCCCAAAAGGGTTGCAGCTGCCACTGCTAGAAATCCTCTACCCTCTGAAAGGGAGTCCAGAGCTTTAGAGAGATGGGGTAAGAAAGTGTATACTTCTGCAACTCTTTCCATGAGGGCATTAAATTGTCAATTTCATATGATACAGTACCAAGAGTATTTGTTAGATGAATTGCATAAGAAACTATCTTCTTCTGAACCCCTTGATCGCAAATCCCTTCAGGATCTGGTACATAACTCCCAGCAGGTTAGTAACCATTTCTTGCAGTGTGGTTATGATGCATTGGAAGCTTCATGTAGGTCAGCTATGACAGGAGCAGTCATACGTAGGCATGCCTGGCTGAAGGAACAATCTCTGCCAGACCATGTTAAAGCTAAGCTTTTGGATGCTCCTATGGAAAAGCAAAAATTATTTGGTTCCACGGCTCAAGAGGTCTTAAAGAAATTTGAAGAAAAGGCAAAATCTGTGCAAACAGTCAAAGACTTTCTGCAAGTCCAACCACCGAGATTCAGCAGAAATTGAGAGGCAGGAATAGGTGTGCCAGAGGTAGAGGGCAAGCTAGAGGCTCCTACAGAGGCCGTCAATGGCAGCCTCCCAACCAGAGAGGTAGTGCAGGAACTACAACTGCTACACCAGGACAGACTCAATAACTTTGTTTTGACTCCGCCGACCAGGGCTCAATTAGAAGCACCTTTGGGCGGAAAGCTTTCTTTATTTTCAAAGAATTGGCACAGCATTACAAGGGACACATGGACACTACAAATAATAGACAAAGGATACAGGTTTCATTTCCACACATTGCCAAAAAGAAAAGGCATGCCAGACCTGCCACCAAATCAGAGGGCAGAGGCTTTGAAGCAAATTTCCAACTTAATACAAATGAAAGCTATAGAAAAGGTACCTCTTTCAGAACAAGGCCAAGGATTTTACTCCAGATTATTCCTTGTTCCAAGAAAAGAAAATCAATGGAGGCCTATTCTGGACTTGTCCGCACTGAATACTTACCTCATTGTGCCAAAATTCAAAATGCTGACTCTACAGCAACTCCTTCCCATGCTGGGCAAGGGGTCTTGGCTGGTGACTCCAGACCTCAAGGAGGCATACCTGCATGTCCCTATCAGACAAAGTTGCAGAAGACACCTCAGATTTCTTGCAGGGTCAGAGCATTATCAATTCTCAGCATTGCCCTTTGGCTTATCTACTGCGCTCAGAGTATTCACGAAATGCCTGGCATCAGTAATTGCACACTGCAGACTTCAGGGGATTCAAATTTACCCATATCTGGACGACTGCCTTATACAAGCGGACAGCAAGCAAACTTTGTTAAAGGATTTGGATTATGCCATCCACCTACTGCAGGCCTTGGGATATACAGTCAACATCCACAAATCAAGACTTGTTCCATCCCAAAGAATAACTTTTCTGGGTGCGGATCTAGACACAACCACCCAAATGGCCTTTCTCACAGAAGAAAAACAAAAACAACTACCGGATTACTTCAAGAATCTGACAAGACAAACTCAGCTGACTGCAAGGAAAATCCTGCAGGCCCTGGGTTACATGGCATCTTGCATTCTTCTGATTCCACAAGCAAGGCTGCATATGAGAAAATTACAATGGTACCTAAGGAGTTTATGGACTCAGCACAGTCACAGCTTAGAAACTTTGATCCCACTCATTCCATGCCTCCAAAAGGAATTTCTGTGGTGGGCTCAAGCCTGCCAGTCGAACAGCGGGTTGCCCTTCAGCAAGCCAAGAGCCAACCAAACCATCACTACGGACGCTTCAGACCAAGGTTGGGGAGCACACATGGAGGGCAGATGTATCCAAGGGCTATGGTCACAAAGAGAGCTGCGCATGCACATAAACCAAAAGGAAATGCTGGCAGTGATACACGCAATCGAGGCCTTCAAACTTTTTCTTCATCAAGGCCACCTACTCATAAGGACAGACAACACCACAGTTATGTGGTACATAAACAAGCAAGGAGGCACCCATTCCTACACTCTTTGCAGACTGGCAATGAATCTATGGGAACTTTCCTTGAAACTCAATATGCAGCTGCAGTCCCAGTTCGTGCCAGGGAAAGACAATATACTGGCAGACAGCTTAAGCAGAAATATCATGGATGCACACGAATGGATGCTGCACCCAGACATCTTCTTACTCATAACACAATCATGGGGAAGGCCGGAAATAGATCTGTTCGCCTCCCCCCACAATCATCAACTGAAGAAATTCTGCTCAAGGACATACCACCCACAAGCATGGAAAGTGGACGCTCTCTCTTTCAGCCGGAAAGCTCTTAACAGTGTATGCTTTTCCACCTCTCCCATTAATGACCAAGGTCTTACTGAAGATCAGGACAGAGCAGCCCAGAGTGATTCTGATAGCTCCAAACTGGCCAAGACAGCACTGGTGTACCCACTGTTAAAGAGCATGTCACAGACAAAACCGTGGCCTCTCCCCCTATGGCCACTTCTACTGACGCAGCACAATTTCAAGACTCTGCATTCCAACCTGAAAACATTGCAGCTAACTGCCTGGAAATACCATGACTCCTCCTCAGGATAAGCTATCCCAGAGAGTGAAGGATATTATTATGGAAGCTCGATGGCCTTCCACAAGGAAGGCATATTCAGCAAAATGGAAAAGATTTCACTCTTGGAACACAACAAAGGGCCTAGATGTGACAGTGATGAACATGGCGCATATACTGGAATATTTGGCAGAATTGTTCCACAACGGCCTGTCTTACTCTTCCATTAAGATACATGCCTCAGCAATTTCAGCAGAATACAATGTTAATCCACCTGTCTTCTCTCATCCTCTCCTGAGACAGTTTCTAAGAGGAATCAAAAACATCAATCCTCCAAGGAAACCACCTCTACCTACTTGGGACCTTAACTTTGTGTTGGAAAAACTAACACTTCCTCCCTTTGAACCAGCAGCATCTGCAGACCTACAGTTTCTGTCTTGGAAAACTGCCTTCCTTCTGGCCATAACCTCAGCAAGAAGAGTATCTGAGTTACAAGCTCTAATGGCAGTACAGCCATTTCTTATCTTTCATCAGGGCAGAGTTTCATTGAGAACCAATCCTACATTTATGCCAAAGGTGGTATCCAGGGTATCTTTGAACCAAGCTATTCACTTGCCTACATTCTTCCCACAACCACAAAATAAAGGGGAGAAACTTCTGCACACCCTGGACATACACAGACAGTTGCGCTACTACTTGGACAGAACTAAAAGTTACAGAAAGACTGACCAGCTGTTTGTAGCATATGCTGATGGGGCACAAGGAAAAGCAATTTCCAAACAGACAATTTCAAAATGGATAGGAAATTGCATTCGTTTTTGTTACTCCTTTCATGGAAAAACTGTGCCAGCTAACATTAGACCTCATTCCACGAGAGCCACAGCCACCACCACAGCCTTCCTAAGAGGGGTGGCTACCAAGGACATTTTAGAAGCTGCTACATGGAGCTTCGTGCATACATTTGCCAAGTATTACAATTTACCTTTATATTCCAGATCCAGAGCAGGCTTTGCTATGGCAGTCCTGCAGGGTATCTTAGCTACACCATCCTTTACTTAGTTCCTCCACCCCCAGATTGGCTATGGTATTCTACCCATATGTGATGACTGCAGATGCATCCTTGAAGGACATAGTACAGTTTTTTACCTGCCATAAATGTAGATGTCCGATAGGTATGCATCTGCAGTCAGGTTTACCCTCCCTCCTTCCCCTCTGTGGTATACTTCTTGGGTACTTACCTCTCTTATAGCTAGCTGGGGGGATCTATTGTGGTGTATTTGTTTTTATAGTACTGTGCATGTTTGGATTTGTTTTTGCAATGCATATCTGCAAATTTTTGCCTTCCTTAGAGGGCACCTGGCATCTGGGGCAAGAAAAACTGAGGGAAATGGCGTCGGCTGATTTTTTTATACCCCAGACGCTCTGACGTCGGGGAAAGTGCGATATCAGCCGAAGCCAGACCCAGACTTTGGAATCCGGCCGACCGAGGGGCTGCCTGAGGCAGGACAACCCATATGTGATGACTGCAGATGCATACCTATCGGACATCTACATTTATGGTAGGTACAAAACTGTACTTTACCTTTCTTGGTTTCTTTCCACATTTAGTTCCTCTTTTTCCCTTCTGGGAAGAAGGTTACTGGCAGGGTTTTTTCTATAGCTACCAAACGAGATCTGGGGTAGTCACGCCTTGCATCATGGGATATAGGGTTGCCTTGAGCTGGTAAAATTAGCTCTCGAGCTTAGCAAGTGCCGAGTCGGAGCCGAGGATCGGCTCCGAACCCATCCAGCAAGAAAGAAGGTGAGAGAAGACAACTAACATGGAACGTTATGGTAGGTACATAACTTCTTATTTTAGTTCTTTAGTAATGGACGGGCAGGGATGCTAGTTAAATATTTTAGTCTGAGGGTTAGTGGAAATGATTGTTTTGGATGTTTTTTAATGTGTTGCAATGTTTTGGATGCTGGGTGAGTAGGCATTTGGCTATTGAATGTTGGGGAAGATATGATAATGTTGCTGTAATTTTGGTTCTTTGGACAGTCATTGCGTGTGGATAGCATCTGTTTGAGGCACTGGTCATTTTTGGATGTAAGATGGGACTATTAGTTGTAGGTTAAATCTTTCTTTGAAAAGAGAAGAACCCCTCCACCTCTTCTGCCTGGGTTTGCTCTAAAATGCATTTAAAGCTAAAAGGATAAATCTGTGTTTTTTTGTCATTGAAAAATGAGGTGACCTTGCTTTTAGAAATCTATACTTCCCTGATTCCTATTGTGTTTTGTGGCACTGAAGCCAGAAGGTGAGCTGTCTAGTTTGCCTGTTGTACTGATGATACTTGACAATGTACCTTTTTATAATATTTGGACAGAGATGCAGGTATTTTTAATTGTATTTGGCATTCTGTGTTAGAAACTGGCTGGGACTGGGATTTGTGTATATCACTACAGGAAAATTAGAGGATGTTCTTCATCTCACATTGCTGCAGTCCTAACACTTGGGTAGTCCGCTGTCCCAGTCGGCCCGAATACCAAAGTATAAGGCTGACGTCGGTCAAGGCGCATTAGTCTGACGTCAGGACGTCAGGGTACAAATGCGCATGACCGACGTCATATCCTCAGTCTTTTTTGCCGCATGGTCCGATGCAGAAGCAGTATTGCGAGTGCAAGTTGGCGTTGTGAAATTTTCTGAAGTCGGAGTTTCAGACCGAATCAAAGTGGGCTAAGTACCCCGTTGGGGAATATTTTGGTTTTTTCTTGCCTCAGTATTTAACCGGATGTCAGAAAAAGTGAATAACTGTATTTCTTGTGGGAAACAGATACCTCATAGGGATTACCATACCTTGTGTATACCTTGCTTAGGGCCTGAGCACGACGTTGTTGGATGTCGCTCTTGTGCTAGATTTAACAAACGCACTATAAAGAGAAGATTAGACTGTGCCAGGTTAGTTTTTGGGAAGCGTTGTAATTATAAAATGCCGGCGGGTGCTCCGGCCCGCTTCGCCTAAAAAGCGCAAGGACAAAGCGGCAAAGCCTAGGTTGGAAGAACCGCCTGTCCCGGACGCCGGTTCTTTAGAGGGCTCGGTGGAGCCGGAGGTTCTGCCAGAAGTTTCTTTGGAGTCTCAGGGAGAGACTTTACTGTTACAAGATGTGTCCTCTCAGGAGGTAGGCCAGGCTGAAGGGGCTTCTCAGGTAGCTGTTCTCCCCTCCCTTCCTAAGGTGGTTAGGCCCTCCCCTTCTGTTTCCAAGGCTTCTTCAAGAGGCAGGCCAGGTTTAACTTCAGTGGGTGTCTCTCCTAGTTCTTCAGGGTCTCTGCCTAAGAAACATATGCTTAAAATGGCAGAAGATTTGATTACTATGATTAGAGGTTCTATGCCCCCTCCTGATAAGAGGCCTAGGGTGGAACCTGAGCTTGAAAGTTTTGAGCAGTGTTCGGAGGCTTCTGAGTCTTCGGCTGAAGACTTACAGGAGTATCCTCCTTATTCTGATTCTGATGTAGATGATTCTACTCCTTCGGCTTCTCCTCCTGAGGATTTTTCTTTTTCAGAGACTCTTCATTCCATGAGGGAGCATTTTAAATGGGAAGGTCAAGATTTCTCTGATTCCAGGAAAAGGCTTAGGGAATTTTTGTTTCTACCCCAGCATAGGCCTTTAGCTATACCTCCTGTTCTGGATGTGGTGGAAGATGTTTTTGCGGAGGCTTCCCTGAACCCTGATTCTTTGCCTCCTGCTCCAGTTAAACCGGATAGGTATTATAGGGTGCCTGAAGCTCATAAGTATCTTTTTAAGAGTCCTAGGGCAGACCCAGAAACTGTTTCTCAGGGGCCTAAAGGTGTTAAGGCTTCTGTTGTTAAAAATCCTGTTCCTCCTGATAAAGAGGCAAGGGCTTTGGACAGATGGGGAAAGAAGGTGTATACTTCTTCCACTTTAGCCATGAGGGCTTTGAATTGCCAGTTCCACATGTTAAAATACCAAAATTATCTCCTTTCACAATTGAAGTCTAAGGTGGATGCTCTGGCGGAAGGTATTGAGTGTAAAGAGTTGCAGGATTTAGTTCATGTTTCTGAACAGGTGGGTAAGCATTCCTTGCAATGCGGTTTTGATGCTGTACAGGCCTCTTCGAGAGTGGCTGCCACTGGTTCTGTTCTTCGCAGGCACGCCTGGCTGAGGGATCAGAATTTAGCTGAGCATGTTAAGACAAGGATTTTAGATGCTCCGTTACAATCTGATGTGTTGTTTGGTTCGCCTGTGGAAGCAGTTTTAAAGAAAATGGAGGACAAGGCTAAGTCTATGCAGACTGTTAAAGATTTTTGCAGGTTCAGCCTCCGAAGTTTAGTAGAAATTGGCCTACTAAGGGGTGGACATATCCTTCTTATGATTCCCAGTCTAGGGGTAGGTCTAGACGTGGTAGGGGCAGAGCTCAAGGTTATTTTAGGCCTAGAACAGGGAGTTCACCTGCTCAGTCTTCTGGTGAGGGCAGGGTCAGTCCTTTCGTAAACAGACCCAATGACCTGCCTTTTCAGCTGCCAGAGCCTTCTCGTCTGGCAGCACCTTTGGGAGGAAGGCTGGCACTTTTCAAAGAAAATTGGAGTTTAATTACCCAAGACAGATGGGTATTGGATATCATTCACCACGGTTACAGGTTTTATTTCCATACCTTGTCTCCTTTCAAAGGCATGCCAGACATTCCTCCTCTACAAAGAAAAGAGGCTCACAAGCAAATTTCTCTGTTACTCCAAATAGGGGCCATTCAGCCGGTTCCTGTGCCAGAAAGGGGCCTAGGATTTTATTCTCGCCTGTTCCTAGTACCAAAAAAGGGGAACACGTGGAGACCAATTTTGGATTTATCTATCCTCAACACTTATCTGGACATTCCCAAGTTCAAAATGTTGACGTTACAACAGCTTTTACCTCTGCTGGGCAAAGATCACTGGATGGTAACTTTAGATCTCAAGGAGGCTTACCTTCATGTACCTATCAGACTAAGTTGCAGGAAGTATTTGCGTTTTCGAGCTGGGAATTCCCATTATCAGTTCTCTGCATTGCCCTTTGGCTTATCTACTGCCCAGAGTATTCACAAAAGTTCTGGCTCCAGTGATAGCTTACTTCAGGCTAAAAGGAATACAAATCTATCCTTACTTGGACGACTGCCTGATTCTGGCTCAAGAAAAGGAAGACCTTTTTCAGCATTTGGAATATGTGATAGCAGTGCTAAGATGCCTGGGGTATTCTGTGAACGAAACAAAGTCCAGTCTAGTACCCTCTCAAGACATGTGCTTTCTGGGTGTGAGACTGAATACAGCAACCCAGATGGCCTTTTAACCCCGGACAAACAAAAGAATCTTTCCCTTTACTTCCATCAACTATCTCTTCAGTCCGGGCTGACTGCAAGGACAGTCCTTCAAGCCTTAGGGTTCATGGCATCTTGTATTCTGGTGCTTCCCAATGCCAAACTGCATATGAGGAAGCTGCAATGGTATCTCAAAAATGTATGGACACAGCACTGCCAGGATTTGGACACTGTCATTCAAATAATACCTTGCATTCAAAAGGAATTTTTGTGGTGGGCTCAGGAATGTCACCTAAACAAGGGACTCTCTGTGACCCGCCAGAGGCGAGTCAGATTCTAACGACAGATGCCTCAGACATAGCTTGGGGAGCTCATCTGAATGGAAAGTGGATACAAGACAAGTGGCCTGCCAGACTACAGCATCTACATATCAACATGAAGGAGATGTTAGCAGTCCAGTTTGCATTAATGGCTTTCAAGGAGTTACTTCTTCCAGGGCAGGTGTTGATTCTAACAGACAACACAACTGTCATGTGGTACATCAACAAACAAGGGGAACACATTCTTATCCTCTATGCAGGCAAGCAATGATTTTGTGGGAGACTGCGCTCAGCTTGCAACTAAATCTTCAGGCAAGGTTTCTGCCGGGAGCACAGAACTCCTTAGCAGATGTGTTAAGCAGGCAAATCATGGATCCCCACGAGTGGAAACTGGATCTTCATGTATTTCGGAAATTGACAGTGTCATGGGGAACTCCAGACATAGATCTGTTCGCTTCTCCACTAAACCACCAGCTGCCAAAGTTTTGCAAGAAAAGGTTTCATCACACAGCTTGGAAAGTGGATGCTCTTTCTTTCAGTTGGAAAAACCTTCATGTGTATGCCTTTCCACCTCTGCCTCTCCTCCCAAAAGTACTCCTAAAGGTCAGACAAGACAAGCCAAGGATGATTTTAATAGCTCCAGATTGGCCTCGGCAACACTGGTACCCATTACTGAGGAGTCTGGTAAGGAAGCCCCCATGGCCTTTACCTTTGATTCCACACCTATTGTCTCAGAGGGACGGTCATCTACTCAATGTCAAGCTTCACTCTCTTCATCTAACAGCCTGGCATATTCTGTTTTGAACCACAGCAGGTCTCAAGTTCCTCAACAAGTTTTGAATGTGATTATGGAAGCCAGAAGACCTAGTACAAGGAAAGTGTACGCAGAAAAATGGAAGAGATTTTTATTTTGGAGTGCAGCAAAGGATTTGGAGGTTTCTGAGCCTAATTTGAGTGTGGCTCTTCAATATCTTACTGAGTTATTGGACAAAGGTTTGTCTTTCTCTTCCATTAAGATTCATGCTGCAGCAATTTCAGCTCACTATGATTGTGACCCACCATTGTTTTCTCATCCTTTGTTCAAGCAATTTCTTAGAGGGGCAAAGAATATAAGACCCCCACGAAGGGCTCCTACTCCTGCTTGGGATCTCAATTTTGTGTTGGAGAAACTCACTCTACAACCTTTTGAGCCTGCAGCTACTGCTGAGTTGAAATATTTGTCATGGAAGACTGCTTTTTTGTTGGCCATTACTTCTGCAAGAAGGGTTTCAATTGCAGGCCCTTATGGCGGTTGAGCCTTTTGATTTTTCATAAGGATAGGGTATCATTACGTACTAATCCTTCCTTTATGCCTAAGGTGGTTTCTAGTGTGGCTTTAAACCAAACTATTCATTTGCCTACTTTTTATGCAGATCCCCAAAATAGAGGGGAAAAGATTTTGCACACTTTAGATGTACACAGGCAGTTGCGTTATTATTTAAGCAGGACTAAGGATTTTAGGCAGTCTCAGCAGTTGTTTGTTTCTTTTGCTTTGAGTTCTCAGGGAAAGCCTGTGTCAAAACAAACTATTTCTAAGTGGATTGGGTTTTGCATTGCATTTTGTTATTCCCATCATGGCAAGGAGATTCCAGCTGGGATTAGGCCTCATTCCACTAGGGCTACTGCCACTTCAACAGCATTTCTAAGGGGTGGCAACTAAGGATATTTTGGAGGCAGCTACTTGGAGTTCAGTGCATACTTTCTCTAAGCATTACCACCTTCCTCTCTACTCTAAATCTAGGGCTGGTTTTGCCACGGCTATTTTGCAGGGCATGTTGACAGCTCCTGCTTCTTTATGATTTGCCAGCCTCCCTTACCTCTGCTTTGGGATTCTACCCAAGTGTTAGGACTGCAGCAATGTGAGATGAAGAACATAGTACAGTTTTGTACCTACCATAAATGTAGATGTTCAAGATCCACATTGCTGCAGTCCAATTTACCCTCCCTCCTTCCCTCTGTGTTTAGGGGTGGTTGTGTGGGTGGGGTTGTACTTTTGTAAATTTGTATATATTGTACATATATTTGGTACAGGAGTGTTTGGTGTTTTTTGGTTTTGGCCTTATCTTTTTAGGGTCTTCTGACATCTGGGGCAAGAAAAGACTGAGGATATGACGTCGGTCATGCGCATTTGTACCCTGACGTCCTGACGTCAGACTAATGCGCCTTGACCGACGTCAGCCTTATACTTTGGTATTCGGGCCGACTGGGACAGCGGACTACCCAAGTGTTAGGACTGCAGCAATGTGGATCTTCGAACATCTACATTTATGGTAGGTACAAAACTGTACTTTTTGGTTTAAGTAAGATTATAAATGGTAATGTTAAATTGTACTTGACTGCTAGAATCCCAACGATTTTTCTTCTGATGTTTGGTAACAGTAGAATGCATCTTACCTTAATATGTTCATGGTTGTGGTTTGAGCGTAGGCAGGTTGTGGAGGGGGATCCAAGGCTAAATATACAATACAGATGAGTCAAACATTTGTCAAACATAACCCACTGAAAACTATATGGAAAATTAAAAAAAACTGAATGCCTTCTTTTTTACACGTGCCACAACATACACCTCCAGAGTAATGTCTTCTTACTATCAGAAGAACAACCAAACTCCACACACTGAAATAGTCAGTAGACTAATTTTACTTGAGCAGGACTGTAATGAAGTTTAAAGCCCATAGCCACCACCAGTAAATATGTTTGGTGCTGTGTTTAGATGTTCTTCATTCCACATTGCTGCAGTCCTAACTATTGGGTAGTCCGCTGTCCAGTCGGCCCGAATACCAAAGTATATGGCTGACGTCGGTCAGGGCGCATTAGACTGACGTCAGTACGTCAGGGTACTAATCGCATGACCGGCGCCATATCCTCAGTCTTTTGCCGCATGGTCCGATGCAGAAGCAATTTTGCGAGTGCAGGTTGGCGTTCTGAAAGTTTCTGAAGTCAGAGTTTCAGACCGAATCAAAGTTGGCTAAGTACCCGTTGGGAATATTTTGTTTTTCTTGCCTCAGTATTTAACCGGATGTCAGAAAAAGTGAATAACTGTATTTCTTGTGGGAAACAGATACCTCATAGGGATTACCATACTTTGTGTATACCTTGTTTGGGGCCTGAGCACGACGTTGTTGGATGCCGCTCTTGTGCTAGATTTAACAAACGCACTATTAAGAGAAGGTTAGACTGTGCCAGGTTAGTTTTGGGAAGCGTTGTAATTATAAAATGCCGTCGGAAGCTCCGACGCCCGCTTCGGCCAAAAAGCGCAAGGACAAAGCAGCAAAGCCTAGAGTGGAAGAACCGACAGTCCCAGACGTCGGATCTTTAGAAGGCTCAGTGGAGCCGGAGGTTTTGCCAGGTGTTTCTTTGGAGTCTCAGGGAGAGACTTTACTGTTACAGGATGTATCCTCGCAGGAAGTAGGCCAGGCTGAGGGGGCTTCTCAGGTGGCTGTTCTTCCCTCTCTTCCTAAGGTGGTTAGAGCCTCCCCTTCTGTTTCCAAGGCTTCTTTGAGAGGCAGGCCAAGTTTAACTTCAGTGGGGGTCTTTGCCTAAGAAACATATGCTTAAAATGGCAGAGGATTTGATTACTATGATTAGAGGTTCTATGCCCCCTCCTGATAAGAGGCCTAGGGTGGAACCTGAGTTTGAGAGTTTTGAGCAATGTTCGGAGGCTTCTGAGTCTTCGGCTGAAGACTTGCAGGAGTATCCTCCTTATTCTGATGTGGATGATTCTACTCCTTCAGCTTCTCCTCCTGAGGATTTTTCATTTTCAGAGACTCTGCATTCCATGAGGGAGCATTTTAAATGGGAAGGTCAAGATTTCTCTGATTCCAGGAAGAGGCTTAGGGAATTCTTGTTTTTACCCCAGCATAGGCCTTTAGCTATACCTCCTGTTCTGAATGTGGTGGAAGATGTTTTTGCAGAGGCTTCCCTCAATCCTGATTCTTTGCCTCCTGCCCCAGTTAAACCGGATAGGTACTATAGGGTGCCTGAAGCTCATAAGTATCTTTTAAGAGTCCTAGGGCAGACCCAGAAACTGTCTCTCAGGGGCCTAAAGGTGTGAAGGCCTCTGTTGTTAAAAATCCTGTTCCTCCTGATAAAGAGGCAAGGGCTTTGGATAGATGGGGAAAGAAAGTGTATACTTCTTCCACTTTAGCCATGAGGGCGTTGAATTGTCAGTTTCACATGTTAAAATATCAGAATTATCTCCTTTCACAATTGAAATCTAAGTGGATGCTCTGGCAGAAGGTATTGAGTGTAAAGAGTTGCAGGATTTAGTTCATGTGTCTGAACAGGTGGGTAAACATTCCTTGCAATGTGGTTTTGATGCTGTGCAGGCCTCCTCGAGGGTGGCTGCCACTGGTTCTGTTCTTCGTTGGCATGCCTGGTTGAGAGATCAGAATTTAGCTGAGCATGTTAAAACAAGGATTTTGGATGCTCCTTTGCAGTCTGATGTGTTGTTTGGTTCGCCTGTGGAAGCAGTCTTAAAGAAAATGGAGGACAAGGCTAAGTCTATGCAAACTGTTAAGGATTTTTGCAGGTGCAGCCTCCAAGTTTAGTAGAAATTGGCCTACTAAGGGATGGACTTATCCTGCTTATGATTCCCAGTCTAGGGGTAGGTCTAGACGTGGTAGGGGCAGAGCTCAAGGTTCTTTAGGCCTAGGACAGGAGTTCCCCTGCTCAGACTTCTGGTGAGGGCAGGGGTCAGTCCTTTCGTAAGCAGACCCAATGACCTGCCTTTTCAGCTGCCAGTACATTCTCGCCTGGCAGCACCTTTGGGAGGAAGGCTGTCTCTTTTCAAAGAAAATTGGGATTTAATTACCCAAGACAGATGGGTTCTGGATATCATTCACCACGGTTACAGGTTTTATTTCCATACCATGCCTCCTTTCAAAGGCATGCCAGACATTCCTCCTCTACAAAGACAAGAGGCTCACAAGCAAATTTCTCTGTTGCTCCACATAGGGGCCATTCAGCCAGTTCCTGTGCCAGAAAGGGGCCTAGGATTTTATTCTCGCCTGTTCCTAGTACCAAGAAGGGGAACACGTGGAGGCCAATTTTGGATTTATCTATCCTCAACACTTATCTGGACATTCCCAAGTTCAAAATGTTGACGTTACAACAGCTTTTACCTCTGCTGGGCAAGGATCACTGGATGGTAACTTTAGATCTCAAGGAAGCTTACCTTCATGTGCCTATAAGACTAAGTTGCAGGAAGTATCTGCTTTCGAGCTGGAAATTCTCATTATCAGTTCTCTGCATTGCCCTTTGGCTTATCCACTGCCCAGAGTATTCACAAAGGTTCTGGCTCCAGTGATAGCTTACTTCAGGCTAAAAGGAATTCAAATCTATCCTTACTTGGACGACTGCCTGATTCTAGCTCAAGAAAAGGAAGACCTTCTACAGCATTTGGATTATGTCATAGCAGTGCTAAGATGCCTAGGGTATTCTGTGAACGAAATAAAGTCCAGTCTAGTACCCTCTCAAGACATGTGCTTTCTGGGTGTGAGACTGAATACAGCAGCCCAGATGGCCTTTTTAACCCCGGACAAACAAAAGAATCTTTCCAGTTACTTCCATCAACTATCTCTTCAGTCCGGGCTGACTGCAAGGACAGTCCTTCAAGCCTTAGGGTTCATGGCATCTTGTATTCTGGTGCTTCCCAATGCCAAACTGCATATGAGGAAGCTGCAATGGTATCTCAAAAATGTATGGACACAGCACTGCCAGGATTTGGACACTGTCATTCAAATAATACCTTGCATTCAAAAGGAATTTTTGTGGTGGGCTCAGGAATGTCACCTAAACAAGGGACTCTCTGTGACCCGCCAGAGGCGAGTCAGATTCTAACGACAGATGCCTCAGACATTGCTTGGGGAGCTCATCTAAATGGAAAGTGGATACAAGACAAGTGGCCTGCCAGACTACAGCATCTACATATCAACATGAAAGAGATGTTAGCAGTCCAGTTTGCATTAATGGCTTTCAAGGAGTTACTTCTTCCAGGGCAGGTGTTGATTCTAACAGACAACACAACTGTCATGTGGTACATCAACAAACAAGGGGAACACATTCTTACCCATTGTGCAGGCAAGCAATGATTTTATGGGAGACTGCGCTCAGCTTGCAACTAACTCTTCAGGCAAGGTTTCTGCCGAGCACAGAACTCCTTAGCAGATGTGTTAAGCAGACAAATCATGGATCCCCACAGTGGAAACTGGATCTTCATGTATTTCAAAATTGACAGTGTCATGGGGAACTCCAGACATAGATCTGTTCGCTTCTCCACTAAACCACCAGCTGCCAAAGTTTTGCACAAAGAGGTTTCATCACACAGCTTGGAAAGTGGATGCTCTTTCTTTCACTTGGAAAAATCTTCATGTGTATGCTTTTCCACCTCTGCCTCTTCTCCCAAAGGTGCTTCTAAAGGTCAGACAAGACAAGCCAAGGATGATTTTAATAGCTCCAGATTGGCCTCGGCAGCACTGGTACCCATTACTGAGGAGTCTGGTAAGGAAGCCTCCATGGCCTTTACCCTTGATTCCACACCTGTTGTCTCAGAGGGACGGTCACCTGCTCAATGTCCAGCTTCAATCTCTTCATCTAATAGCCTGGCATATTCTGTTTTGAAAGACAGCAGGTCTCAACTTCCTCAACAAGTTTTAAATGTGATTATGGAAGCCAGAAGACCTAGTACAAGGAAAGTGTACGCAGAAAAATGGAAGAGATTTTTATTTTGGAGTGCAGCAAACAATTTGGAGATTTCTGAGCCTAATTTGAGTGTGGCTCTTCAATATCTTACTGAGTTATTGGACAAAGGTTTGTCTTTCTCTTCCATTAAGATTCATGCTGCAGCAATTTCAGCTCACTATGATTGTGACCCACCATTGTTTTCTCATCCTTTGTTCAAGCAATTTCTTAGAGGGGCAAAGAATATAAGACCCCCACGTAGAGCTCCTACTCCTGCTTGGGATCTCAATTTTGTGTTGGAGAAACTTACTCTACAACCTTTTGAGCCTGCAGCTACTGCTGAATTGAAATATTTGTCATGGAAGACTGCTTTTTGTTGGCCATTACTTCTGCAAGAAGGGTTTCTGAGTTGCAGGCCCTTATGGCGGTAGAGCCTTTTGATTTTCCATAAGGATAGGGTATCTTTACGTACTAATCCTTCCTTTATGCCTAAGGTGGTTTCTAGTGTGGCTTTAAACCAAACTATTCATTTGCCTACTTTTATGCAGATCCCCAAAATAAAGGGGAAAAGATTTTGCACACTTTAGATGTACACAGGCAATTGCGTTATTATTTGAGCAGGACTAAGGATTTTAGGCAGTCTCAGCAGTTGTTTGTTTCTTTTGCTTTGGGTTCTCAGGGCAAGCCTGTGTCAAAACAAACTATTTCTAGGTGGATTGGGTTTTGCATTGCATTTTGTTATTCCCATCATGGCAAGGAGATTCCAGCTGGAATTAGGCCTCATTCCACTAGGGCTACTGCCACTTCTACAGCATTTCTAAGGAGGGTGGCCACTAAGGATATTTTGGAGGCAGCTACTTGGAGTTCAGTGCATACTTTCTCTAAGCATTATCACCTTCATCTCTACTCTAAGTCTAGGGCTGGTTTTGCCACAGCTATTTTGCAAGGCATGTTGTCAGTTCCTGCTTCCTTATGATTTGCCAGCCTCCCTTACCTCTGCTTTGGGATTCTACCCAATAGTTAGGACTGCAGCAATGTGGAATGAAGAACATAGTACAGTTTTGTACCTACCATAAATGTAGATGTTCGAAGATCCACATTGCTGCAGTCCAATTCTCCCTCCTTCCCTCTGTGTTTAAGGGTGGTTGTGTAGGTGAGGTTATATTCTGGTAATTTTGTATATATTGTACATATATTTGGTGCAGGTATGTATGGAGTTTATGGTTTTGGCCTTAGCTTTTCAGGGTCTTCTGACATCTGGGGCAAGAAAAGACTGAGGATATGACGTCGGTCATGCGCATTAGTACCCTGACGTACTGACGTCAGTCTAATGCGCCTTGACCGACGTCAGCCATATACTTTGGTATTCGGGCCGACTGGACAGCGGACTACCCAATAGTTAGGACTGCAGCAATGTGGATCCTCGAACATCTACATTTATGGTAGGTACAAAACTGTACTTTTTTTAAACAACTTTATTGAATCATTCCATTGGGCGGCCATGGTAGTGCAGCAGTTAGCGTTGCCGCCTCACAGCAAGAGGTTCTGCGGTTTGATCCTCAGCTGGGGTGCCTTCTGTGCGGAGTCTGCATGCGTGGGTTTCCTCCTGGTGCTCCGGTTTCCTCCCACATCCCAAAGACATGCTGTAGGTGGATTGGACACTCTAAATTGGCCCTAGGCATGAGTTCGTGCATGTGTGTGCCTTCTGTGGAAGGTTGGGCGCTGGGCTGGCAACCCGACACCGTAAAACTCCACTGCCACTCATGAGCGGACAGGTGATCCGCTGTGGTGACCCCTAACCGGGAAAAAGCTGAAAGAAGAAGAAGATTGAATCATTCCATTCTAAATATTTCATGAGTACTAAGTACAAAACAAAAATTATAGTCACATTTCTTATTGTTATTTTCACACAGTTTGTGTTTTCTTTCTAACAATTTCCATTCCCTTTAATATTACGTAAACATTATATTAGTCCAGCCTGAGTTACCTGGGATAGTTTTGTTGAACGAGAGCTGGGTGTAAACCCAGTCAACCTACCAACATGAACTAAAAATTGCTTCACTGATTGTAGATTCTCTGACAGGACACAGTTTGGTAGTGGATGACATGATGGTAAAAAAAGACAATATATATCCTGTGTATCCCAGGAGACAAAGTGGAAGGGCAGTGCAGCAAAGCCACTTCTCCTCTCTCCAGTCTACTACTTAGGTGGAGGACAGACTAGAAATGGTGTGGGAATTGTAGTGAGGGAGAAGCTTCAGAAGACCATGAGGGATGTCAGAGTAAAAGACTAAGTAACAGACTTGTGGCTTTCAGACTGCAGTGTAAAGATAGGGCACTATTATTTATCTCAGTATATGCCCCACAGCAAGGTTGTGATACTGAGAATAGGCAGCCATTGAAGGGCAACATAAGTTGGTGTTTACAATGGGGAACTTAGATGCTCATATTGGGACTGACAGAACAGGATACAAGGACTTCCTTGGCCCACTTTGGTGGAACAACATAGGAGAGGCCACTGGTTCTCTGCGTGGCAAAAGGCTTGACAGTGACAAACGTGGTACAGCAAGAAAGACAGTCACAAGATCAGCATACAAGAGTAGTCGCACACGACCCTGGTAGACTTCCTGCTGGTAAGGAAAGGGCATTGCAGTAAAATTGGGGATTAGAAAGCCTTCTCAAATTTAACAATCTACCCACAACGTATAAACCACTGGTGGCTGCATTCAGTTGCAAGCCTTGGCTAAAGAAGGCTCTAAGGGCAGCAGCGAGGCAATGCTAAAGTTCTGGAAGCTGACTGGATTAAAACTAAAAGAGTTGGAGTAAATACCCTGGCCTCTATCACTTTTAGGAAAAAGAGGAAATGGGTAGAGTTGAGGAAGAATGGCAGCATCTCAAAACGACATGTATGAAGACTGTAGAACAAATGTGCAGCCTTGCCTGATATGAAAATAAGTTGTACAAGAAAAGCTGTGGTAGAATGCATAACTCCAGGAAGTTGTCAAATGAAAGAAAGCATACAGGAAAAAGTGGGAGGTAAAAAAGATAGACCATTTTAAGAAGAAGAAATCTTAGCTAACTAAGAATCAAGCTGAAAGAACAATAACAAAGAACAAAGGGTCAGAAGCACTCTACCAACTTCTGGAAAGTGTCTCTGTAGGGAGCACGAAGAAACTATCCGGTTGCATGGCAAAGCCAGAAAGACAAAGAAGGTTGTCATTGGGCACCATTCATAAAGGATGCCAGCAATAATGTGTTCACCAGTCCACAGGAATCAAAGGCAGATAAAGGAGTGCTTCCAGAAGCTTCTTAAAGAAAATCCCATAGAAGTTGTGCTGTCCCGTATCCAGTGAAAGAGGAAGAAGAGCTCGCCTTAGAAGTAAGAGCAGCATTAAGGAAAATGAAATCTGGGAAAGTAGCAGGCTTAAATGAGGTCATTACAAATATAATGAAGATGTTGGTCAAGTTAGGGGAGAAATTATTCCTAAGGGTACCCATAGCAGTATGGAAAGAAAGACGTATCAAAAATGACTGGAGAGTAAGCATTCTAGTGCCAGTATACAAGAACAAAAGGGGGAGTCACAGCTGTGAGCAATATAGCTGTATCAAAGTGCTGTTAGACTGCATTAAAGTACTTGAAAGGGTGACCGGTAAGCAAGTACACAGAGTAGTAGAAAATACGATGGGAGATGAACAGTTTAGATTCAGATCAGGATGCAAAACAACCAACATGATGTTTGCAGTGAAGTGCATAAAGGAGAGACAACTAGAGGTAAGGAAAGAGTTCATCCGGGCATTTCCTAGAATTGGATAAAGCACAGGACAGGGTCCCAAGAATGCTGATTTGGACAGTCCTGTAATTAGAAAAACTGGTACAAGTTAGTACAGGTTATGCACAAGAACCCAGTGACCCAAGTATGAGCAATTGTTGTGCACATAAAGGGGTTCCCAGTGAGACTGTTTTTTTTTTTTTCTTTATTAATTTAATTAAGTTCTTTGCACTTATTGCTCAGGGCATACTGTTCAGACCTTTGCTGGGTTATTGCTTGTATACTGTACCTGTAAACTTATTGTCTCTAAATGAAAGCATCTGCTGGAGTGAAAACAAGCTAGGATCTTTGCAAATGTAGAGTTCATTCAGAACACATTAGTCAGACCTCCACGACTAATTATTCACACCTATTTTGCTCTGTTTTCACAAAACAAGGTAATAATTAAGCAGTAATCCACGACTGGATGTAGATATGTCAAGATTTTCCCATGGATGGTGTGGCTTGTTCATGAGGTTGAAGCCCAAGTGGTTAAACAAAGCCAACAGTGGGTAAATCCTGATATAACCACACACTGGAGTAGATTACTGCTATTATACAATGACATTATTTAAGAAAGAAATTGCTTGCATGTGTGACTTGCATTTTAACACTTGCATAGTACATCAGTGCAGGGCAGGAGAAGAAAAGAAAGTCACCATTGCTGTTTTTTTCCCCCTGTTTAAAACAGTAATAGTAATAGTTCAGAAATTCGAGAAAAAACAGATATGTTTCAGTTTTAGTTTTACAAAATTACCTGATTTTTCTCATATTTTGCTCTATCCTCAACATATACCAACAAAGTCTGGCTGCTCAGTGATACTTACTTTTCTATTGTCATATGTTGTAATTACAATGGACAAGCTGTTTGGGCTGTCTAATTAGTGTGCACATTTTGGAATATTAATGACCTTTTGTTATATAATTGAAAATAAATATTTTTCATGATTTTCATATTCTCCCTTTCTAGCCTGTATGGTTAAAGAAAGAATCCCGTGTCTGTAGCTTAAACTAAGAATGTTATTGTAGACTTTCACATCTGTAAAACCATGGTAAATTATTATATCTGTGACCACTGCATGTTTACCTGCCTAATGAGCCTACTAATGAGCCTACTAATCACAGCATTATGCTGCTTATTTCCAGCCTTTCATACCAAGTTACAATTTAAAGCCTGGATGTATTACAGCTAAGAAGTACTTCATTACTTTAATATGAGTAGCATAAGCAGCCATCATTTGATAACCCTACCACCTTATATTAAAAATACTTCTGCTTGCCATACAGAACTGCTGTGCAGTATGACATCAAGAAGTGTGTTATAAAAATATTAATAAGAACAAAGAAGTACTTTTTCAGTACCTCCTCCATTGTATTTAATGGGGGTTATGCTTTAGAGTTCTCCCACCTGCTTTACACTGTCAGCAAACATCCAGTCTTTTTCAGCCCTGTCCTCTTGCATAACGACAATTCTTATGTCTAAATTGTATCTGTTGGAGTGACACTTTACAACTCCCATTTATTCACTAATTTGATATTATTGCTTTGCTTCTTCCTCATCATGTTGATCTCCAAACACCTTGAGTTTCTGAATGAAGCTCAAGGTACTTCTGATTGTTATAGTCAGCTCTTAGTTTTTTCTGTCACTCAGAATTCTTCCATTGGAAGAGTGGAAAAGGTTTCACTGGCATATACTCTTTATGGAATTTGTCAAAAAACTGAGAAGCAGAGTCCTCAACTTGCTGACTAATTCTTTGTTTAAACTTTGACTAAAACTGATTTCTTCTTTTGCTTTTTCTGTATCCAAAAATGTCTTTGATCCTTCAAGAAAAAAATATTCTCAAGACATATGGATATAGGAGCTTAAATCTCACACCTCCTTGTCAACATTCCCTGATTTGCAGGGATAAAGCTGGTTCTCATCTACCTGGTGTCCATTGAATTAATAATTTTTTGTATATCTTTCCTTTTCATGACCGTTTTGTCAAATGCAGCTATTTCTGTTTCTGTGCTTACGTCTCTACCAGGGTAGGTCTTTGATTGTCATGGACAGATTTGGGGCATACACACAATGTGCCCTATCTGTTAACAAATCCTAAATAAACCAAAATATGCAAAAAAACAAACAACTAAACTAAAAAAATGCAAAAGAAGCATTAGTACCGCAGCAATGCTTAATATCCACAGATTAGCACTTTCGTCCGTGTAAAATTCAAATGGACTTCTTCAGATGAAAAACTCTAACAAAATTACACTTAAATACATCACCTTAATTGAGTAATTTCCCTCCAAAACATTCATATAGAAAAATTGCACTAATCAGCATCAGCCGCTAAAACAATATACCAAATGTTTGTGTAAAAACTTAAATATATATATATATATATATATGTATATATACATGCATTTTATATATAAGATTAAAATATAAGTGAATATGAAAAAGTGAGAGTCATAAATTGAGCAATTTGACATTTAAACAATATATTGAACTGATGTCATTCAAACCTGGCCATGAGGAAGCATCCAACCTCAATTGCCAAACAAGTTCCTTTTTCGCTAAATATAGGCCCAATGGACCACCCTTAGGGTTAGTTCTGATGCCATCAATGGCCATATAATTAAAGGAATGGTCTGGATGATCCAAAACATGCCTTGCCAGAGCATTAGATTCCTTAGCTTTTCTGATACTATACTCATGCTCATATATCCTATCACGGAACCTTTGGTCCGTTTTGCCAACATAAAAACATTTTCAAAATGTACATGTTGCCAGATAAACTATATTCCTAGATTCACAATTAAACTTATTACCCAGATTAAACTGGAATGACATCAGTTCAACATGAGTAACCCCACCTGAGCATCTGTTGCTGTAGCGAGTACTCACACTGCTGTACTTTAATCACTATTACTGCAGAATCGCTTAGAGGGACTCTTCCCCCCCCCTCCAAGTGATGCTTTCTGTCTTTGTACAGCTTGCGATTCCTTACTGTCAGCATTGTTTGCATCGATATTAATAATCTGTTTCAGTTTTTTTTGTTGTTTTTATTTTCTCTGGCACTTGCCATCTGTTAATGGTGCTATTTTGTCTAGTCTCTACCTTTTAATCTTTTTCTTAAACCCTTTCTGTTTTGATAGTGTGAGTTTAAACTCGTGTTTCCAGCAAACTCTCTCATTTGATTTAAATTTTGAATCGCATCTTGGACTATCTACCCTATATTTTTATCAGTCTCCTGTGTAGAACACCTGTAGACAAAATTGATGTTCTTCGTGTTTCACTGTTGCAGTCATTACATTTGGGTTATCTGCTTGCAGGTAGCCCTCAGTCGGCCTGATTAACCAAGTGTTGGGTCCTGCGTCGGTTGCTGTCCCTTCTTCCATGATGTCAGGTCGTCAGGGGTATAAAACATGCAGCCGACGCCATTACATCAGTCTTTCTTGCCTTGCGATGCCTGAAGCAGAAGCAGTTCGAAAGTGCCGGTCGGCCGAATCTTGAAATTTTCATTTTCGAGTTTCAGAACCGAAGTCTTCAACTAAAGGTAAGTACCCCATTGGGGAACTTTTTCTTGCTCCTTTCCAGTGTCAGTAAAAGTTAATAATTGCATTATTTGTGGAAAGCAAATACCTCGTAAAGATTTTCAATCGTACTGTATTCCTTGCCTAGGCCCTGACCACGACGTACCTTGCTGTCGATTTTGTGCTTTATTTAATCAGCGCACTATCCGTTATCTGTATATTTTTGCCTCTAAATATTTCAGTTCTTGGTTTAATTATCCAGAAATGTCTTCGGTTAGCCATCCAACTACCAGGATTCTGAAAAAATGCAAAGATAAAGACTGAGACAGGCCACCGAGGTCAAAAACTGCCGATGACGCTTCTCCTAAGCCAGTCGCCAGTTTGCCGGTACTCAGTGAGGCTCTGTCGCAGCCCCTGATACCTGCTACTTCTGATTCGCAGGCCTCTACTGAGACCCATTCGGAGTCCGGTATGCCGCGAGATGCTTCAACTATGGAATCCACGGATGTCTCTACTTTGGATGGGTCCAGAGCTGCTGTGCAGGCACCGGGTGTATTCAGGCCTACGGACTTGCATGTTAAACTGGCGCCTCCTTCTTTACTTAGGCCTAAATCTCGATCCATGCCTAAAAAACCGACGCCCAGGCCACATGCTCAGGCCTTTGCCTAAAAAACAAATGATAAGGATGGCTGAAGGTCTAATAGCTCTAATCAGGAGTAGCCAACCCCCCTCCCCCTTCTAAGAGGCCTAGGACTGAAGTTGATTATGAATCTTCTGATCAGGATTCTGTTTCTTATTCTTCTGATGATCTGGATTTGCCCTTATCTACTTATGAAGATTCTGATTCAGAGGACTCCATTCCCTCTGCTTCCCCTCCTGAGGATTTTTCTTTTGGGCAAACCTTACATACTCTAAGGGAGCATTTCCATTGGGAAAGCCAGGATTTTTCTGATTCAAAAAAGAGGCTTGGGGATTACCTTCTCCTACCTCAGCATAGGCCTTTAGCTATTCCTTCTGTACTAGACATTGTTGATGATGCTTTTTCGGAATCTAGTTTGGCCCCCTGATACCCTGCTTCCTGCTCCCAGAAAACCTGACAGATACTACAGGGTCCCTGAGTCCCACAAGTTCCTTTTTAAAAATCCTATTGCAGATCCAGAGACTATTTCACAGGGGCCCAAGGGCGTTAAGGCTTCTACTGCTAAAAATCCTACCCCTTCTGATAGAGACTCCAGGGCGCTGGATAGATGGGGTAAGAAGGTTTACAGTTCTGCAACCTTGGCCATTAGAGCTTTAAACTGCCAGTTTCATATGTTAAAGTATCAGCAACATGTTATTGGACTGCTTAAACAGAAAATGATGTTGATTCCTGACTGTGTGGAAAATAAAGAATTACAGGATTTAATGCATTCTGCTGAACAAGTTGGAAAGCATACTTTGCAATGTGGTTTTGATTCATTACAGGCCTCTTGCAGGGCTGCTGTTACTGGGTCTGTGCTCAGAAGGCATGCTTGGCTTAAGGAGCAATCTTTGCCTGATCATGTTAAAGCTAAATTGTTGGATGCTCCTTTAAATCAGGACCACCTATTTGGCAACAAGGCTGAGTAAGTTCTTAAAAAGATGGAAGATAAAGCTAAATCTATGCAAACTGTGAAAGAGTTTTTACAAGTTCAGCTTCCTAGATTTAGTAGGCACTGGCCCGGTCCTTTCCAGCCCCTTCCAGGTCTTCTCAAGCCAAACCCAGACACAGCAAAAACCCCAAGTTTCAGTCCCAGAGGACACACAACTAAGCAGTGGGGGGCCTTCATTTCCAAATCTGGGAATAATAAGACTCCCCCTATGGTAAACTGTCTCAATGACTTCCTTTTAAAATTTCCAAGCACTTGTCAACTGACTGCTCCTTTGGGGGGAAAAGATTGCTCTTCATGCAAATAATTGGAAACTCATTACCCAGGACAAATGGGTTTTAAATATAGTGTCCCAGGGATACAGATTTCACTTCCACATGTTGCTAACACCAAGCGGGTGGCCGGACCTACCCCCAAATCAGTGGGCAGAGGCCCAAAAACAAGTACTTTCTCTCTTAAGCATGGGGGCTATTCAACTGGTACCAGAAGAGGAAAAGGGACAGGGTTTCTACTTGAGACTTTTCCTGGTACCCAGAAAAGACAATTCATGGCATCCTGTCCTGGACCTGTCTACTCTAAACACCTATGCTAGGCAAAGATGCCTGGTTGGCAACAATAGATTTAAAAGAAGCATACTTGCACATCCCAATCAGGTAATCTTGCAGAAGATACCTACGCTTCAAAGCAGGCTACACGCACTATCAGTTCTCTGCACTGCCCTTTGGCTTATCTACTGTGCCCAGGGTATTCACAAAGTGCCTAGCTCCAGTTGTTGCATTTTGCAGGCAAAGAAATATTCAGATATACTCATACCTGGACGATTGTCTAATTCAGGGAGAAAGCCAGACATACTTTTGAATCATCTGGCCTTTGTACGAAGGGTTCTAACTTGTCTGGGGTACACCATAAACTAAAAGAAATCACACCTGATACCCTGTCAACAAATTATATTCCTGGGAGCAAGCTTGAATACAACTTCCCAGATGGCTTGCCTCATGCCAGAGAAACAAATTCATTTGACAACCTACTTCAAGCAAGTGGCCACAAAAACCCTGCCATCTGCAAGACAAATATTGCAAGCCTTGGAGTTCATAGCCTCCTGCATTCTTCTAACTCCATATGCAAGACTACATATGAGGAAGCTACATTAGTATCTAAAAAGCCTATGGTGTCAACATTCTCAAGACCTAGAAACAATGATTCCTATCCTACCTTACCTACGCCTAGAGTTTCTGTGGTGGGCAGAAGCTTGCCACCAAAACAAGGGACTACCTTTTACACCACCCCCTGCCACCCAAACCCTAACAACAGACGCATCAGACTATGCAATGGGGGGCTCATCTGGCAGGGAAGTGCATTCAGGGCAAATGGAACCCAAGTCAAATGCACCTGCATATCAATCAAAAAGAAATGTTAGCTGTACAGAATGCTCTGACAGCCTTCAAGGACAACATTCTTCCAGGACAACTAATGGTAAAGACGGACAACACCACTGTTATGTGGTACATAAACAAGCGGGGGGGGGGGGGTACACAATCCTACCCCCTCTGCAGACTAGCTATGGCATTGTGGAACACAGCCCTGAGCTACCAAGTGCACCTACAAGTTCAATTCCTGCCAGGAAAATTAAACACACTGGCAGACTGACTAAGCAGAAACCTCATGGACCCACACGAGTGGAAACTGGAACCAAGGATTTTCAACATATTGATAAGCAAATGGGGAGCCCAGATATAGACCTGTTTGCCTCTCCACAAGACTACCAATTGGACAAATTTTACACAAGAACTCCTCACAAACAAGCCTGGAAAGTGGATGCTCTGTCCTTCAGCTGAAAAAACCTATCAGTCTATGCCTTCCCCCCTCTGTCTCTGCTCTCCAAAGTACTACTAAAAATCAAACAGGACAAACCAAGGATGATTTTGATTGCTCCAGACTGGCCGCGCCAACACTGGTACCCCCTCCTGCGCAGTGTGTCACGGTTATCTCCATGGCACCTGCCTCAGACTCCTTTCCTGCTGTCTCAGCAGGAGAACCAGATTCTGCACCCTCAGCTTCTAACACTGAACCTTACAGCCTGGCTGATTACTTAATCTCTCCTTTACCATCCCTCCCTCAGCAAACCTGTGATGGATATCATTTTAGAGGCAAGGAGGCCTAGTACTAGAAAATGTTATGCTGAAAAATGGAAAAGATTCTGTGCCTGGAACCAGTCTCAAGGGATGAGTACAGCAGCGCCCAATTTATGTCAGATTTTACAATACTTAACTGAGATGCTTCACAAGGGCCTGCCTTTTTCCTCTATTAAAATCCATGCCTCAGCCATTTCAGCTCATTATAACACAACCTCCCCTCTTCTCTCACCCACTGCTCAAGCAGTTCCTCAGAGGGGCCAAAAGTGTGAGACCACCCAGGAGAGCTCCAACCCCAGCCCGGGACCTTAACTTTGTCTTGGAAAAACTCACTCTACCTCCTTTCGAGCCAGCTGCTACTGCAGACTTAAAATTTTCTTGGAAAACAGCTTTCCTTTTAGCAATCACTTCAGCTAGAAAGGTATCTGAATTACAGGTCCTTATGGCAGTGGAGCCTTTCATCGTCTTTCATGCGGACAGGGTGTCCCTCAGAACCAATCCATCCTTCATGCCCAAGGTGGTATCCAGTGTGGCTCTTAATCAGTCCGTTCATTTGCCAACCTTCTTTCCCAATCCACACAATAAAGGGGAATGGATACTGCATTACTTAGATGTGCACAGACAACTTAGATTCTACTTGGACAGGACTAAACCTCAAAGGAAATCTGAACAACTGCTGGTGGCATTTGCTGCAGGGGCAGAAGGGAAGGCTATTTCAAAGCAAACCATTTCTAAATGGATAAACCATTGCATTCATTTCTGATATAAGCACAATGGAAAACCTATCCCCGGGGGATCAGACCTCACTCCACCAAGGCTGCATCTACCTCTACAGCCTTTCTCAGAGGCGTCCCTACCAGGGACATCCTAGAAGCTGCTACCTGGAGTTCTGTACATACTTTCACCAAGCATTACCATTTGCCAATTTTCTCTAAATCCAGAGCTGGCTTTGCCACTGCAGTCTTGCAGGGCCTTATAGTTGGCCCTAATTCCTTCTCCCAACCATAGCTTTGGAAATCTACCCAAATGTAATGACTGCAACAGGAAACACGAAGAACATAGTACAGTTGTGTACACTTACCATAAATGTAGATGTTAGAGTGTATTCACTGTTGCAGTCCTGATTACCCTCCCTCCAGCCCCCTAACTTCTTTTGACTATACCTCTACTTTCCTTTACTATGCATAAAAGCCTTTTTGGTGTATTTGCTTTTTTGTTGGAGGTATATCTTTTTACTTTTATATTTAATTGCTTCCCATTAGGGGGGCACCTGACATCTGGGGCAAGAAAAACTGATGTAATGGCATCGGCTGTATGTTTTATACCCCTGACAAACTGACGTCATGGAAGAAGGGACAGCAACTGACACAGGACCCAAGATTTTGTTAATCAGGCTGACTGAGGGCTACCTGCAAGCAGATAACCCAAATGTAATGACTGCAACAGTGAATACATTCAAACATCTACATTTATGGTAAGTGTACACAACTGTACTTTTTTGCTTGTCCGTTGTTCAGCTACATAGTGTATCAGGACAGTAACAGTCAAGCTAGGACATGCAGCTACGTCTTTATTCTGCCTTTTTTGAAGCCTGCCTGTCTTAAAGTTTTATCCAACATTAAATTTAGTTGCACAGTGTAGTTAACGTTATTTTATTTTTCTTGACTATTGCATTCTTTGTTCTGCTGTTTTACAGGTTTTATCTTTAAATTGAATGGCCTTGGCGTCTAGCCATACCTTTTCAAAAATTATAGCTGATATCATTCTCTTGTCTGGCTGCCATCATTAAGCATTCATTAATCTCTCTAAAGTTTGCAACACTTTTACTACTCATCATCTTCTTTCGGCTGTTCCCGTTAGGAGTCGCCACAGCAGATCACCCGTTTCCATTTCTTCCTGTCCTCTGCATCTTGCTCTGTCACACCAACTACCTGCATGTCCTCTCTCACTACATCCATAAACCTTATCTTAAGCCTTCCTCTTTTCCTGTTACCTGGTATCTTCATCCTTAGCATCTTTTTCCCAATATACTCAGCATCCCTCCTCAGCACATGTCCAAACCAATGTAATCGTGCCTCTCTGGCTTTGTCTCCAAACCTTCCAACCTGGGCTGACCCTCTAATATACTTATTCCTAATCCTGTCCACCCTCGTCACACCCAGTGCAACTTTTAACATCTTTAATTCTGCCACATCCAGCTCAAACTCCTTTTTGTCAATGCCACTGTCTCCAACCCATATAACATAGCTGGTCTCACTACCCTCTTGTAGACCTTCCCTTTCACTCTTACAGGTACTCGTCTGTCACAAATCACTCCTGATACTCTTCTCCACCCACTCCATCCTGCCTGTACTCTCTTCTTCACCTCTCTTCCACACTCACCATTACTCTGAACTATTGACCCCAAGTATTTAAACTCATCCACCTTTGCCACCTCTACTCCTTGCATCCTCACCATTCCTCTATCCTCCCTCTCATTCACACACATATATTATGCAACACTTTTACTACTAAGTTTGAAAATCCTGGTTGCTACACTGTCAGGTTGGCATTTACTTTTGGTTTAAGAATAGCTAGATAAGACCACATACTAGAAATCAAGTAGCAAAAGCTTTTTTCCTTGAAAATAAATTTGCGGAACATTGCATTTGATAACTGACTGTTAACTCAGAGGATTAAGGCTCAGAATAGGCTTCACTGTGTAGTTCTGACTCTTAAGTCTGTTAATTTCCACTTGGAAACTGTAAGACTTTGAGCAAGTCACTTAACAAGATGGCGCTTCTGGTTTGCACATGTGCAAGGGGTATTTGTGTCCTGTGGTCTTACCTAGTCAACAAATAATTAGGTATCTTAAACCTAGGATTCTCACAAAACACTTAACTGCGTAATCAAGTCTAGCTAATGCTTAGTTCTGCAGTACATAATTAAGTCTGTCTTTATTTGTAGTACTGCAGTACCTCAGTGATCAGCACTGTAGAAATATCTGCATTGTGCACACATTATATTTTTAGTGTTGTTTCACCTGACTTTTCTATTACACTTATTTATGTAAGGGGTCACTGGTTCAGTATTAACTTAGTGTAGTCCCTTGAATCCCAAAATGCCAGGTGTAGTATTCAGTCATGTAGGCTGATGTCCATCCGGTAGTTTGTGTTATGCATTTAAAGAGCATATTGTTTGTAACAGTTGTAGGAAAATTGCAGTTTTTAAAAGTTAGACTTGAGGTCAATTCTCAGAGAAACCATGTTGTGTATTCATCTCTCATCAGCCATTTACAACTTGTTAGAGAATTTTTCACATTGCAACATGCAGCTGCATAATATCTTGTCTCCAATCTAGTTTCCCACTGCTGTGTTGTAAATGCTTGACCTAAGTAGATGACTTGTAGGTGTTCTCCCTGTATTGCTAACTTGTATTCTAATTAGTTCTGTTAATAACTAATTATTTCTCCTCAGATTAACAGAACAGATCATCCTTGGGTACCCTCATTGTACTAATTGCATTATGCTTCACCCTCCATCAGGATGGTTTTGTAGCTGTCCAAGAATCAGTCTATCAATCATCTTTTTTTTTTTCTGATGTAAAAACTAGGGAAGAAAAAGCTCTTTATGACCTGTGCACTGACGGCTCATTTTTTTACCCTGAAGGAGGTACAGGAGTTTCATAATATAATTGTAAAATAATGTAAAGCTTTTCTTTGTGTCCTCTGCAACAAGGAGGAAACACTTGCAAATGTCAAGCAGCTGCTTTCCAAGTTGATTGGTAGCTACACTTTTTGTTGTAAGACTGCAAATGCTGTGGTCAAAGCACTCTACACCAGAGGAGTGGGCTGCTTGCCATAACTATATTCATTGCTGATATTTGTGCTGGTCCAACTTTGTTAATGTTTTAGACCCCAACCAAGTTTTAGAATGATGATTGTGACTCTGGGGTTCAGGCTGTGTTGGGGAAATGCAGTATGTACTCTTAAGACTATGCAGGCTGCCCTTTCTGCTGAATCAGCTGTGTGGCTTTTTCAACTCTTGTGTTTCACTACTTGGGATTTAGTCCTTGATGTTTGGCACAGTTATACTATATCTGTTATACCTTTTAATATACGAGAAAGACATACCTTGATGTGTCAGCAGTGCCATCCCCCCATATAGATGAGCCTAGTCTTTGGTTTTTCAGGTCCCTTTAATTTGGACAGGAGTATGCATTTTATATTTTATACTATTTGTTTAATGAACATATGAATCTTCACTGTCTTTCTTTTGCTTTTCAGGAAGGTGCTTACTGGTGGCATGGGGGCGTACTAGTAGGCTCTGGAGATGTGCATGCTTATGTACCCGGGCAAAATTATGGGTATACTTATATTCTCAAGTCCAGGGTTTTAGAGCTTGGTGAAGATATACTCAGCCAAGAATTAATTAAGCATGGTCCTTTTGTAGAGTAACTGATATCTGCTGTTACTGGCTACTTCCCGTCCCTCCTTTCCTGATCTTCCTTTATCCTTCCGCATGGTCTAGAAAACTTGTATTTTCTCCTGACCTGTTTTGCTTTTCTATCCTTTTCTTGACTGTCTCCTTTTTTCTTTCTTCCTGTTTCTGTTTTTCTGTGTGTCTGAAACTTTCTCTCCCGAACAGTCAGTATCCTGTTTTTGTGTCTGTAATTGTTCAACTACTGTCTTCTCAATGCAGTGAATTGTTATGACCGTACCTGTGATTTTTCTTTTGCCAGACATGCTTTTTTTGGAAAGTCTTTTTATTTATTAGCTATTTCTCCTTCTGCTGTTAAAGTACAACTTGTTTGCTTGGAGTACATTAAAACTGCACTCCCAGGTCTCCCACGTTGTATTGCAGCATATAGGTACATTTTTGTCAACTAGTTGTTATTGTCATTGGTTCAACAGATAGCATGCTTACCTTTGACGCTGGAAGGTTAAAAGACTATGGGTTCCATTCCCACACCAGGCGCTCGGATTAATTTTCTAATACTGATAATGCAGCATGGAGGGTGCATTCCTGAGTATGCTGTACTTTGGATAATATATTAAACTGAGGTCCCTTCTGCCTGAGGTGGTGGTTGCTTAGGTTGATAGAAAAGATCCCACAGCACTCGTCAGTAAGAGTAGGAGAATTTCCTCTTTTTCTTGGCCAAATTTCCCATAGTCAGTATAAATACCACCTCATGTCTCCATCTAAAAGTGGTCATTGGTCTAGAGACTAACTCAGCCAACAAAGCATAAATAAGTAAATACTTTCGTCAGCCTTCATTCAGCATTCATGGCAAAGCTTACACTTTCTTCCCTGAGACACTTGTTTTAACAAGATTGATGAGCATGCCTTTGGGGGTGATTTTCTAGGCAGGTTGCCCGCAGTCGGCCTGAATAATAAAGTCTTAGGTCCTGCGTCGGTTGCTGTCTCCATTACGTCAGGTCTTCAGGGGTATAAAACATGCAGCCGATGCCATTTTAATCAGTCTTTCTTGCCGTGTGGTGTCCGAAGCAGAAGCAGTTCGCAAGTGCCGGTCGGCCGACTCCTGAAATTTTCGTTTTCGAGTTTCAGAACCGAAGTCTTCAACCTAAAGCTAAGTACCCGTTGGGGAAACTTTTTCTTGCTCCTTACCGATGTCAATAAAAGTTAATAATTGTATTACTTGTGGGAAGCAAATACCTCATAAGGATTTTCATTTGTACTGTATTCCCTGCCTAAGCCCGGACTACAATGTGCCTTGCTGTCGGTTTTGTGCTAAATTTAACTAACGCACTATTAAGCGTCTGTATATTTTTGCTTCTAAATATTTTGGCTCAAGATTTAACTATCCAGAAATGTCGTCGGTTAGCAATCCAAGTATCGGAATTCACAAAAACTTAATGAAAAAGACAGAGACGGACTTTCGAGGTCCAAAACCGACAACGAAGCTTCTCCTAAGCCAGTCGCCAGTTCGCTGGTACTCAGTGAGGCGCATTCACAGCCCATGAAGCCTGCTACTTTTGATTCGCAGGCCTCTATCGAGACCCATTCAGAGTTCGGTATGCCGCGAGACACTTCAAATATTGAACCCGCGGATGTCTCTCCCTTAGATGGGTCCTGAGCCGCTGAGCAGGCACCGGCTTCTGAGGGTGTTTTCAGGCCTAAAGATTTGTATATTAAACCGACGCCATTATCAAAAACAAGGCCAAAACCAACTTCTATGTCTAAAAAACTGACGCATGGGCCACGTGTTCAGGCCCCTTTGTCTAAAAAACAAATGATCAAAATGGCTGAGGGTTTAATTATCTTGATCAGGGGTTCCCAACCCCCTCTTGCTAAGAGGCCTAGGCAAGGCACTGATTATGAATCTTCAGATCAGGTGTCCATTTCTTCTGATCAGAAATTTTCTGTTCCACCTTATGAGGACTCTGATGCAGAAGAATCCATCCCTTCTGCTTCTCCTCCTCCTCCTGAGGATTTGTCTTTTGGAGAAACTTTGCATACCTTAAGGGAACATTTTCATTGGAAGAGTCAGGATTTTTCAGAATCCAAAAAGAGGCTTAAGGATTTCCTTCTTCCTCAGCATAGACTTTTGGCTATACCTCCTGTTTTAGACATTGTTGATGATGATTTCTCAGAATCCAGCATGGCTCCTGATTCCCTGCCTCCGGCTCCTAGTAAGCCAGACGGATATTACAGGGTTCCTGACTCCCACAAGTTTCTTTTTAAAAACCCTACTGCTAACCCTGAAACAATTTCTCAGGGTCCCAAGGGTGTTAAGGCTTCTACTGCTAAAAATCCAACCCCTTCTGATAGAGACTCCAGGGCATTGGATAGATGGGGTAAGAAGGTTTACACATCTGCAACCCTGGCAATCAGGGCTTTAAACTGTCAATTTCATATGCTTAAATATCAACAGCATGTCATGGGCTTACTGAAACAGAAAATGCTGTTGATTTCTGACTGTGTGGAAAATAGAGTTATAGGATTTATTGCATTCAGTTGAACAAGTTGGAAAGCATACTTTGCAATGTGGTTTTGATTCCTTGGATGCCTCTTGCAGGGCTGCCGTAACTGGTTCTGTGAAAAGAAGGCATGTTTGGCTCAAGGAGCAAAATCTGCCTGATCATGTTAAAGCAAAATTGTTGAATGCTCCTTTACAACAGGACAGTCTGTTTGGTAATAAGGCAGAAGAAGTTTTGAAAAGATGGAAGACAAAGCTAAATCTATGCAAACTGTAAAAGATTTCCTACAAGTGCAGCCACCCAGGTTCATTAGGCACTGGCCTACTAAGATATGGTCCTTTCCAGTACCCAACAGAGCCGCTCAGGTCAAACCCATACACTCCAAAGGCTCCAGGTTTCAGTCTCAAGGAACTTACAGAACAAAACAATGGGGTGCCTCCACCTCCAAATCTGGAAGTAGCAACCCCCCCCCCCCCCAACAGTAAACAGTCTCAATGACTTTCCTCTGCCATTTCCAAGCACTTATCTTTTGGCAGACCCTTTGGGGAGAAAACTAGCACTTCATGCACAAAATTGGCATCTAATTACCCTGGACAAATGGGTTTTAAATATAGTATCCCAGGGATACAGATTTCATTTCCCCACATTGCCAATTCCAAACGGATGGCCAGATCTGCCTCCAAATCAGTGGGCAGAGGCCCAGAAACAAGTTATGTCCCTCATGGATATGGGGGCTATTCACCCAGAACCAGAAAAGGAAAAAGGACGAGGTTTTTATTCAAGAATTTTCCTGGCACCCAGAAAAGACAAATCATGGCGTCCAATTCTGGACTTATCCATTCTAAATACTTTCCTGGACATACCAAAATTCAAGATGCTGACTCTACAACAGTTACTGCCTATGCTGGACAAGGATGCCTGGTTGGTAACTCTAGACTTAAGAGGCTTACCTGCATATCCCAATCAGGGAATCTTGCAGAAGATACCTCCGCTTCAAAGCAGGCTATTTGCATTACGAGTTCTCTGCACTGCCCTTTGGCTTATCTACTGCACCCAGGGTCTTAAGTGCTTGGCACCAGTAATTGCATTTTGCAGACAAAGAAACATTCAAATTTATCCTTATCTGGACGATTGTCTAATTCAGGCAGAAAACAAGGGCACTCTTCTACAGCATCTGGCGTTTGTAAAAAGGCTTCTAACATGCCTAGGGTAAACCATAAACGAAAAGAAATCACAACTGGTACCCTCTTAAATAATTACATTCCTGGCTGCAAGCTTGAATACAACTTCCCAGATGGCTTACCTCATGCCAGCGAAACAAATTCAATTGATGACATACTTCAAACAAGTGGCCACAAAAACCCAGCTATCTGCAAGACAAATTCTGCAGGCCTTGGGGTTTATGGCTTCCTGCATTGTACTAATTCCATATGCAAGACTTGCAGATGAGGAAACTTCAATGGTACCTAAAAAACTTATGGAGTCAACATTGTCACAGCCTGGAAACAATGATTCCTATCATTCCTTGCCTGCAACAGGAGTTCCTATGGTGGGCAGAGGCTTGTCACCAAAACAAGGGACTGTCATTCATTCCACCCCCTGCCACCCAAACCATGACTACAAACTCATCAGATTATGCTTAGGGGGCCCATCTGGCAGGGAGATGCATTCAGGGCGAATGGGGCCCAAATCAAATGCACCTACATGTCAACCAGAAAAAAATGCTAGCTAGAATGCTCTGACAGCCTTCAAGGGCTTCCTTCATCCAGGACAACTACTGATAGACGGACAATACCACAGTTATGTGGTACATAAACAAGCAGGGGGGTACCCACTTCTACCCCATTTGCAGACTAGCCATGGCCTTGTGGAACACCGCATTGACTTACCAAATACATCTACAAGCTCAATTCCTGCCAGGAAAGCAAAGTACTCTGGCAGAAGAAGTAAGCAGAACTCTTATGGACCCACACAAATGGAAACTGGATCCACAAATCTTCAGCATGTTGACACGAAAATGGGGGAGCCCAGACATAGTTTTGTGGAGAAACAAAAAGATCTATCATTTGGGCAAATTCTGCACAAGAATTCATCACAAAAAACCTTGGAAAGTGGATGCTCTGTCCTTCAGCTGGAAAAACTTATCAGTCTATGCCTTTCCTCCTCTGCCTCTGCTCTCCAAGATTTTACTAAAAGTCAGAAAGGAAAAAACGAAAATGATTCTGATTGCTCCAGACTGGCCTCGCCACCACTGGTACCCGCTCCTACGCAATATGTCACACCTTCCTCCATGTTACCTGCCTCAGACACCTTATCTACTGTCTCAGCAGAACTATCAAATTCTGCACATTCTGCTCCAAACTCTGAATCTTGCAGCATGGCTAATCAACTAATTTCACCAGTCACATCTCTCAGTAAACCTGTGATGGATGTCATTTTGGAGGCTAGAAGGCCTAGTACTAGAAAATCTTATGCTGATAAACAGAAAAGATTATGCGCCTGGAACCAAGCACAAGGAATAAACACAGCAATGCCCAATATTCCTCAGATTCTGCAATATTTAACTGAGATGTTTCATATGAGCCTATCTTTTTCTTCTATAAAAATCCATGCCTCTGCCATTTTGGCTCATTACAACACAGAGCCTCATCTCTTTTCTCACCACCTGCTAAAGCAGTACCTCAGAGGGGCCAAAAATTTGAGACCTCCCAGGAGAGCATCAACTCCTGCATGGGACCTCAATTTTGTTTTGGAAAAACTCACCCTACCTCCTTTTGAACCAGCTGCTACTGCAGACGTAACATTTCTCTCTTGGAAGACAGCTTTTCATTTAGCAGTCACTTCAGCTAGAAGGATTTCAGAACTACAGGCCCTCATGGCAGTGGAGCCTTTCATTATCTTTTATCCGGACAGGGTGGCCCTCAGGACCAATCCATCCTTTATGCCTAAGGTGGTATCCGGTGTGGCTCTTAATCAGACCATTCATCTGCCAACTTTTTCCCCAAATCCACAGAACAAGGGGGAGCGGATTCTGCATTCATTGGATGTACACAGACAACTAAGATTCTACTTAAGCAGGACAAAACCTCTAAGAAAATCTGAGCAATTACTGGTGGCATTTGCTGCAGGGGCAGAGGGAAAGGCTATTTCAGAGCAGACTATTTCAAAATGGATAAGCCATTGTATTCGTTTCTGCTACAGGCACCATGGTAAACCTGTCCCCAAGGGGATCAGATCCCATTCCACCAGGGCTGCATCTACTTCTGCAGCCTTTCTCAGAGCAGTTCCTACCAGACACATTCTAGAAGCTGCTACTTGGAGCTCATTTCATACGTTCACCAAACATTACCATTTACCTCTCTTCTCTAAATCCAGAGCAGGCTTTGCCACTGCTGTCCTGCAGGGCCTTATAGCTGCTCCTAATGGTGTATAATTCCATCCTCCCAACCATAGCTTTGGGATTCTACCCAAATGTAATAACTGCAACAGTGAAACACGAAGAACATAGTACAGTTATGTACACTTACCATAAATGTAGATGTTCTTGTGTAGTCACTGTTGCAGTTCTGCTTACCCACCCGCCAGCCCCCTATTTCTCTATTATTATACCTCTTCTTTCTTTTACTGTGCTCAAAAGCCTTTTTGGTGTATTTGCTTTTAGTTGGAGGTATATTTTTTGTTTTCTAAATTACATGCACATATATATATATCCCCCTATTTGGGGGGCACCTGACATATGGAGCAAGAAACACTGATTAAAATGGTGTCTGCTGCATGATTTGTACCCCTGACGACCTGACATCATGGAAGAAGAGACAGCAACCGACGCAGGACCCAAGACTTTGTTATTCAGGCCGACTGCGGGAAACCTGCCAGCAGAATACACAAATGTACTGACTGTAACAGTGAATACACTCGAACATCTACATTTATGGTAAGTGTACACAACTGTACTTTCTCTGGGCTGATCACCTTTTTGACATTTTGCTTTGGCTTTGATGCTCCTGATCATGTGCTGACTGCTGCAAGAGCCCTTGTATGTAAAATGCTGTTAACGCCAAGTATTTTCAGAACAGTATTAAGGGAGAAGTTTTTGCAGCAGATGCTACTTTCTGATTTTGTGTCACTTCACAGTTTTTTTCTTCCTGGTGTTTAGGGGTTGTGCTTAGTTACCATTTTTTTCTTTTTTTGCCAAGTCTGTTGCAGAACTGATAACAAACTTTGTGGATCACCTGCCCTTACATTGTGAGGTTAGATTGTTTATCATCTATCTATGTAGTTATCTGCAAAGTTTTTCTTGGGTATTGGGAATGGATAGCATATTCAAGCGCAACATTCTTTCTTAAATATGTGCTTTTCAGAATTCTTATTAACTATGTAATTTTTGTGAGACATGTATGTATGCATATAAGTACCAACTTGAACGTGTTGAGGTGTAAGGTGTAAAAAAGTGTACAAATAAGTGAGAAATTACTAGCTTGTTTCTTTATCAAATCTGCAACATCTTCCTTAATTTTTTACTATAGGAAATTAAGAAAGGTGTAGCATCTAAAGATGATGATCATCCTGTTAGCAAAGAACGATCTGGAAATGTTGCCAATCTTGTCCAGCGAATGAGTGTTTATGGATTACCAGCAGGAGCATTTCAGCCACATCCACACCCAAAGAGCATCCGAAGAAGTAAGTAGCTTATTCAGTTGTGCTTTCTCTCTGTACTTCTCAAATTTGTTAATTTGAGAGATTTTTTACTTGTTTTTATCTGTTAATTATTATGGCTGTTTTTCTAGCATTGGTGACGTGTTTATATATGAGGAGTCATTTGCATATTTTACTTTCTCACCATCAACTATCTGCATGTCCTCCCCGTGGTCAAGTGACGTTTAAAGACATGCAGGTAGGTGCGTGGGTAAATGGGTGTGCCTTCTTTGAAGACTGGGCGTCAGGCTGGCACCTCAGCACCGTAAAAATCCACTGCCAATCATTAGCGGACCGGAGTTCTGCTGTGGCGACCCTTAATGGGAAAAGCCAAAAGATATTAGTTTTAGACTTTCTCACCAGCAGGCATTGCATTCCCCCCTTTTTTTTTTTTTTTTAGTAAGAGAAGTACTGTTGTCTCATATTAACACCCCTTGGCTGTTGCAAAGCACAGTGATGCATGAGGATTTTGGATTGTATCGTGCCAAAAATTGTAAGTCTTGCACAGT